>NC_141106.1:29647215-30247215 GCF_041138505.1 Cibotium barometz
TAGACAAGGGATTTTTAAAATAGGCCTTAAATGCACGTGATGATATAGAGGGTTTACTTATAGCAAACCCCACGAGAATTAAGCTCAAGTCCTAGAGTACTTACAGTGCTGTCTTTAAAAAAATAGGCTTGTGTGACATGGGGGTAAGATGGTGGGGAAGTGCAGGTTATAGTAGGACGTAGGAAGGGGGGGAATATGTTAACCGACAGATTAACTACATACTCCCTTCCTAATGGTGACTATGCTCTCACATCACCAAGCTTGGTTGGTGACTCTCTACTTTCTTTGAGTCTTCTTTTGCTTTCTTTGACATTTACTTGTTATCCCAATTTTGGGGAATCAAGTTCATGAAGCTTTGTGGTGCCCCTCTTTGAGTTGATGTGGGTTTTGTACCGGCTCCAAGCCCATAAAGAGAAGAGAAATGGTGGACGAGCCCTAGCATGGTAGTGATATTTACCAGCTAACAGCAATGGTGGAAAAGGTGCCATCGGTATCATAGAAGGAAGTGATGAAGGGATTACAAGAATACCATATATAGGATGATTGAATGATGTCAACTGGTAACTAGCATATTACTTGTCCATTGGTCCTTTGGCACCTCCTTGGATTTAAGAAGCATCATGTGGCAACTTGGCTAGGTGCCCATAATATATTTATAATGGATAAGCACCAACATTCTTCTTGATTGTAAGGAGACTTAAGGGGGTGTTGGTACATCACTTTAGCTACACACTTGTTGTTTGACGTACAATCTCTAAGTCTTTAAGACATGTTTCCTTTTTTTATGAACGAAGGAAAAAAATCTTTTTTAAAAGAAATTTCACTGACCCTTTGATCTCAAAAGGTGCAGTGGAAAATTTAAAGCCCCTTTTTGAAGCTATTCTAGACAAAAATGAACCTTAAAGTTGAATTTTGACTACTCATAAGGTTGTGATTTTGAACCTAAACACTTTCCTCAAAAAACTATCCAAAGCTATGGATGCTCCATTCTATGACTAGGGTTTTTCTTTTAAACCGATTTTCAAAATTTTTTGAGTTCAATAATTAAGGGTTTATAGCATGCCAATGAGAAAAATCATCGCTCATGAATATGTAGGAGGTTCACTATTCAAAAGACATATGAGAGAGAGAAAGAGAATGGGGAGGGTCACTGTTGAAATATACAAGTGAATAGGGTGTGTGCGGGAACAAGCCCTTGGCAAGAGGCTGTAAAGGAGAATCTTTTAAAATGTGAGAGAACCTGTGAAAAGGTGAGAAGCAACTACTGGGAGAGAATAAAGGGTAGCATGAGGAGATTTAGGAGGTGTGGAGATATTCTAGGAGAGGTGGAGAGAATCAAGCAAAAGAGGTGGAGTGAATCAAGGGGGAGAAATCAGTGGGATTAGATGCTTGGATGTAAACTCTATAAACTGAGGCATTGGCCTAATGAGAATTTGATGGTTTTTGATTATCCATGCCTACATTAAGCTATCAATTAATTGCTCACTAATCACATCTTAATTATCATCTAATCTCTTTGTTAATGATATTGATTCTAGCATTTGATCCACCATATAGCTCCCTTTTCTAACCTTTTTCTACATTCATTAATATATAATGGTATGGCTTTCGATAGTATTTGCATTTTCCTTTCTTATTAGGCTTATCACCCCTCTCCTCGGCATCCTTCTTGCCAAAAGAATGGGCTAATTTTGCCTTTGTCTTATAACTACCTTGAGAAAAGGCCACTGAATGCTCAATCTCCCACATGCATACTAGTTCAATTTTGTCGAGATTGTTTTTCTTGAAGAGCACTGCAAACCAACTCATAAAAAATAAGGACATTGGGGCTACCCATCATCATGAACCAAAGTGTGGATGCCAAACCCTAGTATGAATCCGATAAAGGTGTTAGAACTATAGACAATACATGCAAGCTGCTCCTTGAGATCTTTAATCCCTATGAGGAACTCATCTATTAAATATCCCTCATGCATATGCTTGAACTCTAACTACTTATGCAAGTAGGCCACTTGTGCCTTGTTACGCACCTGGTAAAGCATAGTAACAAGCGCGCAACTGAAGCCTTCTTGGCAGTTTTTACATCAGTAAATATGAGAAATAATGCTCCTTTTCATGGAAAGTCCCACCAATGCATGTGCATGTGCATCCCTGCCATCCCATGTGACTTGTTCCATTGTAGGCCGGTAACTCTATGTCTTTGGTGGTGTAAATAGAAAGTTGTGGTATGAAATAACCAAAACTTTTGACAATGATAAAAATTAGTGGGTTTCATGTCTTTTGATAACCCTTTATGGGCTTCAATGTCTCCAATGAATCAAAAAAGAGAAAGCATGTCTATAGCGCTTCCCCTCTAGGCCGTTGTTCTTGAGCTATGAGAAATTGTAAGATGGTGTAATGGAAACCAAGAAAGGATCAACAAACACTTTAGAGAATTGTATTTGTAAGATGGTTTTGCATGTTGTGCTTCAAATCACAATGAGCACAATTAAAAGGTGAGCTTACATGAGGCTTCCAATTTGATAAATAGAAGTATAATATGCATGTATCGATGATAAAGATATTATCCAAATTTAACCTTAGCACAACTTCGTCACATGAGGCTAGAACTATGAGTTATAGCCTACATGTGAGGATCTTGCAAAGAGTATCCGATTTGAAGATGGAATTTTGGCATGAAAACCTTCTAGTAAAGAACATCTTTTAAAGAAACACACCAAAGCCCTCTAGATCACGCCTTTTGAGTTATGCAAATTTGTAGAATGATTTGGTTATAACATTTAGCCCTTGAGTTACAAGAAATGAAATATAATCGTCTACATGAGCTTTATTTTTTTCTAATTTGCATAGGTATTCTTAATACTTAATTTAATTATCTACATGAGCTTATAATTTTTCTAAGCTTCATATGTACTCTTAATACTTGATTTACGGTGTAGAAATGCATTATGATCATGAATTGGTATAGAATATCCTCAATCACTTCCTAAAATGGATGCTTTGATTTTACAAGGGAACAAAGTTCGAAAACCCTATATGGCCAACATTACCATATGGTAGAAAATTCAAGACGAGGTTGTTGTCAGCAATGGTTTATACAAAATATGTTCTTTATTAAATTTCCATCACTAGAGTTATAAAATTGTAGCGGTGAGGGGTTTACTAGAACATCTTGTGTTATAGAAAGTCCTTATATTTATGGATATGTATAGATATATATATATGTATATATATAATGTATATACACATATATATGTATATATACATATATATACATGTGTGTGTATATATATATGTGTGTGTGTGTGTGTGTGTGTGTGTATACACATATATGTGTGTGTGTCCCAAAGCCTAGTTTACATGTGTCACTTAGAGGATGATGAAGCACCCTCAAGTGGAGGAATGGTACCAATGCATCCATAACACCAAGCACGTGCACATATAGGAATAATAAACATAAGAAAATCAGTTGACATACTCAGCAACCCAATCATAGGCCCAGTTTACTTAAGATTACCCCGAGACGTAGGAGACTAGCACTTGATTATAGGGCCTTTTGATTGATAGTTTCTAGCTTTCTCACATATGAACATCGAATGTGTCATATATTAATGTCTAAAATCACACTACAACCAAATTGGGCCCTAACACAATGATTGAGTAATGCTTTAAATGAATGTCTCTTAGCAATATTTTTAGCAACACTTTAATACATTTATATAGAGTGTCACTAGGCGATGTTGTTTTCAATGTTAAGAATGTCACTATGTACAACAAATGTCTCTTTACAACACTTGACACATGGATTTAGAACCCGAGAAATAATACTCTTTTTTGTCGAATATTTTAATTCTAGCCTTCCCATCATTTCCTCCACTCATGCAAACATGCATAGTAAACATACATAGGATAGATGATGTGCTTTACTAAGATTATCCAGTGGCATGTTTGCATGTTTGAATAGATAATGCGCTTTACTTCTCAACAATCCTAGTATCCTTTAATGTCTATGTAGTATATCTTTATAGCCAACATAATTAGCTCTATCCTCCTTGGCTCTTACTGCACATTTTATGTGGAGACAATGATATATTTAATAGATTATGGAAATGCCACTAGCTTGTGAAGACACAAAGTATGCTTAAACGAGGATCAAATGTGAAATTATCTTAGACAATCATAAGGCACAAGTTCTCCTAGACTAGTTGGTCAGCTCCCAAATAACCCCCACAACTGTCATAGAAATTGTCTAAGTGGAAATGCCCCTATCGAGTGGTGAGCTCAACCTACACACCACTTCATACCAAATATTGCTACTTCTCATTCGGGGAATGCAATAAATAATGAGGTTGGACCATGGATTTCAAACAAGCAAGAATATCAAAGGCGTCTCTAAGAAAGGCTATAAACTCTTTGAGCTAAGCAAAAGTTCATGATCCCTCCAAGATGTTAGAGATTTGCATGTATAAGATTTAGAAGATATGGGAATACGATGTGGTCTCCTCTCATGAAAATTAAGGTACTATGCTATAAAAGATTTTACAATAGGATTTGCTTTGTATCATGTGTGCAAGACAAGACTAGAAAGTAGACACGTAGAAGAAATAGAATAGAAAAAGAAAACTGTATTTTGCTAGTCCTCAAGGAAACAATACTCTTGAATGGACAGCTTCTAACCTCATTAATTCAAAGTGGGCTTGGCAAGATGTCCCACAAAGCTTGATATTTTCTTCAAAAATTGGCTGCTTATATTAAGAGGTTAGAAAGAGACAGGTTACAACATGTTGAGAACTCTAATGAGACCACTGTCCATGCACACAACATACAGTTTCGCAGGCCCTTGCCTTTGACTTTATTGAGAAGTTTCTCTAGCTGTGAAACCAGCTTTTCCCTCTTTTCTTGAGTGTGACTTTCAAAAGGCATAGAGTGCTTTGATGAGCAACACATCCTTGGAGATGACGGCCTCTCTCATCTTCCACAGTTGCTGAATTTGCTGTGTTATCTGATCCACTTGCTTTCCTTTAGCTTTTTCCTGTAGCCGATGAAGCTTGGTGTCCATGTCTTTCAACCGTCTTTGTATGCATTATTCACCTACATGAATCAAGTTCTCTTTCGACCTGAAACTGTTAGTATGCATACTATTAAAAATGGAATCAAGTCTATTTAACCACAAGCACCATAACATTTCAGTTCTCAGGATAGCCCATAGTTCCAAGGTGCACCCGATGCCTTCTCCAAGTAACAAGCACCATAACATTTCAGTTCTCAGGATAGCCCATAGTTCCAAGGTGCACCCGATGCCTTCTCCAAGTAACAAGTTTTTCCAGCCAAGGGTGTAGCCATTCCATAGCTGAATGCACTTGGCCAATGACTCAAAACATTTCTTTACAATAGGGCAGTGCATGAAAATGTGCAGGTCATCCTCCACCTCCTTGCATTTGTGGCACTTCCCATCCCCTATGTTAAGTCTGAAGGCTTTAAGCTGGGTCCAAATAGCTTTAAACATGACCAACCAAGGTAGGCACGCTTTTTTTGGTTCCACATACTTGTTCCATAGCTTATCAAATAGAAAATACAATTGCGATGTGTCCAAAAGGATTCCCCATCTCTTGTTTAGAGTGCAATGGATAGGATCAGTCCTCTATTTGGGGGGAATTGGGAGAAGTCCTTTTTGATTCTTCCATTGGAAAGCTTTGTGTGCTGGCATATCTTTAATCGAAAGCAGCCAGGTGTCCGCTTGGTGCCATAATCTGATTCTTACCCCAATAAGGTCTAATTCTGCATATGAGACATTATAATCTCTGATCAGATCAGCTCTGGACATCCAAGAATTGATGTCTCTGTCCCAAATATCCCACCAACAGCAGATTCCTTTCCTGTGCATTCTCAAAGCCGCTTCAGCATGGGCATTATAAATTGGGGGGAGGGGAATGCTTGGCCACCAGATAGAGTCTCTCCCATGTACACCCCATGTGTAGCTAGGCTTCTTAGATAGGATAAGGTCAGTCTTGATAGCATTCCAAGCTGACCAAAGCAAATGTACCAACTGGCTGCCAACCGGTTTCACCAAGTATTTACTAGCCATAATTGTGAGCGGGAGGAGCCTCTTCCACTTGGGGAATTGTTTGAGCTGGAATTGTTCCGGATTTCTAGTGATCAACCAGGCCCAGTCTTCAGAAGGGTAGAGAAAGCTTCTCAGCACCCATTTGTTGGCAGCCATTTTATTAGCCAGATTGGACATGTCTTTGATTCCAAGGCCCCCTGTACCTGTTTCCAAGTAGCACCATTCCCACCTGACTTTAAGGATTTTCCTAATCCAGGGGTCCCCTCCCCATAGATAGTTCCTACATAACCTTATGAACTGCAATAGATCAGAGTCTGGCGGTCTCCAACAGCTAAGAAAGTAGATGATAGAAGGGATAATGAAGTGGTTGATTACTATCTTTCTACCCCCCAGGTTTAGATGCATTTTCTGCCATCTGGTAAGTTTCTCTTCCACCTTGGTTAGTACCCACATCCATCTTTGCTTAAGGGTGACCTTGAATCCCATGGGAATGCCCAATAATCTGAAAATTACTCCCTCTTCTAGGACTTTACAGCCAGCTTGAATCAGCCAGTCTCAGGAGGCTTGTTCAATAAGGGTCGTGATACCTGTTTTTTTATGATTAATGATGACTGAGCCAGAAGCCCTGCAGCAAATGCCCAAGCACTCCCAAAAGCACTTAATGCTTAGCTCAGTATTGGCAACCATGGCATTAGTATCATCAGCAAACATTTGGGTGCATAGTTGTTTATTGTTGGGAAGAGAGATACCATTCATTTCCCCTTTGTCCATCCTATCTTTAATCAGCCAGTTCAGACCATCTGCGTAGCAATAGCGTAGAGGAGGGGTGCTAGAGGGCAGCCTTGTCTGATAGATTTGGTCAGGGGGGAGAAAGTGTCAGAGAGCACACCATTGACGTTCACCCTAGTCGTGGCATTCCCAAAAAGAGTACTCACCATCTAGATGAAGTGCTGACCTCCTGCACCCATGTGTTTAAGGGATTCTAGAACATAATGCCAACCGAGCCTATCATAGGCTTTATCAAAGTCAATTTTGAAGAAGATGTAGTCCTGTTCCGATTCTTCTGTATACTACCCTCCCACAATGTGATAATGGCATCCAGAATGTACCTTCCTTTGATGAAGCCCTTCTGCTCCTGTCTGATCCAATTCTTTAGATGACTGGACAGTCTCAGCGCTAGGGCCTTGGCAAATATTTTGTAGGCACAGTTTAACATGGCAATCGGTCTCCAATTGTTCAAGTCATTCTTCTCCCCTTTCTTATGGATAAGTTTTATTCACCCTTCATTGATCGGGCGAGGCAACGCCCCAAAAGAGAAAGCCTCCTGCCACACCGCCAGTAAGGGAGACGGCAAGAGATCCTTGAACGTCTTGTAGAATTTAGCGGGCATGCCATCTATCCCTGGGCTTTTCCTCACCTTTAGGCAGTCTATGGCCTTGCAAATCTCTTCTTTGGAGATATTTTTTTCTAGCTCTTTAGCAAGTGTGTCAGGTATGGTTGGCTTCCTGGACTGCCCAATGAGAGCAATGCATTTGAGTTGGTCATTGGTCACCCCTCCCCCTTTACTAAATATGTTGTTAAAGTACTGGAAGACTATTGATCTATTCCCTTCCTCTCAGAAGCGATATCTAGATAGTTAGGATCATGCAATGTAAGGATTGCATCCTTACATTGTTTGACTTTTAGCATTTTGAACATCTCAGGAGTGGGAAGGTCAGCTTTCCTAGCCCACCAATCTCTAAAGAACAGAAGGGCCTGCTTCTGGGTTACCTCCTCTTCTCTCCTAATTTCAGCCCTAGTACCAAGAATAGCTTCTTGAATAGCCGCATCTTCCTTATTGGCTGCCATTTCCAGTTCTTTTAGTTTCAAAAATAGCAGATCTCTTCTATTTTTCCTGATTCTGGTTACTTCTTTCCTAATGCAAATCAAAACAGCTTGGGTAGATTTGATGGCCAGACACCAAGCCCTCACCGGGGTAATGCCAGAGCTAAAGAATTCAGTCCAGATTCTTTTGACTTCCTCCTGCATAATAGGCATTTTGAACAGGGCAGGATCCATGTGGAACCATTGATTAGAGACCTTTTTGTCATGGTTGTCCAACACTAATATCACTGGGTAATGATCCGAGAGGCAAGTAGAGATGTCAGTTCTACATTCACATTTGATGTAGGAGTTACCAAGGGTTTTGCTAATGTATCCTCTGTCTTGTCTTGCTTTCCTGGTCAATTCCCCACCATGGGCATAGTTCTGCCACGTGAAGTCTCCCATATTCCCTACATCACATAGCTCAAAGTGATCAGCAGTGCGCTGCCAGGCAAGGAGCTCTTCCCCTTTATGACTTGTCCCAGCCCTCTTAATCTGCCATTTTTGGATTCCACCATATTGAAGTCTCCCATTAGAATGATAGGATCAAGGACGCTTCTCAAGGTACCCCAGGTTCTGATTCTGCCGCCTGAGGACCTCCAGCATAAATCCCAATGAAGGAGAAGGTTGTCATTTCAAATGCAGCCCATTGATCAAACGTATCAATCCTCACGCCTTTCAGTTCATTCTGATGGTCCACATGCATACCCACAGCCACTCCTCCAGACCCCTAACAGTGGGCTGTGTAGATGTGCTCTTTAGAGATGTTGAGCAACCTTTTTTCAAGCTCATCCCCGCTAACTTTGACTTCACTTAGAGCTATAAAGTCAAATCTTCCTTGTTTCCTTAGCCATTGTTTCACTAGTTGGACTTTTGAAAGGTCAGTCAACCCTTTGAGTGAATACTATGTAGTCTAGGTTTCTTTGGCATGGGTAGGGTAAAAAACCCTTGGTATTGGTGGCATGGGAGCTTTTCACTCAGCCTGAAAATTGGGGTGGTCTTGGCATCCTGCATATTGCTTCACACTTGATGGCTAGAAGAGAGCTTCATTAAGCATTTGTTTGACAAAAATCTTACGTGGACTTGGTGTTTATGGGAACTGGTACACATGCACTTTCAAGGGCTATGGGAAATGTCTGACTGGGATAAGTTGTTTTCTCATTATGAACCTCTTATGGTTCAGGGTAGAACTGCTTCTTTTCTTATTGAATCTTGGAAAGCCTGCTGTGCTGCTCTCATTTGGTCAGGAAGATTTAGATACACAGGTAACTCTTTGCCTACTGAAAATGTTCATTGGAGTTTTATCTTTAAAAAACCTCATGCTAGGATTCTTGGCTCTTCAAGTAGATATATGCATAAGAAGGGAGTGAGTATGCTTTCCCAAGTCCTGGACTCTAAGGGCATCTTTGTTTATTTTTTTGTGGCAAAAAGGAGATATCATCTTAGACTACCTTACAAAATACCTTGGCACTTGCTTTTGTACCATGGTGTACAAATTAAAGGTTCCAATGACAATGAACCTAAAAGACAGATTTAGAGATTGGGCTATCCCACACACTAATATCAATTGGTGGACTATTAAAGCCAAAGACTTCTATCTGCTGCTCAGATCCAGAGCTCCTATATGGGAGAAATGTAGTCAGTTTTGGAACTTAGAGATATCAGACTGTTTGTGGGATAGAAGGTTTGAGGAGGTGTGGAAGTGTGATTTGAACTTTAAGGCTCAGGTATTTCTTTGGAGGGTCCTAGTTGGTTCATTACCCTTTTATAGCAGCTAATCATAAAAAAAGAAGCTACATTAATGGTCATTTCTCAAGATATAACACAGCTGTGGAATCTATTAGGCATGCTGTTTGGTACTGTAACATAGTCAAAGAGTGGTGGCATCAGCTTAGGAGGATACCTTATGATAACCTTGGGATTAAGACATCATGCTACCACCTTACCTTTGGCACTTTGCACTATGCAGTAGTGGATCATTACACATCAGATTTTGGATGCTATGGATGATATGGTTAACAAGGAATGCAACAGTGTTTCAAGGTCAAAGAACATTCTATTCATGGTTACCTTGGGTAATTCTGAAAACTAAATTGATGGAGGATGGGGTTGCTATCAGTGATACATATATGAGGAGCATAATTGTCAGAGTCATTGAGACGGATTGTAACTTGTACAAAATTTCATGATTGAATAGAAAATTTGTTCTTTTGTTAAAAAAAAGAGCATTTTTTAATGGCCTTGTACTAAACTTGCTACCATATGGTAATGTTGACCATATGGGGTTGTCAAACCTTGTTCAATGCAAAAATCAAAACATCCATTTTAGGAAATATTAGAGGATATACTATGCCAATTTATGATCGTAGTGCATTTCTACACCATAAATCAAGTATTAAAAGTACCTATAAAGTTTATGAAAATTTAAAGCTCATGTAGAGATAAATATTATTACCAAATCATTCTACATTTTTTTCAAACTTAGAAAGAGTGATCTAGAGGGCTTTGGTGTGCTTCTTTAAAATATGATAAAGTTTTTCCTATCAAAACTCTATCTTCAAAATGGGTAGTCTTCAAGATCCTCACATGTAGGCTATATCTCACATTTCTAGCCACTTGTGATCAAGTTATGATAATTTTAAATTTGGATAATGAATTTATCATCAATACATGCATATTATATTTTCAATTATCGAATCGGAAGCCTAATGTAAGCTCTCATGCAAGCTCACCTCTTGATTGTAATCACTATGAATTGAAGCACAACATACCAAACCATCTTACAAAGCCAATCCTTTAAAGTGTTTGATCCTCTATTGGTTTCTCTTTTGAATTTCTCATAGCTCAAGAAGAACAGTGCCTAGAGGGCTTCATTGGCTTCCACTCTCACATGCTAAGACATGCTTCCTCTTTTTTTAATTCATTAGAGACATTAAAGTCCATAAATCTTAATCAAAGGATAAGAAACCAACTCATTTTTCTTGTTGTCATAAGTTTGATTGTTCCATACTAGAACTTTCCATTTACACCACCAAAGACATAGATTTATCGCGTTAGCATATTTGTAGGGTCTAGGAAATAGCATTGTGGCAACATGCATCACCTCATATATGGCTATACTCTCAAACTATAACTCTATATTTGTAGGGTCTAGGAAATAGCATTGTGGCAACATGCAT
Organism: Cibotium barometz; assembly: GCF_041138505.1. Taxonomy (NCBI): domain Eukaryota; kingdom Viridiplantae; phylum Streptophyta; class Polypodiopsida; order Cyatheales; family Cibotiaceae; genus Cibotium; species Cibotium barometz. The sequence continues at coordinate 29,658,322 of NC_141106.1, forward strand.
CACCTCATATATGGCTATACTCTCAAACTATAACTCTATGTTATGGCCACTAAAAAGATATACTTTGTGAGACTTCAAGTTCTTAGGGTTTAAGCCTTTTCCTTTTTTAACTAAAGATACTTTCTAAAAAGCATAATGCTAATAGGGTTTTAAAGACAAACCATGATAATGTTAAGTTTTTAAAAAGGTAAAATGATTTAGAAGTTCAAAAATTTAAATTTTACAAGAGATCAAAATTTAGATCTTTACCTATTGCTCTCCATGGATGCATACTGGGCTACATGCAAGATTGATTTTTTAATTGGGAAACAATATCCAAATGAACAACGAAGGAGGATAGAGATTTTTTGGCTCAAGGAATATAGGTGAGTTGGTTCATTTTGTCTAGAGTGGCTTCAAAGAGGGGCTAAAAATTTTCCAGTGCACATTCTAAGAAATTAACAATTAACTGGAGGATTAATATTAAACTTTCTTTAAATTTTTTCCCAAATTCTATGGCTAAAAAAGCAAACATCTCTTAAGGAGTTGGAGCTTGTATGTCAAACAATAAGTGTATAACTGAAGTGATGTTGGTGTTGTGCACCACCACCCCCTTACTCCTTACACTAGAAGAATGTTGGTGCTTATCTATTATAAACATCTTGTGGCCACCTAGCGAGGAGCTAAATGCACTCATGGAGATTCCCAAGTTTTCTTGGTGCACATGATAAGATTCGTTGTGTTGAAAACTACTAAAACACGAACCTTTATTTATGTTTGTCTCGGTGTTTTCTCTTAGCTAGGATAGAGTGATCATTGTGTGTGTGTGTGTGCTAAATAATGTTTTCCCAAGGCCACTAGTGTTCTTCTTCTTTTTTTAAAGGATGGTTCATTTCCTTAAATTTCCCATGTTGAAGATTATACACATTTGTTTGTATGCTATGTTATGTTTAAGATTATACACATTTGTGTTTACACTTATTTGTCATTTGTTTCTATGCTTACGATTAGTCATTTGTTTCTATGGTTACTAGCCTTCTATGGCCATTTTATGTCTTCAACTTAGGGCGTGAGCGAGAGAGACGATCTTAATGCCATGGCCCACGATGAGGACCTATGTTCGATACCTAGGGGCAACACGACGGATGGGAGAACACATGCGTTCGATACCTAGGGGCAACACGACGGATGGGAGCACACACGGCGCACACAAATGCACCCTACAGAAAAAAAAAAGAACACATGTGAAGGCATTGAAAGAGATTTGGGTTCTCTCTTAATGTGTTAATAATCAAGGCTTAATCATGATTGTAAAGCAATGATAAACGTCTCATAATTGATTCATAAAACCCTTATAAGAAACCTTACATTGTCCAACGAGCTACGGCACAAACTACGTCACACGAATCCGTCGACATGCTCACGTAAAATAGTATCGCTGTCGGCTAATCTCAAAAGGAACTGTCGTCCGATTCCTTTTCTTCGCGTCCAAGGAGGGGAGGCTGCGGCTGCTGTTGCCGTCGAAAAAGTTTTCTTTTTCACGTTTTCCTGCAGATCCTGATCTTACTGCAGGTCTGGTTTCCTCTCTCTCTCTCTCTCTCTCTCTCTCTCTCACACGCGCGCGCGCGCGCGCACACACAGAGGTGATGGGGGACGACAGTAGAGATGTATCCATAGCATGCTTTTTATATGAAGGCTGCAGAACATTTACGGAAGCCTTCATCAGAAATTCTATCAGAGAATAAAAGAGGAGAATTTTTGTGTGTTTGTGTCACACAAAGGAATCCCGGCGCAGGTGTTTGCTAACATCAAGCAAGACGCAACTGTTTTGAAGCAGCCTGTGAATTTGCATGGACCCCCTCCCTCACACCTCCGCCATGCCAGCCCCCCAATATTAGCTAACCCTAGAACTTTAAAAAAAATGAAAAATTAATTCTAACTCCTCCATCAATAATATATTCATCCGCTTAAATAAATCCGCAGGCTAAAATTTATTGTAGGAATTTTACACGCCATGCTGCCATCGTATTAAAAAAAATACCATCATGTAGCTTTTTTTAAAACCCTAATATAATCCCTTCGCTTAATAAATGTAGTTTTATGAATCCCTTATATAAATCACCCACTCTTCACTTTCTCAAATTACCTTTGTAGTGTAGCTAGCTGGCAAGCTTATTCTGCTGGTGTTAATCACTTAATAAAGCTCATTATCATGGTTCTTAATCCTCGTTTACCCCACGATACGTAACTCTGGGTAAACGACATCATCTACTTAATCACTATTATGCTCAGAGTCAAGCATTTTTAATCCCCTTTGAATCAACCTCGAACATCATGCCACTGAATCCCCACTTATCTCAGCATCAAGCTACTTAATTCTCTTCAAACTCAGGAGGATACCTGATCAAACAGCTGCTCTAACCAGGAGATTAGCTGCGGCAGAGATGCAGTAATCTGCGCGGGGTACTGCAAGGCATTGTTAATTGATATAATTAATCAGGTAAAAGTTCTAAGCTGAGTGCATGGGAATCATATACTTTACTGTGTAGGGTCGCCATAGAAAAGCTAATGATGGTGTTGCATGATAGGCTAGTCTTATATAGTTAGCCTTTTAACTGATGGGGTAGACCATGTAGATGGGTATTTTACGTCAAGAATCAGAGGGGGTCCTTAAAAGCAAAGTTCGACCCACTTGTACTGTGCCTCTAACCTTCCTCTCTCTGCAGACGACACTTCCTTGTCTCCGCCTTTCGGCCCTCTTGCCCTCGTAACAATATAGCACTGTCCCTCTCAAGCTTCCCTGTGACCCCCAGCTTCTTATGATCTCCTGTCGCTGATCATCCTCCCCTGTTTGATTTGATTTCTCTTTGTTTTTTCCCCCTCATCGCTTCCTCCGCCCTCCTTCCCATTCTTATAACCCTAACTACACTGCCTTTCTTTGTGTTCTATCACAGGTTTCTCTGCCCTAACCACACTTAGCTGCATGGATTCCACCTTGATTATGTGACCTAATTTGCATAGTTTAGAAGCTTCACCAACAACTCTCTTGAGGATTATCTGTCAAGCTTTGTATCGTAGCTGAGATTGGCTAAATACTGCTAGATCCAGCCCCCCTTTTCCATCTCACGATGCAAGCCCTCATGGTACGTTTATCCTCTAATTAGGCTTCTAATCATGGTTTTGCCTCTGTAATTAGGTTTTTGAGATTACATGTCAAGTGCTGTGTTGTTTTAGTCCTGGCTTCTCTATCGGATGTGGCTGCTTATGCCTCTCTACATTAGGAAGACCTTTCACTTATAGAAGGGTTAGTTACTGTACTTAGTATCGGGCTCCTTTGAGAGATTTCAAGGGTCAATTACTAGTCAACCAGATCACTGTAGCGTTTTTTCCTTTCTTGTGTTGGTCTTGGACCAATTAACGATAAGACGGGTCAAAACTAATTGGCGAGCTACACCAACCGGTCCATGTTGCCGTTTCAAGCCGATTTTATTAGGTTAATTCTGTTCCAGGCTTGATTAAGGTTAACTCTAATCATTGCCAATTCAAATGATTAACAGGCTAATTTCGTTAGGCTGCTACAGGTAAATGTAAAGGGAATTCAAGCCTAATCATAGATTAGGCTTGAATCATGAAACCAGTCTGGTAATATTAGAATAATATGAGAGGATGTCTGCTATTTAAGGGGGGTTTAGTGTAATCATGAGTAATTAGGCTCTAGGAATAAGGTCTAACATTAGGAAATATCACGAGAACCTACTTATGTCGAGATTAGCTACGGTTGAAACTAATTGTTGACATGTAGTTAGGGGCCTTCTTAATCTTGATTATGTACTTAATGTTGAGAGGTGATTATGAGTTGAAGTTTACGGTGTAAGGTCTAACATGATGGTGTGGGTTCGAATTGAGCTGCAGGAGGGCATTGTTGGAGCAGATAGCTGAGCTTATTTAGAGGAGAAGATGATGGGTCGTTGGATTGTTGATGCAGAAGCAGTGAAGGAAGAGAACTGTCCTGGCTAATTGTGATTAGAGTTAAACAGGTGATGGCAGCTAACTGGGCTGATGAGCAGGGTTTAGTGGAATGATTAGTGGAGATTAGGGTAAGAGTGGGCTGTTTCATGAGCGCAGACCAGTATTCAGAGAGAACCCTAGGAAAGAAGCGGGAATGGGGTGCAGCTCTGATTGGCCATCATCATCATCATCAGCATGCTGGTGGGCGCTCGGATGGCAAAACGTTTCAAGTGGAAGCTGGAGCATCGCACTTGGAGACAGGATTTGGCAACCCTGACGCCGGATTTGCTGCTCGCCATGACTATCACACTGCCGCCGATGGCGCCGCACCAGGCCACATCCGCACCAGCCCCGCAGTCGCCGTCGATACCCCCCCCTCCTCCGCCCATTCCAACAGCTACCATCAGCGCCTCCGGCAGCGACAGCTCGCTCCGCCAGTTGCTCCTGTCCCCTCCGACGGTAACAACGATATTAATAGGAAGGGTATAGCACCGCGGCAGACTCCTGCCGGACTTTCCGTCCGAGAGGAGGTGGCCGAATGGACGGCCGTTAGCTCCGGCCGCAGAGGCAGAGCGGCAGGAGTCTCGTTGACGGTCAGGCCTCCTGGTACCAAAGACCGCCACAGCAAAGTGAGAACGGCCAAGGGGCTTCGTGACAGGAGGGTGAGACTGTCCGCTCCGACGGCCATTCAATTCTTTGACGTTCAAGACAGGTTAGGATACGAGCAGCCCAGTAAGGCGGTAGACTGGCTGATCAGGAAGGCAAGGGCGGCGATAGATGAGCTCGCTCCGGTGGAAGGGGTGATTGTTGGTAACGAAAGAGCGGCGGCAGGCCACGGAGCTGCTGGAAAGGAGATGGGAGAAAGCAGAGAACGCGACCTCGACGATCCGTCGATTAAGGTGAAGGAGGAGGAGCAGCGCAGCAGCGGCGGCGGAGTTGTGGCTCCTGCCGGCGGCGCCCGGGCAGAGTCGAGGGCCAAGGCAAGAGAGAGAGCGCGAGAAAGAGCCAAAGAGAAGTTGACATCTCCCGGAACTGAGCCTCCGGCACCCACACCAGTGGCTCCGGCGCCCACACCAGTGGCTTCTGCCCCTCCTGCACCGCCCTATCCGTCGTCCCCGAATCTCCAGCTCCTGCCCGAGATTCTATTCCTCAGCCAGCTTCGCCAACACAACCCTCAACCGCCACCGTTCGATCAACACCAGCACCATCTCCTCCGCCCTCTCCAGCCGTCCGATTTCTCCTCTTCGTTCGCAGTCCTCCAGCAACCCACTAACATTGCCAGCAACTCAGCCACGCATCTGCTCCCGTTTGGCTCCCATTTCTTCCACGTGGCGGCGCCTGCGCCGCCCACGTCCGCCGCTCCCTTCGAATTTCACGACGTCCCGCCGTTCCACTTCTCCGCACCACCAATATACAATACACCCATCTCATCCAGGGGTACCCTTCAGTCCATTTTCAGCAATTCCGTTTCCTCTGTGCCGCAGGTGCCAATGCCGCCGCATCTCATGGGGCTGCAAGGCTATGGGGCGGCGCCGGGCCCGAGCGGCTGCGGCGAGGGCGGCAGCGGCGGCGGCTTTCATGACACGGCCGACGTGGTGTCGCCAGATTTACACCAGAATTCTCGCATCCCACTGCGCATCCACGGCATGGAGCTGGACACGCACGAGGAAACCACGTCCTCCTCCATGGCAGATTTCTAGTAAGATACATGCAATGCATGCTCATGCGTGCATGTATGGTATGGAGGAAGCATGCAATATATCATCAACAACGGGCTCACCAGGTGTTCATGCGCAATGCATGAAATTATGATGACACATGCAGGTCATCATGCATGGCACATGCCCTGCAATCTATGCATGGATAGTGTCCACTACCCATGCAACAACATGGTGGCATGATGGCTGCTGCCCGCGCCACTCTCAAAAGAAAAAAAAACGATATTTAGCTCGCAAATAATTTAGAAGCTTCTAGAATATTCCATATCTTGCATATCCTCTCCATGATGAGTGCAAGCACATGTGTGTGCTAGTATTTGTTTTTGCGTGTCTAAGCTTTGAATAGGCCAATGTTTTTGTATCTAATTTAAAAGCATGTATAATTTGTTAATGTTGAGACCGATGTATAAAGTTATAATTTTTATAGAAAGAACAATGTGATTATAATTATTAGTGATCAATGTATCATTTGAGCCTTTTTTAAAAAGGAACTCACCATAATTTTTAAACTGTAATGTTTTCACTTGGCTATGAATGCTCTTATCTTCTCGTAGCTCAAAAACCATGGGCAACTCATGCTTAAAGGAGGCCTTTAACTCCATTTTCAAATCCATGTTTTCTTTGTTTGGTGAGCCTCTGCATGATTTCTAGGCATGCATAGCCCCTTTATGTGAAACCCTTGAAAGTATTAAGGAAGTGTCTTAAGTTAATATCTTGTCAAAGTGGAGACTATGGCTTGGAATCTACCCTAGTAGCATGGAATTTTAGTACCTCGAGGGATTCACTTATAAAGTATGTAACCTATCACCTGAGTTCAACAACGGGAGGACAATTTTTATTTAATTTTAATTTGAGAAATTTATTTACAAAAGGGTGCCATTAATAGGATTTTGAAAAAAAGTTATTATCTTAAGGCTGCTTACCTTCAAACTAATGAATCCCATCTCTTGATTCTTTGTTACCAAGAATATTTGGAGGAACCCATACAATTCTACCACTCGAACCTTGAACTGATACCTCTCATAGAGGCCATATAAACTTAGCAATTAAAAAGCATGAAACTCCTCGAAGATAGTAAAAAGATCTATGGAATTGATAATTCTAAGTACTATTTCAATAAACAAACCATTAAAAGGCATCAATGAGATGCTAAGGTGAAAAAGAAAGAAGCAAGCTAAGGGCATTTACACACCTCTTGACCATGAAATTCTCATTGAAAAGTGCTTTTTTTTTGGAGAGGATCTTCCCTACCCAAGCTCATGGATGCAAAGTCTCCCTCGTCTATCTTCTTAGATACACATGAAAATAGGCATGTTTCCCACTCAATGTGTGTAAATGCCCTAGGAGTTGTGACCCTAGGGTGAGTAGGGTCACTTGACATATAGGATGAATTCCCTCTCTCCCTCCCCCTCTCTCCACCCCCCAGCCACCCCAGCCCCCCACCCCAAGGATTTGTGGGGTAAGTAGATTAGAAAGATGACATAGAAAGAGAATTTGACATGCCAAAAAGAAAAGAACACTCCATATTTTAAGAGTAGTACCCTTTGTTTTTCTTCATTTTAGAGCCTCATTAGAATGAGGAGAAAAATGCAAGCATGAAAATAGGGAAGGAATTTTGGAGAAGATGTCCATTAGGGCTTGAAATATAAAAAAAGGCCCTGTATTAGTTCCATGACTAAAGGAGAATTAGCTCTAGGTGAATTAAAAAAGTGCCATGTGTGGTCCAATGTTACATTTGACCTTCAACTACTTTTTCCCCACTATCACTAGTTTTGGCAGAAGTTGAAGGTTTGGCTCCAAATTTGTCTCCAAATTGAAATTCAAAATTTCTTGCCCAAATATTTAAAGGGATCCGTATCTCCTTTATTTGTTTGTTATTCATTGTTGGTCTTGAATGCAACCAAACTATTATTACTATTTTAAACATTTTTTAAAAGGTGAGAGAGCATTCACTCTTCTTGTTTATTCTCTGCTTCACAAACAAAAAATGGAAAACTCAAGTTCTTCATCGAGACGTCCTTCAAACATGATACATGCCATAATAGTTCACAAAAACAGGTTGAAAGCAAAGAATGGAAACCAACAACATATAAGTTCCATGAGACTGGGAGACCATGCTTCCATCTTGTAAAGGTCCCCACAGAATCAAAAGATGCAAGAGAGAAAATGTTCAATTCTATTGAAAGGGATGGATCTTAGGGTTCAAAATAGGAGAGGATAAAAAGAGGTATACTAATGTGCAGCATGTTTACTCACCCAAAGGAGATGAACTTAGATCCCTCAAAAATAGAGCAACCAATTCTTGCACATTGTAGGTATTTGAGTACCGGCAATAATGTTTCATTTGGTATGTTTAACTGATTTTAAATTTATGGTGTAGATGTTTTTTCATTATTGAGTGGAAACCTATTGAACCATTTTCAAGTTCATAAAATGTTATGCACATTGAATTTGGCAACATTCTATATCCTGATCAACCTTCTAGATTTTTCATAAAGAAAGGATTGTACCTCTACAATGCAAACTATATTATTCAACATCAGCCCCCCAAGTATATGGAAGTCTAGAAGAAGTTCCTGTAGTACCAACACTCCATATGCTTATTGATTGGGAAACTCTAGACAAACAGACTGTTGAAGTTTTTAGGTCACACTTCAATGAAAATTGGAAGGATTTCAAAGAGGATAAAACTTTCATGGTTTCTTCCTCTTCACATCTTTGGGGCATGCTTTAGTAAAGTAGGGATGCATAGAACTAGGACAATGTGGCTTCAAAAAAATGTCGAAGCCTCAACATTTGATGATTTTCTTGGTGAGGAATGAAAGGTTAAGGAGGAGATACACAAAGGGGATCTATTTATGTGTCGGGCATACAATGACTCATTGATCTTGTCATACCAAATTCAACAACAAACACTTTACATGGGCTTCTAATACACGCGATGGAAGAAAACACAAGGTAACTAGGTTCCATTGGATTCGGAGGAGAATATGGAACAAAAGGATTTGAAAGTATGGCTTACTTCTGGTGAATGCAAGGTCTTTACAGTGACTTCAAAGTGGACATTAAAAGATGTTCGTGTAGCATTGGAATGCATTCTAAGCAATGAATCAACATAATTTCTTTTAAATGAATAGAAAATTGGCAAAAGATGAGAGAAGAAATTTTATTGCACTGATATTCCTATATCAACAGATGCACTTTTCTCTCTCTCAAACATTTTATACTCCCTTTTTTTAACAATGCAATGAACATTGTTTTTTACTTTACATGCAGCAACATTTCATCCAAGTAATAGTTTAAAACATGCACTTTTCTCTCTCTCAAACATTTTATACTCCCTTTTTTTAACAATGCAATGAACATTGTTTTTTACTTTACTTTACATGCAGCAACATTTCATCCAAGTAATAGTTTAAAACATGTCTACAAATGCGAGTTATCAATAAAAAGTTAATAATATCGACATAAAGATTTGTGTACATAAGTATCGTTAGTAGGGCAAAATTGATATACATGTGAGTCTATACAATATCATTCAAGAGACATTCTCTTTATGCTTTTTTTGTTCCTTGGCTGTTAACCCATTCCCAGAGTTAACAAGAGCTACTACCATTATCTTATATCAAGGAGTCAAGGTAGATACACCAAAAGGTCAAACATTCAAGATATGAAGCAATGGCGTCCAAATCTACAACTTGGACGGGTGCCTGTAAAACGGTGTGACATAGTATTTATGGTGATTCTCACTTCAAGAGCATGTGGTATCACGTAGGATGAAGTCTTAAGTGATTTACTTCATGGATATATTATGAGAGTAGTCATTGTAATAGCATTAGGCCTCTTATGAGCCTAATGCTATTTATGGTGATTCTCGCTTCAAGAGCGTGTGGTATCACGTAGGATGAAGTCTTAAGTGATTTACTTCATGGATATATTATGAGAGTAGTCATTGTAATAGCATTAGGCCTCTTATGAGCCTAAAAGTGCTCGATCGCCACAGTTTAAGTGAGTGTGAACATTTATGGCCATGTATATAGGTGAATATCTCTCATAATACAAGATACTCTCCCATTGTGTGATTAATTCTTGCTCTCGCTAATCTCTCTCCCTAATGCATGCTAGTGAGTGTGTGAGTGATGTGAGGTGAGAGGAGGGACATGTACATGTAATGCAATGCGGTGGTGTGACAACGCTTGGCAGACGCAGTGGAATTGCTTCTTAAGGAGTTGTAGAGCGTGGAGACCTTAAGGGTTACAAGCTCGACGGTTGGAAAGATCCTCATGATAGTTACAATTTACCAGGTAATCTCTTGTTGGCAAGGGAGGTTAGGGTGAGCCATAACAATGGTTGCTTCTTCCTCAGTTTTACCTTGCTCAAGAGGCGCTCCTTTTCTGAAGCTTTGGGAGTTTGCTTCTTAGGAGTTTTGTCCTTTTCTGATGCTTTGGGAGTTTGCTTCTTAGGAGTTGCCTCCTTTTCTGTTGCTTTGGGAGTTTTTGTCTTGGGAGTTTTTTCCTTTTCTGATGCTTTGGGAGTTTGATTCTTAGGAGTTGCCTCCTTTTCTTTTGCTTTGGGAGTTTTTGTCTTAGGAGTTTTGTCCTTTTTTGATGCTTTGGGAGTTTGCTTCTTAGGATTTGCCTCCTTTTCTTTTGCTTTGGATGCCTCCTTTTCTATTGCTTTGGGAGTTTTGTACTTTTCTAATGCTTTGGGACAAGCTGGACGGTTGGAAAGATCCTCGTGATAGTTACGATTCACCACGTAATCTCTTGTTGGATGTGTTTCAAGGGAGGTTAGGGTGAGCCATAACAATGGATGCATCTTCCTCAGTTTTACCTTGCTCAAGAGGTTCCTCCTTTTTTGAAGCTTTGGGAGTTTGCTTCTTAGGAGTTTTGACCTTTTCTGATGCTTTGGGAGTTTGCTTCTTAGGAATTGCCTCCTTTTCTAATGCTTTGGGAGTTTGCTTCTTAGGAGTTTTGACCTTTTCTAATGCTTTGGGAGTTTGCTTCTTAGGAATTGCCTCCTTTTCTAATGCTTTGGGAGTTTTCGTCTTAGGAGTTTTGTCCTTTTCTGATGCTTTGGGAGTTTGCTTCTTAGGAGTTGCCTCCTTTTCTTTTGCTTTGGATGCCTCCTTTTATGTTGCTTTGGGAGTTTTGTCCTTTTTTGATGCTTTGGGAGTTGACTCTTTCTCACTTGCCTTTGTTTGTCCCTTTTTTGTTTGTTTCTTAGCTTGCCTCTGTTTTGTTTGCTTCTTGGCTTGCCTCTGTTTTGTTTGCTTCTTGGGAGTTGTCTCCTTCTCACTTGGCTTTGTAGCTTTTTTAGGTGACTCCTTTGAGATCTTCTTTTTCGAAGACTTTCCCTTTTGTACCTTTTGTCTTTTAGATAACAAATACAATTCTTGTTTGGAGGTAAGCACAAGGTGTCCTTTTTTACCCAAAGAATCTACCTTCTGGTCTGTAGATTTTCTTTTTCTATGAGTAGTAATAGGCACTGGTGAGTTAGGATTAGCAATTATGGAAACATGTAGTTCATGGCAATGGCCCTCACATACCAAACGTATGTATTTGTGTAGCAAGTTGTAGAAAACTACAAAAGAAGAAAGGATTTTTGACTTGAATAATATGGATTATTGAATTAAATAATCCATGACAAAACACAACAAAAAACTTAAATAAAGCACTTACAGGAATTCTTTTAGGTCCAATAAATAGCTTGGCAGTGAGAAACTTCCAAGCATTAGCCAACAACAGCTACTAGCATCCTTTTGTAAAGGAACTGGTAGTGAATACATAGTTGGTTCTTTCCCTTTGAGAGGAGGATGAATTACCTCCAAATGAGCAAGTAATCTTTTAGAAAATATGCAAATATCAAAAATAATAAGCAACATCCATGGGAGAATTTTAAAAAAAGAGTCATGAGATAAACTTTGTTGGAATTAGGGTTGCAGGAAAGCACACAAAGCTTGGAGAAGAAGAAGCAAGAATGCACACAACACACAGTATATTAGATTGTGTCAATGTACAAAGATAAGTTAGCCCTAGAATAATGGGCATATATACAAGCCAGGGAAAAAAACCTCCTAAGGAGGGAAAAAGTGCCCCGACGGTCCTAAGTGTGTTCACACACATCACTGCCTATATATATGGCAACAAATCCCCCTGGGAGTGATGGTGTGAACAAGAGCTAGCACTCATGTATAGGGAAGTGCCATGCCCGAAGTAGATCACTCCAGAAAGGGGAGTAATCCCAAAGCTTTGCGGAAAGCTTCAAACTTCTCACGAGGAAGCGCCTTTGTGAAAAGATCGACGAGGTTGTCCTGTGTTGGCACATATGCAAGCTGATCTCTCCTGCTCTGCTGAGAGTCTCTCCCTAACATAGTGATAATGCACCTCAATGTGCTTTGTGCGAGCATGAAAAACTGGGTTTCTCACAACTGCCAATGCACTCTGACTATCAATGTAGATAGAGGTGGCAGACTCCTGTCCCAACACCACCCAAGTCAGCCATAAGCCGTCTGAGCCACACACACTCAACCGTAGCTATCAAAGCTGCCCTGTATACTCAGCTTCACAACTGGAAGTGGCCACAGTAGGTTGCTTCTTGCTCAACCAAGATATGCATGAGCTACCGAGCATGAAACAAAAACCACTTATGGACACTCTTGTGTCATAGCAACCAGCCCAATCTGAGTCTGAAAAAGCATGTGTAAATCTGGCGGCAATGATCCCCCCTTGGGATAAAACAACCCAAGATGTATGGTGCCACTCAAGTAGTGAAAGATGCATTTAACTGCCTTCCAATGTTGAGACCCTAGGCTATGCATAAACCTACTCACCTGTGAGACTGCAAACTGAATGTCCGGCCTCGTAATACATGCATAAATGAGGCAACCAACAGCTGTCTGATAGAGTGTGACATCAAAGTGATCTCCAGCATCATGAAGACTCAACTTCAAACCTGTCTCCATTGGAGTAGCAATAGGCTTGCAGTCTTTAAGGCCAAATCTCTGCAACAATGTCTCAATATACTTTGTCTGACAAAAAGCAATACCTCCATCACACTACTTAAATTGTATCCCCAAATAATGATGCAAATGCCCCAAATAATGATGCAAATGCCCCAAATCTGACATCTCAAAAAAGAGGCATTCAAATGAGCCTTAAAATTAGCAATATAACTCTCATTTGGTCCTATGAGTAGCATGTCATTGACATAGAGAGCAATGATTAGATGTACATCATCCACACGTTTAACATACAAAGTGCTTTCTGTTGGACTATTCTAAAAACCATGTGCAGTCAAACATGCATGTATCTTTTCATACCAAGCTCGTGGAGCTTGCTTTAAACCATACAAAGCCTTTTTCAACCTGCACACTTTGTTTTCCTGCCCTCTTTGAACAAAACCACGAGGCTGCGATACATACACCTCCTCATGCAAATCTCCATTCAAGAACGCAGTCTTTATGTCCAACTAATGTACATTCCAACCATTATGAGCTACCAATGCACAAATGCTACGAATGGTAGTCATACGACAAGTGGGAGCAAAGGTCTCATCAAAATCAATGCCCTTGTCTTGAGCATAACCCTTTGCAACAAGTCTAGCCTTATAGCGATCAACACTGCCATCTAGCTTTCATTTCAGCTTAAAAACCCACTTACATCCAATGACCTTTTTACCAATAGGCAAATCACACAAAGACCATGTACCATTCTCTTCATTATAGCATCATATTCACTTTGCATTGCAGCCAACCAATTTTTTGATTTTTGTGCCTCATCAAATGAAAGAGGTTCTTCCTCTTCACACATACTAGACATAGCCAAAGCATAACAATCTGATGCATAAGAGGCATGCTGAAAACCTGAACGAGTACGACTAGAAATAGGTGCATCAATTTTACTATCACACAAGGTTTGGACCAGCCATTTAGGCATACCTCTAGCCTGCTCATTTTCAGCCCTATCCTCATAAATTACATCCTGTAAATCTGCATCAGAAATAGGCTGATCTATGATGTCGTTTGAAATCTGCATAGGCTGAATATTTACCTCATTAGGACTTACATTTGAATTCCCACCTGTAAACAGAGGCAACAATGTATCAAATACATCCCGTGAGCTCACACTTGTCTCTTTGGTACATGATAACAAAGGCTGCACAGCATCTTCCACAAAAACAACATCTCGACTAATCAAGATATGCTTTGACTGCGGATGATACAATCTGTAACCCTTGCTCTCAGCACTGTAACCAACAAAAATGCATTTGACAGCCTTATCATCCAATTTTCTACGTTGTTGCATAGGCACTAAAGCATAGGCCAAGCAACCAAAGACACGCAAGTGACCAATAGAAGGCTTCCTGCCATGTGAAGCTTCGTATGGAGTAACAGACTGCAAGGCCTTAGTGGGACACCTGTTAAGTACATATGCAGCACACATGATAGCCTCAAGCCAAAACGCATGTGGCAAAGCTTGGCTCTTGACCACATCTCCATAAGTGACCTGTTTTTCCTCTCAGTAACACCATTTTGCTGAGGAGTATACGGCACTGTACATTGGTGTTTTATCCCACTAGCCAGAAATGCATCAAACTCTTTAGACATGTACTTCCCCCCTCGATCAGAACAACGGGAGGGTGCCCACAATACAATTGGATACATTTTCAACCATAAGCAAAAATTGTTTGAAGCACCAAAACACTTCGGACTTTGCCTTCAGTGGATATACCCATGCATGCCTTGAGTAATCATCAATGAAAGTCATGAAGTACAAGTGTTTACCAAATGACAGAGTTTGCATAGGCCCACATACATCACTATGTACAAGTTGCAATTTACGAGTGGCCCGCACAGAACCATCCTTTGGAAACACAGAACTTTGCATTTTGCCCAAAATACAGCCTTCACAAACATGTTTTAATGGTGTTTCAAGAGGGGGCAATGAAGCAACCATATCAAATTTCTGCAAACGCATCAAACTAGCAAAGTTTAGATGACCAAAACGAGCATGCCATAGTTTTGCATCTGAAACTGTCTTTTCATCAGAAACTGCATTTGCTGAATCTTCCACACACTTGTCATAAGAATTGAGCCTATACAGCCCACGAAACAAGGTGCCAGATGCAAATATCGTATCACTAGAAGTCAAATCATGAACAATACATCTGTCATCCACAAATTTGACTACAAGTCCAAGTCTAGCAAGCGCAGAGACGACAGACAATAGATTCTTCTTTATCCCTGGCACATACAAAGCATCTGAAAGTGTGAAAGCGCTGCCATTTGCAGCAGTAAGCATAATGCCCTTCACTGGGTAAGAAGCATTATTGGCACATGTGATAGTATTCCCATTAGGGACAGCCTCAAGACAAGTGAACATATCACGATGCGAGGTAATGTGCTTTGTAGCACCACTGTCAAAATACCATACATCAGAGTCAACAGAAACTGCCAAACATGCATCATGTACAGATGGGTCATACTGGCAATACACACTAAACGCCCATTCTGTATCCTGCACAACATTTGCAGAATCTGCATTTGTAGAAGCATCCGCTATTGTTGCTGCATTTGACTCTTTCTTCTTTGCCTCTTTAGCCTTTAGCTTAGGGCAATTCTTAATGACATGATCAGTTGCCTTACAATAGTTGCACCTGATTTTTTTCTTGCCTTTATCAAGAGCCTTCTCAAACCTATTATTGCTACCTGTGGAAGGAGAAGAAGTTGCAGACCTACTAATAGGAGAAGAAATAGTGGAAGGGGCTGCCTTACCACTTCTTCTCTGCTGCTGGGCAGCAACAAATGCCCAATCAACTGCACGCTGCCTAGCCCTGTTTTGCCTGGACTGCGCTTCTTGCAAGAGCTTGTTGACTAAAGTATCATACTTGACAACATTAGGTCTGTCCTCAGTAACAAGTCTCCACGTGGAAGCAAAAGTCTGATATGACTCAGGTAAAGCATCAAGAACAGTCTCTGCACAAGAGAATGATCAGGAATAATCTCACCTATAGAAATCAACTGTTCCTTGAGATCTTTAATCTCAGCAAGAAAAACATTCATGTCATCTTCTTCCTGCATAATCTTCAATTCTATCTCTTTATGCAGGTAAGAGATTTTTACCTCGTTTACGACCTGCATACAAACCAGCTAGAATATCCCAAGCCTATTTTGCCGTTTTAACTGAACGAATATGTGGAGTGATGTTACATTTGACAGAAAGTGCAATCAAGGCATGAGCCTACGCATCTTTACCATCCCAACGAGCTTGTTCAGCAGTGGGTAAAACAGCAGCAACAGTAGAGTTGCTAGAACCTGCAACATCCTCAACAGATCCTACATCCACAGAACCTGGACATACATCCATACCCTGCACAATGTTCCACACTCCTTTTGCAACCAAAACATGCTGCATCATGTATGCCCAAAGTGGGTAGTTGTTGTCTCCATCCAATTTGTCATCTCAGCAGACAACATGCGAAATACATCATTGCTGTTTACAGCCATGGCCGCCGCTGACTGAAACTGATGCAAAAGCTACCTGTAATGAAGCAAAGACTGAACAGAAAACAACTCGTGCTATGTAGCACAGTCCACAATAGAATACGTATGCCTGTTTTGTAAAAAATTGCACTATCAAAATTTCTGCATAAAATGACGAAAACACCTGTACAGAACTTCTAATGCAAAAACGGAGCCCAAAACGACCTCAGATGCAATTTCTGAGAACGCAAAGCTCTATGGGTATGTCTGCAGAGTATAGGGACCTGCAAGCGCTCGTGAAAGCTCATCTCAATCGGAGAATGTGAGTCGGAGGGTACTAGCGGCGTAGCCCTGGGAGCCGATGCCTGCTCTGATACCAATTGTTGGAATTAGGGTTGCAGGAAAGCACACAAAGCTTGGAGAAGAAGAAGCAAGAATGCACACAACACACAGTGTATTAGATTGTGTCAATGTACAAAGATAAGTTAGCCCTAGAATAATGGGCGTATATACAAGCCGAGGGAAAAAACCTCCTAAGGAGGGAAAAAGTGCCCCGGCGGTCCTAAGTGTGCTCACACACATCACTGCCTATATATATGGCAACAAAATTGGGCTTACAATTTAGACTCTCCATGTTGACCATATATTGAGTTGAGAAAACAAGCTTTTTTAAATATAAGGTCAATGACTTGACATTCCTATGAGAACTATAGAATAAAAATAAAATAATATAAGAGAAGTGGAAGATGTGTAGTTAAATAGAAAAGAAAAGAAAAAGGCAACACCTTACCCCTCATGATATGGAAAAACTACGAAGAAAACCTTGTCAAAATTTATAGCCTTCAAAAAATGGCCAAAATGCTTTGCTTCTTCCAACTTAATTCTAGAAATGAGAGGATCTACAACAAAAACTTTGTTGCAGTCTTCCTCTGACATGGTACACAACAAAGACCTACAAAATTTCAAACATCAATATAGGAATATCAAGCAGAATATCAAAAGGGTATCAAGCAATGCATAATAAGCACAAAAATCACACTATCTGTAATCTCTTGTCCTTCTCAAACAAAGAAATGGTGTCTTCAGGGATAATTGTGAGGTAGTAATTACTTCTGCTACCAGAGGCAGAGGTTGAGAAAGAGATGTTAGTTTATCTCCTCAAAGAATAAAATGAAGTTTCCTTTGTAGAGGAGGAAAGCAATGTCGAGATTTCCCTCACTACAGATTCAATTACCTTGCCTGTATTGCCTTGCTATCCTTTGAAGGGGCATGATTTTGTATTGATCAATGACATACAAAAATTGATGAACCTTAGGGAGTATTATTGCCTTGGAATTGCAGAGGCATGAGATGAAGAGGAAGGTTTTATTGATGATTCAGAAGATGAGTTCTCAATTCTTGATAAATAGACTATTAACTTCATTGAGGGAAAGGATGCACTTGAATTGTGCTTACAAAGGGCTTTGGAGTACCAACCACCTACAGAAAAGGAATTTTTGGATATACAAGAAAGACTCGGCATCTCAGGAATAGGAACAGGAATAGGAAGAGAGTTGAATATCCCCAAAGCCTCAAGAGTCCAAATAATAGACCCTCAAGAGGATTATTCTAGTGGCTCAATCAACCTATGGGATGAGAAAAAAGTCCAACAAGATGAGACAGCAAAGTAAGTTATCTTGTATTTTTTCCTTGCATTCATAACAATTGTAGTTTAGTTATTTAATTGATTTATTCTTTCACAAATTGTAATCTATGATGAAGATCGATTTCTTGCAAGATCTGGAGGAAAAAGGCTCAAAGTTGGAAAGGATTCTTCCCTTGCTCATTTTCTTCCAAAGCTCAAGAAAAATATCTTCAGAGTTTATCATGCAAGGTTTTCAAATGATCCTAATATTCCTCTACTTGCATTCAAAAATTTATCAAGATACACAGGATATGCTCATGTTCCAATGAATACAGAGAAACTTCTTCTTCTTGAAAAAGGAATTGCCATTAGGTTTTTTGGATACAAACCAGGATTTTGGGGATGTAAAGCATCCTATTTTCTTTGTTTCTCAACATATATTTTGGGAGCAAACACCAGGGTTGATGCTGCCTTAGAGGGGTGTTAAAAGGCAAAGTTTTTGAGGTACAAAGGTAAGGTAGAAGAGAAAAAATGTATTGAAGGTGGTGAAAGCAATATCAAAAAAAGAAAAAGGAAGCTTTTTGATTCATAAGCTTCATAAGCCTTGGAAAAATCTTTTTGATTCATGGGTGGTTGCAAGATGAGGGTACTCACTTTCGTTCACTCTCTAAAATTGGGACAGCCATGCATCTCGGGCGGAGTACCTCGATCGTGATAGTGCCGCGAATTAAAACACGACACGTGCCTCCCAAGCCTAAATCGACATATCTCGATCGAGATGCCAACTAATGCCACGCTAGCAGGTCCGGGTTTCCAGGCATCATCCATGTCACCAATACATGTCACCGCCACCACATTATCTCGATCGAGATATCTATGCCACTCGGATCCACATCAGGGCCACGCTGTATCCCCCTAGGCATATTTAACCAACACATCTCCATCGTCCACGTATCTCGAATGAGAAATTAACATCAAATCGCGACCATTCATTGTTCGAGGTAATGGGATACAATCTCCACCGTCCCCGTATCTCGATCGAGATACGGGGATCAAATCTCCACCGTCCAAATATCTCGATCGAGATACAGAGATACAATCTCTACCGTCCAAATATCTTGATCGAGATACGTAGATGCAATATCCATCGTCCAAATATCTCGATCGAGATACGTAAACGCAATCTCTACCGTCCATTCACGTAGGTTGGAAGATGCGATCTCAGCCGTTTAAATATCTCGATCGAGGTATATAATGAATCTTGACCGTCGACATACCTTGTCGTGGTAATGACTTTAAATCGTGGCCGTCCATGTACCTCGAACGAGATAGTAATATCAAATCTCAGCCGTCGATCCTTCACCAACTCTAAAATTAAGTGTGTATCTTGGCCGTATGTTGTACTAACCCTAATATCCAGAGCGTTAATCTTGCAAACCCTAAATTGCATGATGTTACCGAACCTCGATCGAGGTTATAAAACCGGAAAACTTTTTTTTTTGCCTCATTGTCACAAGTGGTTTTCACTCTCCTTGCTCTCTTGATTTAGATTAGCATTAGTGAGTCCATTAGCATTGTTTTATAGCTTCATTAGTGCTACTTAGCACTAAGCATTAGACCATTCACATTAGACCCTTCACATTGGACCTTTGTGTTTGGCTTAGGTTTTAGCATGGAGTCACACGAGGAGGGCCACGAGGAGGGCCACTCATCTATTGCGGACCTCATCGAGGAGATAGACCGCGAGTTAGCGGCTATCCGTAGGAGTGCTAGAGACACACCGTCTACATTACATATCGTGGCAGACTTGGAGGCGATGCTTTCGTCCCTTCGTAGCCTTCACGATATTGTTTATGTAGATGAGTGGATAGCCCACCATTGCACTGCTCCTGTGTCACATGGCCTGACATATCGTCAGGTCTGTGATCTTGCTCCTATTAGGGATGGAGCCTACCTAGATCTTTTTCTCGATAGTCGTGGGATGAGGCCTGGGGCGGGCAAGCCCCTTACTATTTCGCGGTGTTCGCATCCTCGTATGGCGGCACATATCCATAGGCAATATGTTGCCGCATATGGGAGGATGCCGAACAACTGCAGATTCCCATATACTTCGCAAAGCAGTTATATGCGGAGTTTGTCTTAGGGGAGGAGGTGGATTACACCAGCGCCATCGGCCGGGTGGTGGTGTTGGCCGAGGCCGTCTCGAGGACCAGGGTAGGCGGCCTCCACCAGCCCTTCGTGTAGCACCTACCACCACAGATCCTTCATTTGTGCCATTGTCGACACAGTAGAGGCTCTTGGCACCCAGGTCGGCATTGACGTACGGAGTACCACGGAGAGCATCCAGCACGTGGTGCGCCTGTTCTCACGATCTATAGCGATGACAGATGTCGAGGTATTTACATATATATTACGTCTTAAGTTTTTTTGGTCATTTATCTACATGTTTATATGTACTTTTCTATATTTTTACATGAGCAGCATGGTTGATTGTGTCACGTAGGGTCCCACACCTACCACTGAGAGACTCACTCAGGAGTTGGTAGAGGCGAGAGCGGAGATTGACCGCCTCAGAGCTGCATTACAGACGGCAGAGGCAGCTACTGCAGAGGCACAGCATCTGAGAGAGTCTAGGTAGGTTTCTCTTGCACGTAAAAGAGTTATAATTAAGGTCAAGAGTTATAATTAAGGTCCTAAGTTATAAATTTCTTTAAGTAAAACCTAATGAGAGACTAATCAATTATTTTAATGCTTTACTTTTTTGCGTAGGCTCGGACGGAGGTGCTCTAGAGCTGAGGCACAGCATCATCAGATTATGGAGCAGATTGCCCAGCATAGGACAGAGCAGTTGATGCTGCATGTTCAAGAGTTTCGCAGATCCTCGGACGTGACAGTGCCTTACCTACCTTTATATCCACGGCCTGTCTCACAGAGGTTTTTCGACGACCTCTCCCGCAGGATGCACCACCCTTCCTACGTGATGCGTGCTGCGCTTTATGTATCGAGGACATTGATAGTACAGGTGGATATGCCCTGGGATGTGGACATTTTTTCCACTTGTCTTGCATCACCCAGGAGCTAGTACGGTTCTCAGCATGCCCCTCTTGCCGTGCACGCGTCGACCTAGCGACATACAGAGTTTTGGGCATCGATGATCTTCACCCAGGCCTCGTTCGAGTAGATGCTAGGACTGGCAGGCCTATTGATTTTACATCAGCTATTGACTTGGGACTCGACGCCTTCGACGATAGAGCCCAGGAGCCTGAGGTGCCTCTAGAGATTGAGTGGAGCTCACATGAGTTTGATGCATACCAGAGAGTCCTACATGAGAGCCCGATCACAGCATATGAGCGCGTGGGTGGTGCTGGTCCTAGTGGCACCTCGGGTGATGGTGCTAGCAGCAGTGCCGCTTCTCATGAGCAGCGTGTCCTTACAGCAGAGGAGCTTACACGAGCAGAGTGGCAGACACGTACCATTGCAGATTATAGATTTTGGGTTTACAGACAGAGGCGTCTTGCATTAGCATGACGTAGAGAGAGAGAGAGGGCCATAGCAGCTTTTGGGACTCGTGAGCTCCTGAGTACACCGGCACCAGCTCACGATCCTGCCTTTGAGGCAGACCTCCCCACAGACATTCGACGACCCCCGCACAGCCGGCACAGCCTCCTCGACGTGCACAGCAGCCTCGACGCGCACGTCGACCGGCAGTTAGAGATGACGATTTTGATTGGGTTGCCGTTGATAGTGACTAAACTCAGACTAGCTGGGTTAGCTCACTTACATTGTACTTAGATTTTTGGGCAGTGACTAACCTCAGACTAGCTGGGGTAGCTCACTTTCATTCTGATGTACTTATTTGATGTTTATATCATTATGAGTTTTTTCATTATTGAGTATCATTACAATTTAGTTGATGTTCTTGATTTTATTATATTTTTTAACACTTTGGCTATCATATTGTTTGTTGAAAATCTCCATGCCATCGTACCCAAACATGCTCTGATTGTGACCAAACTTTGCAAGCATGGGGGGGGGACCCACCCCCACATGCTTGCAAAGTTTGGTCACAATCAGAGCATGTTTGGATTGGTAATTAGCGCCCAGGGCGGGTTTTTGAAGTCTCTTGGTGCTTAAGAGGCCATGGAAAATCCGGGCCTTCCCCATACCATCGTACCCAAACATGCTCCGATGGGGACCAAACTTTGCAAGCGTGTGGGGGTGGGTCCCCCCAATATGCTTGCAAAGTTTGGTCACAATCAGAGAATGTTTGGATTGGTAATTAGCGCCCAGTCCGGGTTTTTGAAGTCTCTTGGTGCTTAAGAGGCCATGGAAAATCCGGGCCTTCCCCATACCATCGTACCCAAACATGCTCTGATGGGGACGTGACGGTGCCTGGGAGGGTGTGCGTGACTGTGTCTGGGACGGGGTATGTCTCCTCGTCGGTGGGCATGGAAGAGGAGAAACTGCATGCCGTCTCGTCGGGACTCGTAGGCATAGACGGCAGTGGAGTGACCTGGATACTCGCGGGCGGGGTATAGATACCAGGCATGGAAGGAGGGGGATGGGCATACATGTACTCTGTAAGCTCAACTGGACCAAGATGGCGCCCAAAATGATTTAGCATCTCCATCAGCCAATTGCTGTACGCAAATGGATCGGATGAAGAACCTGGGTCCATAAAGAATCTGTAAAAATAAAAGTATATACATGATTTCGTCAAAGCACAAATGCAAGCTAGCACATATGATTTTGTGAAGGCAAGCCATATGCAAATGGGATCATCTCTCTGAAGAACCTGGATAGCAAGCATGGGTGAAACACAGTCGCGTGTATAAACCCGTCAAACGTGTGTACACCCGCCGTCAAAAAACGCGTGTATATGCCCGTGAAAGTCTGTGCAGACAGCATACACACAGACATACACACGTTTCTACACGCGGCCTACGAATTTTTTTTTTGAAAACGACCGACCTCCGACAAATCGTACTTATAAAAAGCTGACTGTCGCCCCCACTGTCACAATGGTTCACCAGATGGCAACCAGAGAAGGAGAAGGACGGAAACAAACGCATAAAGCAAAGAGACAATAGCATAAACAAATGGAAGGAAAGAGACAGGACAAAGGACAAACTCACCTCTGAAAAAGTGAGTCTTCTTTTTGGCTGGTTTCCTTCACCCGTGTGTGCTCCTTCTCTGCTCCTTGCACTTAGGTTTAGTGCTCTGTTGGAAGAGGCGACGACGAAGGTGAGCAAATCTTGAGTTTGAAAATGTTTATTTGGAGAAGGCAGGTTATTTTTAGATATGGACAGGTCGCCGCATGTAAAAGCGCGTGTATTTTCACGTGTACAATAAATCAGCCACGTTTATACACGCGATTTTTATGATGTAGCCGCATTTATACACGCGATTTTCAGGATCTATCCGCGTTTATACACGCAAAGAAGAGGATATAGCCGCGTTTATACACGTGATTTTTAGGATGTAGCCGCATTGATACACGCAATTTTTAGGATGTAGCCGCGTTGATACACGCGATGTTGAGGATATAGCCGCGTTGATACATGCGATGTTGAGGATATAGCCGCATTATTACACGTATTTTTTATAGTTTAGCTGAAAATTGATTATGATTTTGTGTTTAATCTTTTGTACATAGGATGTCATCAACCTCCTCAAGCAGTTCTGGTGAGGATGAGACAATGAGTCATCGTAATCGCGATGTGTGGTTGGGACAAAGGATCAAGTGTATGTGTAATCGATGTCAAGGATGCATTGTGCGAGCGCGTTGAATTACCTTGAATCACATCTCCATGTATGGAGATTGGAATCAAACAGGTTTAGAGGTGAGTAGATGTAAATTGATAGTATTCAAATGACTCATGGTATCCAAATTAAATTAGTGGAGTTGTAATATATATACTCTAATTGAAGCAGGATGTAGTACCACACCCTAACATGGTGCCCTACGCGCGGCGAGAGAAGCAGGATGTAGTACCACACCCTAACATGGTGCCCTACGCGCGGCAAGAGCACGCAAAGCATCGACGAGATGATGCTGGAGCTTCGGGATCTATTGTCAGAGATGAGTGGGAACGGGATGACAATAGCCCTACACCCCACGAAGTTGTGGAAGAGCAAGTGTTTGATGATATGGTGCAGTATCTTTTTAGGGATGATCCCAAAGGTATGGACGACGATGATATGGAACAAGAGCATCTTTACAAGGCTTCATCGACACCGATTTTTGAAGGGTGCACATTCTCTATTTTACGTGCTTCACTTGAACTACTCAATATACAAACAGTTTATGGATGGAGCAATGCAAGTCTTGACGCATTATTGAAGTAAGCATTCTAACTTGCAAATTTGAATTAGTGGTTTAGGGTTTAGGGTTTAGGGTTTAGGACTAATTGATGATATTGGATGCAGGCTATTATCAAACATGCTTCCAAAGGGAAATAGACTACCCACCTCAAGAGACATAGCGAGGCGCTATGTGACATCTCTTGGAGGATTGGATTATGATCGCATACATGCATGCGTCAATGATTGCATTCTCTTTCGTGGGACGCATAAGGAGGCTCGACATTGTCCCACTTGTGGTGAATCAAGGTATAGAACAAATGTGAAGAGTTTTGATGTACCTCGTAAAGTCTTGCAGACACTTTCCTATAATTCCTCGCATCAAACATATGTTCAAGTGCAAATCCATAGCAGAGCTCATGTCATGGCATTCCTCACATCGATCGGATGATGGCATGTGGAGAATTCCCGCAGACACTCCTGCTTGGAAGCATATTGAAGATGAGTGGCCCAGCTTTAAAACAGAGCCCCGAAACTTGAGACTTGGCCTAGGTATGGATGGAGTGAATCCATTTGGTTTCAAAAGCACCGCATACAGCGTGTGGCCAATTGTGTTGGTGAATTACAATCTTCCACCATCAATGGCGATCAAGAAGGGACATCTTATGTTATCCCTTCTAATTCCAGGGAAACATAAAGTCAAGCATATGGATGTTTATCTCGAACCGTTGATTGATGAGTTGGAGGAACTATGGAGAGGTGTTGCGGTGGTGGACATTAGTAGGCCTCCCTCCTCTCGACACTTCGACTTAAAAGCAGTGTTGATGTGGACAATGCATGACTTTCCAGGATACAGCGATTGTTCTGGTAAGAATTCTAATTACCTCCCTACTCTAATAATATTCGCTATATTAATTATAACTATTGACTTTATTATTCTAACTTTTATTTATATTTTAACAGGTTTGAAAACATCGGGTAAACATGCATGTCCTTTTTGTGGCCCTTCGTTAGTACATGAGTATGCTGATGGTTTGTGTAAGACCATATTTGATAAATCATCGATTTCTCCTGTCCTAAATATGTTACTAGTAAGAGTAACATTCCTCCACAAACACTTCGTGCAAAAGATTGGAAGCGTATTTGGGAGTCTACAAATATTCTTCCTCCAGATGGCATGAACAGGTATAGTAATGTTTTTCAATCTTGTTTTGTGTAGTCTCTAATTGGATTAAAGATCACATAGAGCAATCCCTTGTGTAGGTGCTCCATTTTTTTTCGGCTACCATATTGGACCCATCTTAAGATCAACCATCTTCTTGATCCCATGCACATCTTCAAGAATGTGGTATTTGGGAACATGTTATTAGTAAACGAGACAATGTTAGCGTACGGGAGGACTTGTGGGTCGCAGGACGTATGCGTCAAGCTTGGCCACGAGAGGAGAGTGGGCACGTTCGTCTTCCGCCTGCACCATGGATTGTATCAAAGAAAGAGGAGAAGCAGGTAAAGCAGGCCATCACCACTTTGCATACTTCCACTAGATGCATGAGATCATTGAAGGGAGCCTTTACAACCACTAAGAAAAGAGGCGTTGAGCAACTATATGGGTTGAAGTCCCACGATTGGCATAAGATGCTCCAAGTAAGTGTTTTCCAAGTCTTGTACGTTGAAATTAAATTTTGTAATGCCATAAACCATATATACATGTGCTCTTATGTGCGCAGTTCGACCATTGTGCAAATAAGAGTTTGAAAAAATGTATTTATAAGATGGGCGAGCTTGTGAGGTATGTAAAACCCATGTCAGATCACCCTTCATTATACCTTGCAAAATGAACGTGCATGAGGTATAACGTACTATTCATTTATTTTTCAGATATGTTACTTCCAAAGCAATTGATCCAGCCACGTTGGATGATGCGCGTGTTATGGCAGTGGAGGTGGTTTGTTTGGTAGAGGAGACTTTTCCCCGCGAACCATTCTCACAAGTCAACTACATCTCATTGTGCATTTAGTGGATGAAATTGCTTTATGTGGCACTGTGCATGCACGTTAGATGTTCTTCCTAGAGCGCTTCATGAAGACCTCAAAAGACTTTGTGAGGCAAAGTGCAAGGCCCGAAGGAAGCATGGACGAGGGTTGGTTGATACAAGAGTCACTTGTACATATTTCAGAATTTCTTGGTTAAGTGGACAGCTCTTTGCCACGACTATGAGCAATGAAGAGGACTTGAGCATGACCTCTATTGTGCCTCAAGGAAAAGGACAGAGTAAAGTAATTGACAGAATATTGATTGATCTCAATTTCACTTACATCCCTAATAGTGATGTGATGTGAGCAGATGGGTTACAAGATATGAGGATGCAAAGACAAAAAGGCAAGCAGAAAGAGCTCTCTTTCCGGAGGCAACATGGCTCTCGTAAGGCGTACCCTAAGCATCTAGCAACACTTTCGAATGATATCCATGTTGATTGGTTGCATGAGGAAATGGAGAGAGCAGAGAGCGACGAGGGGCTGCATATCACGGTGGAAGAATGGGAGTATACACGAGGATGCATGTTAAAGGTACATAGAACTAATGTTTTGCATTAGTTGTAAGTGATTTGCTTTTAATATTTATTCACATTGCTTACACAAATATTGCTTCTATTTTGGTCCAGTGCACTATGTTCAATGCTATATGGTGTGAAGGCAAGCATTTTCAAACACAAAGAATTAATGAAAAGAGGAATACACAAGATTGCGGTGTCATTAGTAGCTTTGAGGGAGCTAATGGAAAAATGGATGATTATTGTGGCACAATCCAAGATATATTTAGGCTTGACTTTCGTCGCTTCTTTGTGTATATTTTGGATGTCAAATGGCAAATGAACGTGGTGGAAAAAGGACCTAATGCAACAATAAAACGCCATGTAAGTGGCTATGTAACTATTGACTCTACAAAGTTTTGGCAAACAAAGAAAGATAGGCTCATATTGCCACAACAATGTGAGGCTGTGAGTAGGTATGCATTTTTTTACTAATGTGTTTCATGTACATATTGTCTAAGCTCGCGTACCCCTTGACTTTTGATATGCTAAATAATTACTGCAGTATGTGTATTTGAGTAGGTTATCTATCTGCCAATGGTACATGACATTAAATGGTGGTACGTCATCCCTATTGCACCACGTTCCAAAGTGATGTATAATACATTCACTGATATGGAGCATATGGAGGATGTAACAAGCCGCAATGAAGATAATGTCGAACATGCCAATGAAGATGTTGTGATCGATGATCAAGAAATAAGAGATGATCATGATAATGAGGATGAGCATGCCATTTCTCATGATCATGAGAATGACCGTACCATTGAGGATGATGGTGATGTTGATGAGGATGATCAGGACATCGATACCATTATCAATGGACAGAATATCGATAGTGGAATAAATTTAATCGTAGCCTTACAAATTGATCAAATGGATATTGATGTTGATCGTTTGGCAAGGATGGATCTTATTGAAGGATGAGATCGAACCCTAACCAATCCATCACTGTATCGTTCTAAATTGATGACATTTCTATTATATATGTTGTCTTTTAATTATCTCATGATTTATTTTTGAATATATTTCATTGTTGTAAATGCATGTCGTGGGATTGTGTAATGATATATAATGTAATGTACTATGAGATGGTTTAAAGAAAATAGTTTTTAATTTTGTAAAGAAATTTAGTTTTTCTAAATAAAGCGTGTATTCATGCGTGTATTCATGCGTGTATTAATGCGTGTATAATTGCATGTATATACACGCAATTAATGCACGTGTATTCATGCGTGTATTAATGCGTGTATAATTGCGTGTATATACACGCAATTGCGTGTATTAATGCGTGTATAATTGCGTGTATATACACGCGCTTATACACATGCTGGTAGACGCATTACTTAAAGTTCAATACACGCGAATTTAGATGCTAATATACACGCGCCCGATACTATTCAAATACACGCAATTGCGTGTATTAATGCGTGTATAATTGCGTGTATATACACGCGCTTATACACGTGCTGGTAGACGCGTTACTTAAAGTTCAATACACGCGAATTTAGATGCTAATATACACGCGCCCGATACAAATACATGCGCGACCATATACGCGTCCGTAACTTATCGCGTGTATGGAACGCGTGTATGGCAGCAGTGTCTACATCCATTCCCAGAACAGTTTCTAGGAGCTCATAAGAGTCTAGAATGGTATTAATTTTGAATTTCCAAAGAGTATAGTTTGTCCCATCAAGCTTGCCTTCCGTGAAGGCAGGTGGACGAATGCGCAAGACTAGTGCAGCACAGCAACAGAGGTAGAAGTCATCACTCCCAGGATTCTATGCAAAGAAAGACTAAACTTTATGCACTATTCCTGCTAAGAGCACCTAAGCTCTGATACCATATAAGAACATGGCACAGTGGAAAGAGATAGCAAGACAAAGCATAATAGAGAATGCAACAGATACACAATGGAGAGAATTTAAAATTTTGATTATACCAACAAAGAGGTACAAGTGATTGTGTTGTCCACCCGTGCACTCTCAAGTACAGCTTAGATGGTGATCTACATAGACTCTGGATGGAGTATTCTGGATAGAGTATGTACGAGGTGTACAAAGGGGTGGATACTCACAAGCATTGGATACCTTAGCTCATGGTAACCATGTCCATATATAGTACTGTAGCCAACAAGGGGGGTGGTTACACTACATAGACATGGTCACCGCCCGCGTATCAAGAACGCGGCCCACCGACCACCGCCCGCGTATCAAGAACGTGGGCCACCGACCACCGCCCACTAATGATTGACCTAGTATCCAAGGGAATATTCTAGGAAATATTCCTCATACCGTCGCCAGCTAATGCTCGTACCCCTGACCATCTCGTAACCATCATCAATGGTCACAAGAACGTGGGCCACCGACCACCGCCCTCTTATCAAGAACATGGGCCACCGACCACCGCCCACTAATGATTGACCTAGTATCCAAGGAAATATTCTAGGAAATATTCCTCATACCGTCGCCAGCTAATGCTCGTACCCCTGACCATCTCGTAACCATCATCAATGGTCACAAAAACTGGGGTTCCCACTAAAGACATATGCACCATGGCTACTCCTCATAATGGGGGCCTAAGAAATGTGCATTATACATGCTGAGAGGCGAGCATTTAGGGTATACTAACAGGGTGCATTTAAATACTTTTGTCAAGCTTCTCCAACAATCTAAAGCTGAAGGAGATTATATAAAAAAATTCAAAGAGGCTATCAAAGCTCTTGTGAACACCATTGTTAAAGCATGGAAAAAAAAGTATATTAGCTTTTATCTGGTAAGCCACAATAACTAATGATAACAACCTTTTATTTTACATGACGCAAATAATAAAATGTGAAATAACCAACATGAGACTGTTTGTTTTATCTTGTAGCATATCCTGCTGAACCACAGTGTATTTTTTGTGGAGACCTATGTACCACTTGCAGTATGGAATACACGAGGAATGGAAAAATCTCATTATCAAGCGCGCATATGGTACTTCAGGACAACTCGTCATGGTGGTGGAACAACAAAAGCAAATTCATTTTGTGAGATGTTCAATACATTTTACAGAAAGCTGATTCGAAGACTGAAAGAGAGAGAGAGCCATTAAAACATTGAAGAAGTTCAGAATGATATTTGCATGTAACGCATATATGAGTAAATACATTTGTATATACATATATGCTTGGAATCACTTTCCCAAGGATTATGAGGGTGGTTGCAAGATGAGGTTATCTAGTTTCATGTAGTGGGCGCCCTTGGCTTTAGCTGGAAAACAGGCATTGTTTCAAGAAGAATAGCCAATCTCTCATAGTTAGCCAAGGAGTTTCACTTCAAGGTCTTCTAATGAAACATCATATGCAAAGTTGGGCACCTAAAACTATAATCTGATCGAATATCCAATAATTGCAAATCCCCTTTTCTTTGGGAACCAAGTTTGTATACAGGCCCTGTCCTCCTAGGTTTAGACAGGTACAATGAATGTGAGTAAATTGCCTATAACTTTTACATTATTACTCATATGATGTTCCCACTTTGCATATCACAAATACAAATAACATAGAGCTTAACTTGATTTATCGAGTAACTTTTGATGTGTTCTACTATTTTCTATATTATTTAAAATGTATTAGAATTGTTAAAAAACATACTATTTTATCCTCCCACCACATCTACCATTTAAAATGCTCAAATTGTATGGATCTAGTGATGATTAGATTGGGAAAGATTAGTATAATGTGGTTATAAGATAAAATTACAAATTTATTTATGAGTGTTCTCATTATTGAGTATCATTACATTTTAGTTGATGTTCTTGATTTTATTATATTTTTTAACACTTTGGCTTTCATATTGTTTGTTGAAAATCTCCATGCCATCGTACCCAAACATGCACCGATGGGGACCAAACTTTGCAAGCATGTGGGGGTGGGTCCCCCCCACATGCTTGCAAAGTTTGTTCACAATTAGAGCATGTTTGGATTGGTAATTAGCGCCCAGTGCGGGTTTTTCAAGTCTCTTGGTGCTTAAGAGGCCATGGAAAATCCGGGCCTTCCCCATACCATCATACCCAAACATGCTCCGATGGGGACCAAACTTTGCAAGCATGTGGGGGTGGGTCCCACCCACATGCTTGCAAAGTTTAGTCATAATCAGAGCATGTTTGGATTGGTAATTAGCGCCCAGTCTGGATTTTTCAAGTCTCTTGGTGCTTAAGAGGCCATGGAAAATCCGGGCGGCCTTCCCCATACCATCGTACCCAAACATGCTCCGATGGGGACCAAACTTTGCAAGCATGTGGGGGTGAGTCCCACCCACATGCTTGCAAAGTTTGGTCACAATCAGAGCATGTTTGGATTGGTAATTAGCGCCCAGTCTGGATTTTTCAAGTCTCTTGGTGCTTAAGAGGCCATGGAAAATCGGGGCCTTCCCCATACCATCGTACCCAAACATGCTCCGATGGGGACAAAACTTTGCAAGCGTGTGGGGGTGGGTTCCCCCCATATGCTTGCAAAGTTTGGTCACAATCAGAGAATGTTTGGATTGGTAATTAGCGCCGAGTCCGGGTTTTTGAAGTCTCTTGGTGCTTAAGAGGCCATGGAAAATCCGGGCCTTCCCCATACCATCGTACCCAAACATGCTCCGATTGTGACCAAACTTTGCAAGCATGTGGAGAAGACCCACATGCTTGCAAAGTTTGGTCCCCATCGGAGCATGTTTGGGTATGATGGTATGGGGAAGGCCCGGATTTTCTATGGCCTCTTAAGCACCAAGAGACTTGAAAAATCCAGACTGGACGCTAATTACCAATCCAAAAATGCTCTGATTGTGACCAAACTTTGCAAGCACGTGGGTGGGACCACCCCCACATGCTTGCAAAGTTTGGTCCCCATCGGAGCATGTTTGGGTACGATGGTATGGGGAAGGCCCGGATTTTCCATGGCCTCTAAGCACCAAGAGACTTGAAAAATCCAGACTGGGCGCTAATTACCAATCCAAACATGCTCTGATTGTGACCAAACTTTGCAAGCATGTGGGTGGGACCCACCCCCACATGCTTGCAAAGTTTGGTCCCCATCGGAGCATGTTTCGGTACGATGGTATGGGGAAGGCCCGGATTTTCCATGGCCTCTTAAGCACCAAGAGACTTGAAAAATCTGGACTGGGCGCTAATTACCAATCCAAACATGCTCTGATTGTGACCAAACTTTGCAAGCATGTGGGGGGGACCCACATGCTTGCAAAGTTTAGTCCCCATCGGAGCATTTTTGGGAACGATGGTATGGGGAAGGCCCGGATTTTCCATGGCCTCTTAAGCACCCAGAGACTTCAAAAACCCGCACTGGGCACTAATTACCAATCCAAACATGCTTTGATTGTGACCAAACTTTGCAAGCATGTGGGGGGGACCCACCCCACCCACAGGCTTGCAAAGTTTGGTCCCCATCGGAGCATGTTTGGGTACGATGGTATGGGGAAGGCCCGGATTTTCCATGGCCTCTTAAGCACCAAGAGACTTGAAAAATCCAGATTGGGCGCTAATTACCAATCCAAACATGCTCTGATTGTGACCAAACTTTGCAAGCATGTGGGTAGGACCCACCGCCACATGCTTGCAAAGTTTGGTCCCCATCGGAGCATGTTTGGGTACGATGGTATGGGGAAGGCCCGGATTTTCCATGCACCAAGAGACTTTAAAAATCCGGACTGGGCGCTAATTACCAATCTAAACATGCTCTGATTATGACCAAACTTTGCAAGCATGTGGGGGGGACCCACCCCCACATGTTTGCAAAGTTTGGTCCCCATCGGAGCATGTTTGGGTACGATGGTATGGGGAAGGCCCGGATTTTCCATGGCCTCTTAAGCACCCAGAGACTTCAAAAACCCGCACTGGGCACTAATTACCAATCCAAACATGCTCTGATTGTGACCAAAATTTGCAAGCATGTGGGGGGGACCCACCCCCACATTCTTGCAAAGTTTGGTCCCCATCGGAGCATGTTTGGGTATGATGGTATGGGGAAGGCCTGGATTTTCCATGGCCTCTTAAGCACCTAGAGACTTGAAAAATCCAGACTGGGCGCTAATTACCAATCCAAACATGCTCTGATTGTGACCAAACTTTGCAAGCATGTGGGTGGGACCCACCCCCACATGCTTGCAAAGTTTGGTCCCCATCAGAGCATGTTTGGGTACGATGGTATGGGGAAGGCCCGGATTTTCCATGGCCTCTTAAGCACCAAGAGACTTGAAAAATCCAGACTGGGCGCTAATTACCAATCCAAACATGCTCTGATTGTGACCAAACTTTGCAAGCATGTGGGTGGGACCCACCCCCACATGCTTGCAAAGTTTGGTCCCCATCGGAGCATGTTTGGGTACGATGGTATGGGGAAGGCCCGGATTTTCCATGGCCTCTTAAGCACCTAGAGACTTGAAAAATCCAGACTGGGCGCTAATTACCAATCCAAACATGCTCTGATTGTGACCAAACTTTGCAAAATCTTACAAATTGTGTTGATTATGATACAGTGTGACGGGTTATGGGGAGGAAGCCCACAGCCCACGATACTCGGTATGCTCGCCGGGCATAGCAGACGTGACACGTGGGCCATCTTCAGAGAGCCGAGGGACGTATTACGGACGCGCAGTTTGAGATGGCCATGAGACCATACGGTCGACAGGTACTTGAAAACTCTAAACGAATGATTTTGGTTTATTGAATTACATATATATATACTTATATACTATATAGTACTTGAACAGGCACAAGTTGAACAGGCACAAGTTGCTGATGATCCACCCGCCCACTGTAGAGGGTGGACGTGAGCACTACTCATCGGACATTCCGACCGATGTGAGCTCATCTGATCATGGAGGGAGCACCGAGTCATCATCTGGGTTTGAGTAGTACTCATACTTATAGTATCACATTCCATATTGAGGATGTGTTTGTATATATATTTTTGTAACTGAAGCCATGGGCTACTTTGACATATGGACTCCCGTGTATATATGTGTACACATAAAATTTTGATAGTAATATTGAATCGTGAATCGATAGTATTGCATTCATGTCTGTCTTGAATCGTGTATTGACAATGCATGCATTCATGTCGTTCTTGTCTTAAATCTTCCTCGTCGTGGATGGTCCAAAATGCACAAAAAAAATCCAGAGAGTGTTATTGGGTGCTGGAATGCTGGAACAGCATTCAGGTACCAAATAGCACTTTTTGGATTTTTTTTTTGCTATGTTCGCGTGTATAGACGCGTCAACTCTGTAAAATACACGTGTATAGACACGTCAACTCTGTAAAATACACGTGTATAGACGCGTCAACTCTAGAAAAGTCGTGTGTATATACGCGGATAATCTGTGAAATACGCGTGTATAAGCGCAGCTAAAATGACAAAACGCGTGTATACACCCTCCTATCAGCGCGTCTAAGTGCAGCTAAACTGATAGGACGCGTGTATACGCCCGAGTATCAGCACGTCTGACTATTCCTATACACACGCTTTTACACACATGTCTCTGGCCACGATGATACACGCGCTGATACACGAGCCCTTTACTTTTTTTCCACAAGTCATTTTTAGCGGCTAGGAGCATGGGTATGAGCCTAATCCCTTGTAGTCGAAGTCTCGACCCCAACAACCCTACAAACATGCTTCCGCCAAATGCTACACTTCTTCGAGCATGGAGAAGGTGCAATGCTGATGCACTTTGTGCCATCGTCACGTGATTCTGTTCTCACTCTAATTCAACATACTACCAAGGCTACAGAGGCTTGGATCATACTGAGAAATTAGTATGAGACTCGCAATCAGACCAAGATTTTGAACCTAGAGAATCAGCTTGCTACTGAAAAGTTTGTTGAAGGAGAAGCTGTAGAAGCATTTATCTCGCGGAGGATCAAAAATCTACGCTGCTGTAGGGATTACACACACTAGTGGGGAGTTGGTCCAGAGGTGCATCTGAATTCTCCCACAGAAGTATGACAGCTTGGCTACATCACTAAACACTCAGGTTAGAGTACCATCTTTATCATTTGAAGAATTTAGTGCTATGCTACTTGAGGAGGAGATGTGGCTAAAGACCCGAGATGGTAGTGATGCTGCATTTTCGGCCAATGCTAAAGGCAAAGGCATGACATCTTCTGATGAGAAGAAGAAGAAGCCAAAGAAGAAGAAGTTTCAAGGGAGCTATTATTACTATGACAAGAAGGGTCACGCTGTCAAATACTGTAGAAAGAAGCAGGAGGCTGACGAGAAGAAGGGCACCTTGAAGTCTTCATGGAAGGGAAAGGAGTCAGTCTCAACAATGTCAAGACTGAGCTTGAACTTTGGGTTGCCATTGAAGAGGTATGTTCATCTGCTCAGGCTCCAGTTGATGATTCATGGATTTTGGATAGTGGAGCATCCCGACACATGACCAATAAGAAGGGCTAGTATAGTTCCTGGAAGCCTCTATAGGTACCCATTAGTGTTGTTGTTGGGAATAATGCTAAATGTCTAGGCAAAGGGTCTTGAACCATATCTTTTGTGGCATCTACAGGTGAAGAGAAGAAGCTGTCAAATGTGCTCTATGTACCCCAGATAAAGAAAAATCTACTATCAATTACTGCGATGAGATGGATCATGGGCTTGAAGTACGCTTCAAGAAAATTGAAGTAAAAATTCTAGATGATGTAAGGTAGTCCGCAAAGGAGTAAGGTGTAACAATCTCTACGAGCTAAGTGCCCTTACAGTGTCTACAGATAAGAGCACAAGCAAGATTTGGCACGAGCGATTTTGTCACATTGGATTTGCCATGCTAAAGGAGATGTAATAGCTATAGATTCAATCTTGTTGATCTCCACTAGAAGCATAGTATTTCCTTCATCGTCTTCACAATGCTTGCCAACTTTGTTCACAGGAACCGGAATTGTTTGCTTAAGCATTAGCTCAGAAGCCTTTGCCTTCAACAACTCCTTAACCTGGATGTTCTGGTTCCACAATCCTTGCTCAGTTAATTGTGTAGCCACTTCTCCCCACAGTCTTGGCCTAAGCTTTAAGAATTCTGCGAGTGGGATGGTACACGTAACTGGTGCCGATATTAAAGCTTGCAAACTCCCTATGTCTCGCTCCTAGATGAGGTTGTTGTGTCATTGATGGTACTCGCATGATTTGGCTATGTGCTTCGTACAGTCCTAAATATGAGGGCAGTGTCTTGCATGTGAGCTTGTTGCTCGGAGCTGAGACAACAGTCTGAGCATCATCTGGTAGATATAAAGCATCAATTTCTTGAACCCTTTGATTCGAGAATTCTACTATAGATAACGGTGGTGACTTGTCATAAGATGCTAGATCCTCAACTTGTTTTTGCACCGCTTCCCACATCTCCCTTGCTACTGCTTCCTCTATTTCAGGAATTTCATCTCCAAAATCCGCGGTAGTCAATGGTTTTGACTCGTCTGCATTGGTATGAGGTAAATCATCTCCTTCAGGCATTTCTGGGAAATGTAGAGATACAACTTCACTTCCCTTTTCCATGCTTGGCGTGGCTTTTAGTATCGTCTCTAAGTTAGGCTTCAGAGAAGCAGGTCCTCTTGCGTACATAAGTGGTGGGCCGTCTATTAGAGTCTGAGTATCCCTAATCAACTACTTATGGATAGCCAAGTTGATTGTCTCTTCAAAACGAGGGTTGGGATATTCTTGCAGCTTCTTAGGCAGCTCGGTCAGAGCTGTGATTCTACTATTATACGCTTGAAGCGCTGCATCTAAAGGCTCATACACCTTGTCCACAAGGGCCGATCCTCTTGAGCTTTCCTCAGACTCGGATGCTTTTCCCTTTTGCTCATTTTGAGTTTTCTCTCTGATTTGTTTCGTTTTCAACATTCCTTCTAGCTCTTTTGGGATAGAGTTTCCTCCATCAAAGCTCTTCTGCTCCTTCGACTTCTTACTCCCCTTGCTGCGTGGTTTACGTTGAGTTGATTTCTTTCTCTCTTTTCCATCTTTGGATAAAACCTTAATCTCAGAGGGTTTCTCAACAACCTCTTTGACATTCTTTTGCGCTTGGGCTCTAGTCACTACTCTTAGCGACACTAGTTCGTTCTCCTCCTCAGATGTCGTGGGTGATGGAATCACTTGAACATAGTTGAGGGGCGCTTTAGTTTTTTGTGCTACCGGATCCGCAGGCTTCAACAAGCAATCCTTTGGTAGATGGTCAATGCTACACCCTTGGCAAAACGTCTCTATAGGTGGAAACGTAGATGTTGTGCCTATGTTAGCTAAGAGGGGTTGTTTCTTGTTTGGACATTATCTCGCCCACTGTGGTCCACCACATTCGTAGCATGGTCCTGTTTGTTGCGTAGGGTATAGTCTCTTTGTAGGATGATATGGTCCAGGATAACCTTGAGTCTTGGTTGGTTGAGATCCTATAAGCATCAAAGAGCTTGGGTCTCCAAAGTCATGAACTAGGCTTGGTCTGGTTGGGTTCTCAAAGTAGGGTTCGATAAGAGGATGCTCCATTTCGATGTAGCATGGTTGAGAGCTAACCATCTCCATACCTAATTCACGATTCTCATATTCCACATATCTAAAGGAAGCTGTGCCAGGTGGAGGAGGTTGAGCTCCTAGCACCGGCCGTGCTTGCTCTTGAGCAACTAAGGTTCTCTCATGGTTCACAAATTTTGCTGCCTAGGTGCAGAGTTGTTTGCTTGTTCCCTTTGTATCCTTGCAATGTGATTGTAGTCCGAAGTCACATGTGTGTAGTTCCATTTACAAAGCCGGCACCACTTCTTTGTTGGTTGATTGCCAACCAATGGTGAAAAGGTTGGGCACTGCTCGGTTTTATGGCTACCTCCACATCCTCCACAGACGTAGGGGCCTGTAGGTACAGTATGCATGTATGATGGTTGGGGTCGGTAGTAGGAAGGTCTGTAGTATTGCCCCGTCTTTTTCAATACTATCTCGGCAATCTGATCTAGATTAACTAATGGCACACTAGAGTCAGAGCCCTTCCCAGAGCTATGTTTATTATCCAGATGACTATCTTGGTTTCCCATGCCAGTCATGTCAAAGTTGTCATCGTAATCCATGGCATCCATGCAACACTCATTGAAGATGACACGCTTCTTTGCGTATAAGTGAGCGTGAAGTGTCTTGTTTCGTAAGCCTTCCAGGAAGATAGAAATTAATCTTCCTTGGCTTGGCTTCTCATCGTTAGGGCATCGATTGATGTACTACTTTAGCCTATTTATGCAATCTCGCACCGATTCTTGATCTTTTTGCTTAAAGGCGTAAATTTGAGCTACCGCGTTGTGCTTAATTCCCATTTTTGAAAACGCAACTATAAAGCTCTTTTCCAGCCCATCGAAAGATCGCTTTGCCTCAGGCTCTAAAGTCTGAAACCATGATAAAGACTTACTCTCTAGTGTCAAGCCAAATCCTTCGATTTGTGTATGCGTATCCGTGACTCGCTTCGCATGTATAGCTTGCTTAAAAGCTGCTATATGGTCATATGGGTCACCGGATCCGTCATACTTCTTGACAAGCTTTTGCAATGCAGATGGTCTCACTTTTCTAGAATATTCATCGTCATGTCTCCTATATTAATCTCGGCCTCTAAATCTAGGCTCTTCACTCAAATGTCAGTTCACTTGGTCTATGGGGTTCTCTTGGAGGTACATATCCACTTTCTCGTGGTCTTTCTTCTCCCCTAGATTCTCTAATAGCCCCGGGTCTCCTCGTAGGATCAATCGTTGGAAAGACTGGTCCTTTAGCAGTTGTTCGCATGGAAGGTGCTGGTCGACGAGCCACACTTGGGGTTCTAGCCCATGGTGGTGCTAGTGTTTCTCCTCGAAAGGCAGATTCATCTGGACGTGCCATGTCTAAGGTAGACACCTCAGTGAAAAGGGGCCTTCCTTTCCATGTCATTTCCCTAACCTCTGGCCATTCAAGGGTTCATCACACGCTTAGTGAAACCTTCTAGATGCTCTACAGTTATTGTTTGCGTGATTGGAAGCTCTAAGCTCGGGTGCTTAGTGGTTGCATAGTAGGTTTCTACCACATCCCTATACACCTCTTTAATTGGGTCGTCCTGATAGATTTTAACTACTAGAATTTCTTTTACTATGTTCCATGGGTTTTTCTTGGTCTCTTTTTCTTTTCCCATTTTTCTATCCTCCCAATTCTTGTCGGAAAACAATTCTTCAAGTAAAGAAATGGGCGTACCAAGTCTGCGCAATGTTCCTGGCACATTTGGGTCCGATGGAAG
Organism: Cibotium barometz; assembly: GCF_041138505.1. NCBI lineage: Eukaryota > Viridiplantae > Streptophyta > Polypodiopsida > Cyatheales > Cibotiaceae > Cibotium > Cibotium barometz. The sequence continues at coordinate 29,697,279 of NC_141106.1, forward strand.
CTCCTTTTTCTGCTTTGCTTGTGCGCTAGGTTGAAGTACACCCAAAGCATCCACTTGTTCATGATTTTTGGTGACCTCGTAGCGTACTCCATTTCTGCCCATGTACATATCGTCTTGGTAGTTTACCCATGGTGTTGGTTCAAATGCAGAATGAATGTCTGCAATTTTGACAACAAACCGGCTCATTGGATCTTTGTAGATCTCACTGCTGCCATGCGCGTTTGTATACAAGAAATGGAGTCTCATGTTGTCAATCAACTCCCCATCTCAGATTTCAAATGGATTAGCAGAATCTACCATACCAATGGGTGTGGATGGTCTATTCATGCCAAATGACTCGTTTATGTCCATTGAAATATCACTCTCGGTTCTTGAGAGGCTCTCTGTTTGAGACTCCGAAGATGTCTCAAGAATGCTCTCCAAGTTGCCAAATCGATTAAGTGCCGCTCCCTTGAGTGGTTACCCTAGATGGTGCACTAGTGCTACATCCCCCTAGTATAGTTCCCGAGCGTAGATGCATACACTATTTTTAGCTCGTAGCAGTGTCCAGTTTTTGATTTTATTTATTTATTTATTTATTTATTTTTTACAAATATATATATATATATATATGTATTTTTTTATAAACCCTACCTAACCACTAAATGCAACTAACATGAATATGTGTGTAAATACCTATTTTATTTTATTTTATTTATTTTATTTATTATTATTTTTAAATAATTACATAAAAATACAAATTATACTAAAAATACCAATTATGCAAATTACACTAGTTATGCAAAAAATTACAAAAATTTAAAAAAAATACAAAATATGCAAAAAATATGGACTCAAGATAAAACACATAATTTACAAAAAAAATCTTTTCTCTTTTTTTAAAAAAAATATTTTTATTGTTCTATTTTTTTATTTTTATTTTTATTATTTTTTTTAAAAAAATGCAAAGAACATGAAAACTAACAAAAAAAATAAAAAATAAATAATAAAAAAAATACTAACCTTATCCAGCCTTATCCTCGCGAATCGTGCGGCCACCCCTCACCACCGCCTTCGCTCTCAGCGCCTTATCTTCCTCCTTCGCTGCATCAACCTCCGCCGGCCACCTCAGATGCAGCTGCTTTCTCTGCCTTCACCTTTGCTTCGCCGGCCGCCACCTTCTCTTCCTTGCTCTCAGCCTGCTCTGCTGCTATCGGCTTCAGCCTCTCCTCCCCTTGCTCTTTCTGGAGCTTCTAGCTCCAACTCACCCTCGTCTTCTAGCTCTCGCTTGTCTGCTTGGTGGTCCTCTGCTCGCTCTGCCTCTACGGCCTCTGCGCGCTCACCTTCTTGCCTTCTGGCCCCTCACAGCCTGCAGCCTGGGCCTTCGCCTTCGCACCGGGTCTCTCTGGCCTTCGCCGCCCCGCCTTCTTGCCTTCTTGCCTTCTTTTTTTTGGCCAGCAGTCGTTGAGTAGCTAAAGCTACTCAACGCCTTCTGCAGCCACCTTCGCTTCACCAACCTTCACCTTCTTCACGCCTCCTCACCGGTGCTGTTTGACGGCGACACACGTCACTTCCCCTTCTTTTTTTCGGCCACCTCACCACCGCTGGGGCCAGCCTTTGCAGCAGCTGCCTCTCGCCTCCTTCATCTCCTTATCGCCTCCTTCACGCCTCCTCGCCTTCTTTGCTGCTGGCGGGGTGAGGCAGAGACGGCCACGTACTACAAGCAAGGAGCTTGTTTTGCTAAGTGGAGAATTGACAGAACTTTGGCCATGGCCGAGAAGGTGTGGAACGAAGTGTTCTACTTTCTTGCTAAGAACAACATGATGTACTAAGGCATAAACATGAATGAAAGCATTGTAATAAACAAAAAACATTAGCAGAAGTAGATCTCCACTGCACAAGTAAGTACTAATCTACTTTTTCTCTTCTAATCACTAGCTCCGAGATTCCACACTCGTGCTAACCCTAAACCTAAAAACAAAAAGAATTAGTGGTAGTAATGCAAGCTTCTCAACCGGTTTTGAGTCTTCTCCCCGGCAGCGGCACCAATGGAGAGACGGAAGACTCTCTCACTTCTAGCATGAGTAGTATGATCCGTGTGTAGCTCAATCCAATGGGATTTGCATCCCTTTCGGAGCTAGGAATTCAACCCGTACCGGTGCACAAAAGCTTATCCACGAATGGAGAAAATGCACCACTACCTTGACATAGACTTTACACACACAAGCTTAATCTTGCCATAACTCATTCACTCATCATCCCACTCATCATCCCACTCATTCATGCATCCAATACAAGAAGAAAGCTAAGCTAATGCATACACAAGCTCAAAGCATACTTCATTCTCAAGCACTTACTTCCCTAGCATGCACTTACTTCCCTAGCATGCACACAAACCTTGAAGCTTAATGGAACTTGAAATAAACATGCATTCTCATTCACTACTCAAGCAATGCCTTGCCCATGGATAAGCTACAAGCTATGGAGAAGCTTAAGCTTGAATCCACTACCACACAAAGCCTAATAGAGAATCCACAAGCATCAACAAAGAAGCATGCATACTAGAGAATAAAGATGAGAAGAGAGAAAAACATCATCTCATTGCATTGAAATAGAAGAGCATTGCTCATACAATAGTGTAGATGGGGAGAGAGAAGAGCTTGCACCTCTATGAACAAGAGGGAGAGCTAGTCTCAAGAGAGCTCAAGCATAAGTTTAGCCCAATGTGTCCATAAGCTCTCAAATGAGCCACTTTTTATACTAAAACTCCTAAAACTCCCAAAACTTCTCATGTGGGATTAATCTCAAGCCCACTCCCACACTCACCTACAACTTGGAACTCTTTACAAGAGCCCTAAATAAGAATGTCAAGTCTCTTGTTTTCCTGCTTGCATCTTTGTGTTGCATCCTTGCATTGATCACCACTCGTCACGCAACAGTCCAATCCTAGAATATGGTAGAAAGTCCTCTTTTAGCATTATGCATAAAAATAAAATATGTATTATTTTCTAAAATTTTTGCCATAGCTTCGCTGTTATTACTGATAATTTTTAATATTTTTCTTAAAAGAATAAAACATTGTGATGCAAATATGATAGAAGATCTATTCTTAAGTTTAAATCTAAACTATGAATTTGAATCATAATTTTAACCATAATCATAAACTTAAATTTGATTATTCTACTAGATTAAGCTATTTTTATTTTTTCTCTTTTCCCAAATTGAGAGGATTATCTCTTTCTCATTTAGAATCAGTTAAAGTAGTTTTTAACTACTTATAAATAATTTAAAATAATTAACCATTATTTTGTTAACATAAAAGCATAAAATACACTTTTCTTATTCTCTAGCTTAACAAGCTTAGAGTTTGGTTTTGAATTAAGAATTTATCAATGAGAAGCATTCTTTTGCTAAAGAATTAGCCATAGGAGTGACTATTCTTTTTGAGAGAGAAAGAGATATATAAGAAAGCATTCTAAATAAGCATAAAGATTAAATTTTTCTTAATTACACATTAAAATTCTTAGGGAAAGCTTGATTTGAATTTAAAACAACCAATTAGAAACTTCTCAAGCTTGAGAGGGGTTGAGAAGAGGTCATTTGAGAAAATTTAACAAAAAACCATAAAATTCATTCTTACCTCAAAGATTAGCTTGCTTCTTTTTCTAGAAGTGAAGCCCCCAACCAATCAATTGGTTTAGCAAGTGGAAAAGAGAGCTCCAAGAGTTGTTGAAGAGAGAGAGAAGCTCCAAGCCCCCCAAGTAGAGGAAAATTTAAGGGATAATAGAAAATATGATTATTTTAATATAATATTGGCATGGTATAGCTCACAGATGAGAATACAAAAGAACAAGGGTCTATTTATAGGTGAGGAAGGCCACAAACTAAGTCCAACTGGGTTCTAGAAATTTCCAGCTTCAATTTGACTAAATTTGGAAAAGATTTGGACTAGTTTGGCTCCCCTCTTGATCTAGTTTGATCTAGGAGAGAGGAGAGATAAAAATATCACAATGTTTTTGAATTAAAAACCCTCCCACACATGTGAAGGAGTCTCTTACCTCAAAGGTCCCCCCTTCCTTACCAAGGTGTCAAAAATTCATCATTTCTCTAAAATATCTCATTTTTTTAGTAATATCCCTTAATTTTTAACTAATAAACCTTGTACTGAGTCAACTCTTTATCTTATTTGAGCATTTACTTATTTTTGGGTATTTTGTTTTATTCATTGGATTTATCTCATCCCAACACTTGGATTAATCCTATTGGCCCATAGGATCCTTAATTGGACCATAATTTAGAAATTTTTAAAAATCTAGACCCTTAGGCTAAGGTCCCTTATATCATTTTTAATTGATTCCTAATGCACATTGGAGAATTTATTTTGAGCTCTTGTTTCAAGGGAAATATATTTTAGATATTAGGAGAATTTCTATATCCAAAAATATCGCAATATTGAATTACCTATGTCTAGAATTTTTATTCTCTCTAGGCAAAAACAAGGAAAAATAATATTCTCTTGCATTCTAAAATAGGGAATGATTACAGTGGATTGAGGTAAAAGCTTATTCATTATTCAGGCTGAGGAGGAATCTTACACGATTGCCTTGGTCTATTCTTCAATCTCTTCGAGCATTTTTTTAGATACCTCAACTCTTATGGTTGGATCAAGGAAATTTCGGGAGATAACCATTCTTGCCCATAGAGTGCTTTGAATGGTGACATTCCTATGCTCTGATGATAAGATGTATTATAAGAAAATTTGACCAGAGGGAGATATTGAATCCATATTCTTGGTTCTCGTCTAGAATATGCCCCTGAGAATGTCTTCAATTACTTGGTTGACTCTCTTAGTCTGGCCATCAGTCTCTGGATGTGATAAGTTGTGCTAAAGCAAAGTTGAGTTCCCAAGGCTTGAATATAAGGACTACCAGAACTTTAAAGTGAAATGAGAATCTTGGACACTGACTATCCTCTTTGAAAGACCATGAAGCTTGAAGACCTTTTTGACTATTAACTGGGCACCATCAAAAGCTTTGAAGGTTTTCTTTGGTGGTATAAGATGAGCTACTTTGGTAGGAAATTCCACTACCACTAATATGGAATTGTATCCTCCTTGTACACTGGGGAGACTTGTGACAAAATCCATGCTTATGCATTCCCACTGCATCTGGGGGATATCCAAGGGTTGAAGCTTCCCAAGCATCTTGACTCTTTGAGCTTTGATCCTTTGACATATGCGAGACATTGCTTCAAGTATTGAAGGACATAAATTTTTAAGTCTTCCCCAATGATAGCTACTCCTTATAGCATTCAATGTTTTTGCATAGCCTGGATGCCCTGCAGAGCAGCAGAGCAGAGCAGAGCTTTGATCCTTTGACATATGCGAGACATTGCTTCAAGTATTGAAGGACATAAATTTTTAAGTCTTCCCCAATGATAGCTACTCCTTATAGCATTCAATGTTTTTGCATAGCCTGGATGCCCTGCAGAGCAGCAGAGCAGAGCAGGGCTATCATGAGCTTCATGGAGGATTAGCTTCTTTAGAGCTAGATCCTTAGGAATACATAGCCTTTTATTGAAGTAAAGACTCCCATCATGGATAAAGTACCCCTTGATTAGTTTTTTATCTTTCTCTAAAGTTCCTCCTTCTTCTACTAACTTCACCATCCTCTGATAATCAGGATCATGAGGTGAGACTTCTTTGACCTTGTCTAGTATAGGATTATTTAGCATTGAAATTGCACTCAAGAAGGATTTACAGGCTGAGTGCATCCGGTACCACATTATCTTTTCGAGGGTGAAATTGAATGTCAAAGTCATATTCTTGTAGGATTTCAATCCATCTTCTCTGCCTCATATTGAGGTTAGGCTGGGTGAAGATCCACTTCAGACTCTTGTGGTCAATTAAGAGCTGGAACTTGCCCCCAAGAGATAATATCTCCATAATTTGAGAGGCAATGAACAACTGCTAAGATATCTAAATCATGGGCATTCACATTCATACATCCATTTTCACATCCTCATTCATACATCCACATCCACATACATACTTCCATACATCCACATCCATACATCCACATCAATACATCCACAGCCACATCCATACATCCACATCTACATCCATACATCCATTTTCACATCCACATTCATACATCCATTTTCACATCCTCATTCATACATCCACATCCACATACATGTTGAGATTCAAGCTCAATGTCAGTGTGAGCCAGCTATGCTATGTGCTGGCAGATTAGGTAGGAACATGTGTGAGACATAAATGACCACGTGTCCAGCTGGTCATAGTGTGTGGACATTAGCTAGGGTTAGTAGTGTGTGGACACAACTCACAGTGTTGTGTGTATTATGGATTATGGCTTTGTGCATTGTGTGAGAAGGGAGATGGCTTCCCTCTATGGTTAGGGTTTGAAATATACATTAGGGTTTGCTCCTCTGTGTGTGTCTTCTCCCCCTCTACCGTTCTTTCAACATGGTATCAGAGCCTTGTGCTGTCTATTAGGGTTTATGAGTGAGTGAAGAGAAGAGGGAGAAGAAGCTGTAAAGAGAAGCTGTGAAGCTTGCCATTGAAGCTGTGAAGCTTATCAGATTTGAGAGCTTGGCCTACCGGGTAAGGTCTTCTAAACATCCTTGAGCGGATTGCAGGTGATAAGGCAAAAACAAAGCAAACTAGAGCAAATCAAAGCAAATCAAAGCAAACTAGAGCAAATCAAAGCAAAGAAAAATTTTGGTTTTTGGAAGCTTTCCCATTAAAGCTTGGAAACACTGATGTATGGTGGAAATACATGTATTTCTGGCAAAGCAAACATGTATTTGACAAGGAGAGATGTATTGGCAACTCCTATGCAAGCCTTAAACTAATTTTGGAGCAATTTGGATGCATATGAATGTATGAAAATTTCTGGTTTTTGAACTCTCACAAAACAGAGAAAAGGGAGTCAAAATTTGATGCATTTAGAGCGTGTTTTTGGCAAAAATCAAAGCATTGATGGGTCACACACTTGCCTAGGTGTGTTGGGCACTTAGTACTATCTTCAATTAACACTTTAAACACTCCCAATCCCTCCTACAACAGCAGGTGGCACAGCTCCAATAGAGAAACATGGCAGTTTTGTGATATTTTTGGTACGAGGAGATCGATTTTCACCTTGGTGCTTGATACATTTCACAATTGCTTTAGCAATTGGTTGCTATACACATTGGAGAAGAGGGCTACATGGTTGGTTTGATCAATTATGCTTAATTGAGCTGGGAATGAGCTGATTAAATAGGCTGTTTACTGGTTGCAGAGAAACAGAGTCATTTTAATTGATGCAATTAATCTTTGGTCTTAAACAATTGGACAAATTCCTCTTACATGGAGTTGATGGACACTATTGCTAAGCTAATGAATGCCTGGTTGCTCAATTCGGACAAATATTGAAGAAATTAGAGCCATTTTACTACTGGTTTTTTTTGGTTTTTCTGGTTTTTCCCAAAACAGAGAAAGGGGTTTTCAAAAATTGATATGTACACATGTCAGATGGTGTTGATATTCAACATTGAGGTTGTCTAGCTGTCAATACAAGTTGTCCATACTTGATTGCACCACTACATTGTGATTTGGAGCCTTGGAAAGCATATCAAAGCAGGGTATCTCGGACTGCATGAGCCAGTTCATTTATACAGGTTGATTTTCTACATCAAATTTGAAGATTGTTGGTTACATTGGAGTATCTGGAACACTCATTGGAGTGTCGTTGAGCTGAAGAAGGCTCGGTTTTTACAGATTTGGACGAGTGCGGAAGGTGCACATTAAGCAAACATGTCGGATAATCCAGTATAGATTGTTGGTGAAAAGTTGGATAGGAAGAACTACCCCTGACAACCTACACAACAGCAGGTTATTGCTCATAAGCAATGGTCAGAAAGAGCATTCAAAGTGCTGCATTATCTCTCTATATGTATTTCTGATGCTATGCTCATACACATACAGGATGCTGAGAATCCCAAAGATGCATGGGATACTTTGGTAAAGATGTTTGATACAGACACGAGTGCTCGCAAGTCTCAGTTGTGCAACAACAGATACATAATGTGAAGAGGAATAAAAGGAGCATTCATGATTATGTGCAAGAAATAAAGAAGTTTGCAGATGCATTGGCAACAATAAATGCCCCCATGCCTGATGATGATTTGGTGGTGGATATTACCTTGCGTGGTCTTGGTAAGGAATATAAATCTTTTGATACATCCATCTCGGTTCGGAGTACAGGTTTACCAGACTTTGATGAGTTGGTTTCACTCTTGTTGGTTGAGGAAATCAAACTCGGTGATTCATTTCTGGATACATCTACTAGCCATGATGATGATAATGGCAGAAATCAAGCCTTCTATTCGCAGAGAGGTTTTAGAGGCAGGGGGAGATTCACATCACGTGGATGTGGTGGTAATGGTCGTGGATGGCAGGACAGGTCTCCACAACAAAATTTTCAGCCTTCATATGGTGCTCGAGGTGGTCGTGGATATGCACCTCAAAGAGGCAGAGGTAACCCCCGTGGTAGAGGATGTTGGCAAGGCCAACAAAATTCTATACATGATGTGGAATGCCATTACTGTGGTGGCAAATTTGGACATATGGCGAGAGATTGTTTCCGCAAACAGAATGATTTGAGAGGGGGTAGAGCACATCGTGGTGGTCATTATGGTGGAAATTATGCACAACATGGTGGTGGAAATTATGCATCAAGCAGTAATGATGGAACTGCAAATCATTATGTTGTTGGTTCAATGATGACAAATGCTGAGAATGATGACACATGGTATATGGATTCTGGAGCATCAAACCATATGACTTGTCATGGTGAATGGTTTGAGCATATGAAGCCTATGGATGCGAAAGGCTATGCGAAAGGCTATGTGGAAACAGGAGATGATACTCAGCATGCCATTACACATGTTGGAAGTGTACCACTAGTTATGCACAATGGTCAAACGAAGTCTATGTCAGATGTATTGTATGTGCCTTCTATCACAAAGAGCTTCAAATGGTGGAACAGGGATTACAGGTTCATTTCAACGAGCATGGTTGCTTCGTTGAGGACTTCAAACATGGATGTAGAGTAATTGCTAAAGGCAAGAAAGAAGGCAGATTGTTTAAGCTGGACGATGGAATTTCTGAGCTAAAATCAGCCATGTTATCTAAAAGTAGGAATGTGGTACAGGACATTGATATGTGGCATAAGAGGATTGGACATGTCAATATACAAAGATTGAAGAACATGCAGACAAGAGGCATTGTCAGTGGATTGCCTAGATTTAAATATGATGGGAATATGCATGTTTGTGAAGCCTGTCAGTTTGGAAAGCAGGCAAGGTTGAGATTTCCTAGAGAAGGAAATATGAGTAGCAGGCCACTTGAGATCGTACATAGTGATGTATGGAGTCCTGCACAAAATCCATCTATCAAAGGCAGTTTATACTATGTGACATTCATAGATGATTTCAGCAGGATGACATGGATATACTTTCTCAGAGAGAAGAGTGAAGTATTGGAAAAGTTCATGGATTTCAAAGTTTTTGTAGAAAAGCAATATGGCTGTTGGATTAAATGTTTGAGGACAGATGGAGGTGGTGGCTTTTGAGCATTTCTTGAGGAAGCATGGAATAAGAAGACAATTGACTTGCAGGTATACACCTCAGCAGAATGGTGTGGCTGAGAGAAAGAATAGAGTCATATGTGAAGTAGCTAGGGCGATGCTTAATGAAAAGAGCATGCCAGATTACTAGAAGCATGTGCTACTGCAGTGTATATACTGAACAAAACGCCTACAGCAGCAGCCATTCATGGAAGCACGCCAGAGATGCAGCTTACAGGTTATAGACCAGACGTTGGACACCTCAAAGTTTTTGGATGCATAGCTTATGTACATGTGCCTAATGAAAGAAGGAGGAAGTTGGATCCTAAGGCAAAAAAATGTGTATTTGTTGGATATGCACAGGATCGAAAGGCATACAAATGTTACAACCCACAAACTAGACAAGTGGTCATCTCACGAGATGTGGTGTTTGATGAGCTTGCTAGTTGGTACAAAGCAAAGGATGAGGGTGTCATTGAGTCACTTGAAGCAGATGTGCCTGTGAACTTGCCACAAGCAAGTTCTAGTTCTACTTCTATGCATTAGAAACTCAATGGAGTCTTTTTGGGCCCTTTAATTTACAAAGCAAAAGTTAAGAAAGGCTTTCAATTATGGGTGGGTGAGTACTTGTTTGTTTCTACTATTCCAGTGATTGGGCGGTGGCTAACCCATGGGCTGGATGGCTGGAATCAGTAGAGTTTTAATAATAAAACTGATTAATAAGATTACGCTTAGAATTCAAATAGTTAAATAATAACTTGAAGACTTCTCAAATGAATGAGGTTATGGAAACGTTTAACTTTTTGACAAATAGGAGCTTGCCATGTAAGCAAAAACAATTTTCGGACCTCCATAACTTCTACATACAAGCTCCGATTTGAGCGGAGATTATAGATCCGTGATCTAAGCATCAAGAGCTTTCCATAGATATGTTACATGATATGGTTTTATCCGTTAGATTTTAAATTCCATTTTCCCTCCAAAATTCAAATTCGAATAAAGTAGCTGTTTTGAAGCTTCAAATTAGAAAACGTTTCTTCTTAAGAGAAAAGGTTTGACTCCCTTAAACTGCCAACAAATAAAAGGGCCCAAGAAGTCTCCATTGAGGTCCTAATGTCTAGGCCAGCACAGCAGAAGAGTGAGAGTAGTACTGTACATCCATGGTCAAGACGTTTGAGGCATGAGAGTGTGAGCACTGGGAGTAGTGCTATGGATAAAGGAAAGAAGAAGGTCGAAGGAATTGGAATCATAGGTTATGAGTCATCTAGTTCAGAGAGTTTGGATGAGGAGCTTGGCATACCTGTTTTATGCGCACCTGGTGCTAGGCAAGATAGATATGTGCCACCACATGCTAGAGTGACTGGTGTACAGAGTGACCCGCATGCACCCGAGAGTCAGATATCCAGTTGACAGATTGACATATCGAGATTTTGCTATGCACTATGCATATATGACATCTATGGTGAAGCATGTGGAACCTACATGCTATACAGAACTGCTTAGTTCGATAGATGAAGTAAATCCCGAGCAAAAATTGTTCTATGGAAAAAGAATCAACGGCTGTGCCTCTCGACGATGAGGAAAAAAGCATTGGTCTCTATGATCCAAGTGCAATCTGTCCCTTGATCTGACTATGGAACTTACGAGTTCGAACAAATCAGTTCAGTTAGTTAAGGCTTTTGACTACGTTAGGGAAAAGTTATCCTGGTAGAATCGCCCATGCTTTCCGGGCAAGGGAAGTTTTTCCGGGCTCGGTTTTGGATAAACCGATGGATTAGTCTCTTGTCCAGATATCCGTGGGCGAGGCCCTAAGTGTTGGACCCTGCCCTGCGCAAGAAGTGCTACTTCCGCTGCTAGCACCCCAAAATTCATTACGCAGTGAGGACAGGGATCTCACAGTTGGTATCAAAGCTATTTGGCTAATGAGGATCAACCAAGAAGCCAAATATGTCAAAAATTTATCAAGAAGCAGTAAAAGGTTTTAATTGTGTGATAAAATTCATACGATTTGACGTTCAAACTCAAATTCGTAATTTGGTAATTGGGTCTTCAGATGGAAATACCGCAATTGTATGGAATCCCTGACTTGCTTGAGGCCTAGACATGATGGTATTTACCTTATAGTTCCAAGAACCATGACTACCCGTATATACCGAGGGTATAACTGCAGCTCTTTATTGCCAGTATATACGAGTAAATCTAAGACTTGAAGTTATAAGCATTAATACTATCCAGATGATGAATTTGAATGTGGTTGATATGATTTTAAATTCTGATTGAGAAATGATGAGTTGATTTGGATTCTGATTGAAAAATGAAGATTTCTGAATTTTGGTTGAATTGTAATAACTAAGCAAAACCTCAATGAGGATGAATGAGACGAGTCCCTATGATAATGTTCGTAGTTAGAATGATGTTAATGACTCCAGTAAATCACTATGAGATTAGTGGATTGTGCTGGCAGATTGCTGCTGTTAACACTTGACCCAGTGGATCAAGTTAAAGGAGAACAAATTAAAAAATTGCATAAATGAAAAATTTCCATGAAGGATTGTTCAGATAAAAATTTTGGTCCCTGGCTATTGTGACTGCTTTAGCTGCTCCAGTCTAAGGCGAAACTCTTTCTCTTTGGTTGCCCGAGTTCTGGGAAGGAGTTCTGGAGCTACTCTGGATAGAGGCAAATGGCTGAGCTGGAGTTCTCTTGAGATTGCCCTAATTTTGACGAGATGGACCCTGATTTGACTGATAGGAAGGGGCTGGTCTCTGCACTCTCGGTCCTTGACTTCCCTGCCCTCCCCTTGACATGGCAGGAGTCGCGGGCAGTCTTTGAGTAGCTGGTGACCAAAACCCTGACATCCAAAACACCGGTTCTCACTTCTGAGCTCATCCCTCTAAATCCTTGAAAGAGGTAGGGCTCTTGACAAAGTGTTCTCTGTGGGAAGGGTCTTCCTTCACTTCTGAATCTCCCAGTATCCTGATTCTGAATTGGGCCTTGCTGGCTCTTTGGGGGAAAGTTTGAAGTACTTCCAGGGATTTGAAACCTTTAAAATTAGAGGGTGCAGGCTTTGGCGGAACCTTAACTTCAAAGGCTTTGGCAAAGTCCTTTGCCATTCTTACTGCTTCGGCCATTGAGACAGGGTTGGCATTCTTCACTAAGGTGTCTAATGGCTCGTTCATTCCTCGAATGAATCGTGCCATCAGCTGCCCTTCATCCAATTGCAGGGAATATTTGAGGAGAAGGGCAAAAGCTTGATGGTAATCTTCAATTGTCCGACCGGCTATCCTGCTTTAGTTCCAAGAACTCATTCATTTTAGTTTTAAGGAAGCCCGGAGGACAAAACCTCTTTCTGAGGTAAGCTTTAAGATTGGTCCAGGTCTGGGTATTCCGGTCGAGACGGTTAGTCTTGCAGTGATTCCTCCAAGCGACCCTGGCCATGCGACCCTGGCTGTTTCCACAATCTTTAACCTGGCGAGAGCCATCTTGCTTCTCTCATTGTAGCCAGTTACATCAAAGTATTCTTCCATAGCCTCAATCCACTTTTCCACTACTTCACCTAACTGCTCCCCTTCACCCTTGAAGGGACCAAGTTGAGATCTGTGCAGGGCTTTTCGAACATCCGGATCTAAATCTTCGTCATTGATTAGAGGATCCGGTTGCCTTGCACGGGCCATGCGCCTCATGACTATGAAAAAACGAGATTTTTATCAGCTTAACTTTGACAATAGATTTATGATTATTTAATCTTTGAGATTTATTTTTAAACAAATAATTATTTCATCATACTTCTTGAATAAGATTAACCATATTCACAATCATGAAAGCAATTTGGAATGTTTTTTTTTATAAAACCTCATTTATTATCAAAAGTTTTCGATATATACATAGAGCATCACGGCTCCAAAGTCACTGCCTCATCGCATACGCATAAAGAAGCAAAACTGCGAAGGAGACATGCCATGGTACACACGATTCATTACAGAAAGAGGTTTTGTAATTCTACTTCTAGGGATAAAGCGGCTAAGAAGCCTAAATACTCAGCATCAAATTCTGAAGCTCCTGGGTGAATGATCAAAGAGTTGAACATGCTAAACAAGCCCTAGACTTATCAGAATCATGGCTAAGGAAATATTTTGCCTGAGCCTCTGACAATGACTGGTACTGACATTAATACATCATCCTCCAAAGAACCACATATATCGACGTTACTCAATAGGATCAGGAAAGTAAAGACTCTCAAAAGGACGTGCGAGTGCGAGTCGCACTCTACTTACTCGGGTCGTAGCAGAGTTGATGAGGTGCTCGAATGCAAAAGCTATTATATCCTGACTCTGGGAGAGTTCAAGAATGCTAAATAGATTCGGAGTATCCATCTATAAATTTCCAATTCAATTTATGAGTTTTCAATTTTTGAAGTTCATTCAACATAATATTAACAAGTGAAAACATTATTTCCTTTAAAATTTTAAGCAATTTTTGTTGTTGTTACGTAAATTTACAACCTGCTCTAATACCAACTGTGGGATCCCACTGCCCCCGGATTCCCAATAGCTGGCAAGCAGAAGCAGCTTCCTCATGCGCGGGGCAGGGTTTCCCACTCGGGGCCTTTCCCTTGAATGTCTGGGCAAGCACGAGACTAAGCTGGTGGTCATTCCGAAAACCGAAACCGATAAAATTTCCCATACCCGAAAAACGGGGACGATTCCACCATTTTGAATTTCTTAACGAATTTTTCTAACGAGGTCAAGATACTGAACTAACCTTCATCTGAATAAACCAGATAGAAGGGAAATTATTACAGACTTAACTTGAAGGGATCAATGCTTTTTTCCTAATTGAATCATGCACAGCCGTTGATCTATTCATTAGAGAAGTCTTCAGGCTTTTATTTAACTACTCGAGTTCTAAATGTATTCCTATTAATCAATTTTATTATTAAAACTCTACTGATTCTAGCCTATCCCGCCCATGGGTTAGCCACCACCTAGCCACTGGAATTGGTAGAACCAGACAAGTACTCTGCCTTTCTTAACTTTTGCTTTAGAATATAGATACACACACACTCCTCTTTAAACTTTAACTTTTAAAACAATCCATTGACAAATAATTATTGGTTACAGATATCATAACTCAAAATTTCCATCCAATCCTTGTTTCTCACAAAACAGTATCACTTTGGACTCTCCGTTGAGACCAGCAGGTCAGCAACCATTAGGAAGTGAATGGGGTCTTCTTGGGCCCTTTAAAATTTGCCCAAGCCTAATCAAGGTGATTAAGGAATAGCCAAATGGGGGGTTGCCATGTGGACTGAAATGTTGGGTTTGTAAGAGAGGTGTCAGAGTGGTCAAAGGGTGCACTTTTTCCCCCAAAAATGGGGGGAGGCAATTTTACAATTTTTGGACCTCCATAACTTCTACAGACAAGCTCCAATTTGAGCGGAGATTATAGATCCGTGATCTACGCATCAAGAGCTTTCCATAGATATGTTACATGATATGGTTTTGTTTGCTAGATTTTAAATTCCATTTTCCCTCCAAAATTCAAATTCGAATAAAGTAGCCGTTTTGAAGCTTCTAATTAGAAAACGTTTCTTCTTAAGAGAAAAGGTTTGACTCCTTAAACTGCCAAATAAAAGGGCCGAAGAAGCCTTCCATTGGAGATCCAGTAACAGATTACAATAATTTTCTCGTCATCATATATATATATATATCTTCCACCACATACGCATGGGTGTCCTAAGCACCGCGAGCCCGTGCATCGCTTAGTCAGAACCCTCCAGGATCCTCCTTAGGTGTCCTGACACTTCACTCAAGGATCGCTTCGTCCGCCCTCGCCCATCGTACCGGAAGCACACAATTTTTCACCATACCCAAGCTGGTCAAGACCTGGGCAGGTTTTTGCCGCGTGAGCCATCCTTTGAACACTCCCCATGCCAGCTGCTGTAACCGAACTTCCTTTAGAAAAACACATATACCAAATGCTCCCTCTAGCATTTTGGCGTAAGACAGTCCTTTAAGAAAACATGGTTTCTATGCAAGTTTTCAGTTTTGATTTTCTTTTGAATACAATGGGTATATCTTAAATCCGTATCCCAATACTTTTAGATCACAGGTCTAAAATTCCAACAGAATTTCCTAAATTCCTAAATCAAGGGTCTTAACTTGATTTCAGATTCGATGGGTGATTTGAGTGATTTGAGTGATTCGGTGGGTGATTTGAGTGAAATTTTCCTGAACTGGTCACATCGTCTTTTCTTGAAACTGACGAGAAGGAGATTAAGTCTTGGTCATAGTCTGATTCAGGATTTGAGTCTGGAAAGGTTCTCTCCCTGAACTAACTTTCTCGCAGGGTAATATTTCAATTACTACTTTACTGAATTTCATTCATTGAGTATTTTGCTTAATTGAATTTAAAACTAATCATGAATTTCTATGAGGAATAAATTAATCATTTATCTAAAATTCTGACTTCAATAGTTTTTCTAAATTTTCTCATTACCATCCTAGAGAATATGAAATGGTAGAATTTTCTCTCACAGAGTATTTACTTATTCATTTACCAATATTCATGGGATTTAAACATAGGATTAAAGAGAACTCTTATTTTGATATAAAAGTTATGTATGCATCTATCTAGGCATAAAATCCAACTTCTATGGAAATAACACTTTTATATAAAAGAAAATCCTTTTATACATCTATTTATGCATAAAAAATCAATTTTGATGAAAGTAACGCTTTTATAATAAAAAAATTCTTTTATGCATCTATTTATGCATAAAAAACAATTTTGATGAAAGTAACACTTTTATAATAATAATAAAATCTTTTATGCATAAAAATCAATATTGGTGAAAGTAACACTTATAATAAAAAATTTCTTTTATGCATAAAAATCAATATTGGTGAAAGTAACACTTTTATAATAAAAAACTTCTTTTATGCATCATTTTTTGCATAAAAATCAATATTGGTGAAAGTAACACTTTTATAATAAAAAATTTCTTTTATGCATCATTTTATGCATAAAAATCAATATTGATGAAAGTAACACTTTTATAATAAAAAAATTATTTCCAATATGCATTTTTGTATGCATAGAATTTAAATCTAATGAAAATAACTCTTTTATAATAGAAAAAAATAATCAATATGCATCTTTCTATGCATAGAATTAAAATCAATAAAAAAATAAGCAATATGCATCTTTCTATGCATAGAATTTAAATTTTTATGAAAATCACTCTTTTATAGTTTAAAAAAATAACCAATATGCATCTTTCTATGCATAGAATTTAAATCTAATGAAAATCACTCTTTTATGATAATAAAAAACCAATATGCATCTTTCTATGCATAGAATTTAAATTTTAATGGAAATAACACTTTTATAATAAAAATATTTCTACTATGCATTTTTCTATGCCTAGAATGAAAATAACAATTTTAGAATACACAAATGGGGGGGATTACTCTTTTTGAATAATAAAAGATAAAACTTATTTCACAAAATTTAAGAAAATTTTGCCATAACTTCCTTTGTATGGCTGACCATTTTTCAATTTTTTCTATCCTCAAGTTACTTAAAAATTATCCCAAATGGTTTAAAGCATTCTAAACTAATCAAATTCCACTTTTAAAAGAGAAACAATATGAAAAGTTTAATTCTAACAATTTGATTACTTATCTAGGATAAAGAAGGGCTGAATTTAAGAATGAAGAGAGGGGGAAAGCCTTTCCAACAAGGCACAACATCATTTTTTCATTTTAAAGAAAACAAAATTAGAAAACCATTAAAAGGACTAAAGAAAAAGTAGGATTTCTAGCTTACTTAAATTTTTGTGAGCTTTCCTTTGGCTTGATGATTTGAGGGATCTACTCTTGTTTGCAACAAGAGTGGCCACCAATTCTTTTGAAGAGGGAAAGGTCAAAAACTAATGAAGGAGTAGAGTAACAGTGCATGAAACACTATTAAGCTTCTACAAAGGGGGAGGCTTCTATTTATAGGAAAAAGTGAGCTTCTAACCAAGCAAACTGATTTCTAGATCAGTTTGGTTAATTTTTGACCATTTTTGGGTCAGTTTAGCTTCTTTTTTGGAACTATACTTGAATTAGATCAGTTTAGCTTCTTTTTTGGAACTATACTTGAATTAGGGGAGAGGAGAGATGAAATATCTCAATATTTGAGAATTTAAAACTCCACCACACATGTGAAATAGGCACCTCCTTCATGAGGGGGAATCCCCACTCTCAGGTGTCAAAAATTTAGTATTTCCTTTGGTCCTTAGTCCACTCTTCATCTTATGTGAGTATTTACTCATTTTTGGGGGGGATTTTCTTTATTGATTCAATTTACCTCCTCCATGCATTTGGATGAATCTGATTGGCCCCTCAGAACCTTAATTTAAAATTTTCAGAAAATTTGGACCCTTAGGATAAAGCCTTTTGAACAGATTATAATTTATTTCTAATGCACCTTCTGAAAATCTTTTTAAACTTCTGTTTCAAGGGAATTTATTTTAATAAAAAGAGATATTTTGCCATCCAAAAATATCTAAAATATGAATAATCTCTCTCTAGAATATTTTCTCTCTCTAAGGTAGAAACAAGATCTTTTATTATTCTGAAGAGGGAATTGATTACAAGGGAAGATACTGGACATCTTGAGGGGCTGGGGAGGAATCTTACAGCCTGGCTACACAAGCACATAAACAGAGTTAGCGTCGAGGTGGGGAGAAGATATACCTGTACTTCTTAACTCAATGAAGATAACACATTACAAACTGAATTTTAGAATATGACAGACTTTATCACTTTTCTTGAGAAAACAATAATTTTCACCAAAATAACATCTCTTTCTTAATGTCTTTAAAGTTAACATTAAAGATTAATAAGTAATTAAAAATATCCTTTTAAACGATGACCAATCTAACCTGGTCGTTATTTCTTTGTGTGGCTCCCAAGGGAAGAGATGGGGTGGCATCTGGAGCAGCCTCTAGAGACTCATTAATGTGCGCATCTCTCAGGGTGTGATATTTTGGTGCTTTTGCGAAGGAGACATTCTGCCTACCTTCTTGTATTCCTCAACGTCATGAATCCAATGCTTTAATCGGATCTCAATTTGGAGTTCGTTTGCTCAAGTTATGAGCAAAAAAACTCCTATGTGAAATGGGGGGGAAGGTGTAAGGCTGCTGCTGCTGCTGCTAGAGGCATAGGAGGGGGAGTCCTCCCTTAAGTCTATTCATATAAAGTCACCGCTAATGGGGGGGAAGGTGGAAGACTGCTGCTAGAGGCATAGGAGGGGGAGTCCTCCCTTAAGTCTATTCATATAGGCGGGGGGAGAGAGAGAGAGAGAGAGAGAGAGAGAGAGAGAGAGAGAGAGAGAGAGAGAGAGAGAGAAGCTAAGGACACTCTACCCTCAAGGGTGAGAGGAGGCAAGAAATATTATGTAGAGGGCTGGAGATGGGCAAAAATGGCTTGCTAGAAGGCTATTGGCTATAGTACTACACAAAGGGCCAGGTGCAGCCTCGTGTATGATCGCTGCTGGCACAATGACATGTAAGATTCCTCCCTCTAGTTTTTGAGGTGTACAGGTATAAGAACCTCCCCTTCTGATCTTGTAATTATTCCCCTCCCTGAAATAGAAGAAAGATCCTGTTTTACCCTGTTTTGGCCTCGAGAGAGGTAATCCAAAATTGAGATATTTTTGGATATAAAAATCCTCCTAGTGTCTAAAATGATTTCCCCTGAAATAGAAATTCAAAAAGAACTTTCCAATGTCCAATTGGAATTAATTGAAAATGTGTATAAAGGACCTTAGCCTAAGGGTCTAGATTTTCAAAAAAATTTAGATTATGGTCCAATTAAGGTTCTTATGGGCCAATAGGATCAATTCAAGTGTGGGGATGAGATAAATCCAATGAATAAAAGAAAATAACCAAAAATGAGTAAATGCCCACATAAGATAAAGAGTTGACCGAGTACAAGGTTTATTATTCAAAAACTATGAGATATTACTAAAACAAAATGAGATATTTAGGTATAATGATACATTTTTAACACCTTGGTAAGGAGAGGGGGGGACTTCAAGGAGGCACCTATTTCACACATGTGGTGAAGTTATTAATTCAATAAAATTGTGATATTTTTATCTCTCCTCTTTCCTGGATCAAACCAAATCAAAAGGGAGCCAAACTAGGTCCAAATCTTGTCTAAATTCAACCAAACTGAACCTGGAAATTTCTAGAACCTAGTTGGACTTGGTTAGAGGCCTCCCTCACCTATAAATAGATCCTTAGTCCTTTGAAAATAAATCTGTGAACTATACCATGCCAGTATTATACTAAAATAATGATATTTTTTATTATCCCTTAAAAATCCTCTACTTTTGGAGAGAGTGGAGCCTCTCTCTTCAACCATCCTTGGAGCTTTCCTTTTAAACACACAAACCAATTGATTGGTTGGGGGATTCTTCTATGATAGAGAAGCAAGCAAAAACAAAAGGTAAAGCATAATTTTATGGTTTTTCTCTACTATTCTCAATGTTTCTCACTTCTCAACCCCTCTCAAGCTTGAGAAGTTTCTTAATTAAGTGTTTATAATGCAAATCAAGCTTTTTCTAAGTGTTGTAATGAATAATTAAGAAAAGTTAACATTGCTTAAATTAGAATGCTTTTATGTTTATCTCTCTCCCCCCCAAAGAATGGTCATTCCTATTCTCTATTCAATTGATGTTTCTCATGGAGAAATTTTTAATTCACAAATCAAACTCTAGGCTTGTGAAGCTAGAGGTTAAGAAGATGGTTTTTATACTTATATGCTTGAAAATTATGGTAATATTATGAGATAAATCCATAAATTGGATTTAAGGTTAAAAGATAGTTATAGTATCATAATTACATTACTATGTCTTATTCTTTTCAAAAATATTAAAATTTGCCAGTAATAGCAGCGGAGCTATGGTAAAATTTTTAAGAAATTGATACACAATTCATTCTTATGCATAACATGAAAAGAGGACTTCCTACCATATTTTAGGATTGATTATCCTAGGATAAAAGAATGATTTTCATCACATTCAATGGAAAACTAATTTTTAAGGTTTATGTATAATTAAATAATTAAGAAAAGATAAAATTATGGTAATTTATTTAAATGATAAAGAGAAATTCCCATGACATTGGAATTCAATCATTTAAATGGAAAAAGTGAAACTCTTGGTATATTATAATTAAAAGATATTTTATCTAAATTTAAAAGATAAATTTTAGATAAATTTATTTTATGTATGAGAAATATTTAAATGATAAAAGAGAAATTTCCATGACATTGAAATTCAATCATTTAAATGGGAAAAGTAGAATTCTTGGTATATTGGAGTTAATGGATATTTTATTTAAATTAAAAGAGGAATTTTATGTATGAGAAATATTTAAATGATAAAAGAGGAATCCCCATAACATTGGAATTCAATCATTTAAATCCAAAAAGTAAAATTCTTGGTATATTGGAATTAATGGATATTTTATCTAAATTTAAAAGAGAAAATCTAGATAAATTTATTTTATGATAAAAGAGGAGTTTCCATGACATTTGGAATATAATTAATTAAATACAAAAAGGAGATTTTCCATGATATTTGAGATCCAAGAAATTAAATGGAAAAAAGAAGAATTTTTAGTATAATTCAATTTATGATTATTTATCAAAAGTGAAAATATGGGTAGAATTGATTATTGTAAATCCCATGAATTCTTTTATTTAAAAAAGAAATATTGAATATAATTCATTTGAGAAATTAGAATGTGAATGGATGTGATAAGATGTGAATGGAATGTGATAGGATGTGATAAGATGTGAGTGGGATGTGATAGGATTTGAATGGATGTGATAAGAGGTGACTGGGATGTGATGTGATAGGAGTTGAATGGATGTGAAAATGAATGTGGATGAGATATGAAGTAAATGGATGTGGATGTGAATGATGAGATGAGAGGATATGTGAAAGGGTGAGATGGGAAGTAAATGGATGCGGATGTGTATGTGAAAGAATTTGATATAAATGAATGTGGATGTAGATGTGATGTAAATGGATGTAATGTGATGTAAATGGATGTAGATGTGAAAGGATGTGATGTGATGTAAATGGATGTGATGTGCTGTAAATGGATGTGAATGTGAATGTGTATGTGAAAGAATGTGATGTACATGAATGTGGATGTGGATGTAAAAGGATGAGATGTGGATGTGAATGTGGATGTGAATGTGGAAGGATGAGATGTGGATATGAATGTGATGTGGATATGAATGTGATGTTAATATGGATGAGATGTGATGTGATGTAAAGAGATGTGATGTGACGTGAATATATGTGGATGTGAAGTGATAGATGTGAATGTATGGATAGATGTGGATAGTCGTACATGTGAATGATTGGATGGATGTGGATGAATGAGATGAGATGTATATAAATGAGATATGATGTGGATGTGATGTAATGTGGATGGGATGAATGAGGTATGATGTGGATAGATGTGATGTGATGTAATGTGGATAGAATGTATTTGATGGAATGGTGATGAGAATGAGAATGAATGTGATGGATATGAATGGACGTGATGTGATGGATGTAAATGGATGTGATGTAAATGAGTGTGATGGATGTGAATGGATGTGATGTGAATTGGATAGATGTGAATGAATGAGATGTGATGTGATATGATGTAAATTGGGATAGATGTGAATATATGAGATGTAATGTGAATGGATGTGATGTGATGTGATGTGAATTGGGATAGATGTGAATGGATGAATGGATGAGATGTGATGTGAATAGATGTGATGTGATGTGATGTGGATCGGGGTAGATATGAATGGATGAGATGTGAATGAATGTGATGTGATGAGACGTGGATATGGGTAGATGCGAGTGGATGTGATGTGATGAGACGTGGATATGGGTAGATGCGAGTGGATGAGATGTGATGAGGATAAAGGAGGAAAGATGTGATGAGATGGAAATTGATGTGATTGGATGAGAATGGGAATACATATGAATTGGACGTGGATTAAATAATGTGGACTGATGTGGAAAGACGAGAGTTCATTATTGAAACTATATTTATGACCTGTTTTTAAATGATTGTTTTATGTCAATAATGCTAGGGAAGCATTTTGACAGTCTTGTGAATGAGGTCGTGGAGACCTCATTGATAAAGTTGCAACAACTGTGACAAAGAGTCAATGGAGGACGTCTTGCGTAGCAAGGTCGACCGAGGTCTTAACCAGCCCTCGGTTCGATTTAAATGGTGAGCCGATACAGTGGATGAGGGACCAAGGAAGCGGCCTATGAGTGAAGCGCTAGGTGACCTGCGAAGGATCCTAGAGGGTGCTGACCATACGGTGCTCCGGCTCTTGGTGGCCGAAGATACCCACGTGTGCATCGAGAAAGATATTGGAACAAGGAGTAAGAGTTGTTTTCTAAATTTGAGATATTGACCTTGCTGGTCCTCAATGGGTGAGTCCATGGCTCTTTTATATGGATCTGTTGGTTGATCTTGCTGATCTTCAATAGAGAGTCCATTTGGATTTTTATAAGCGAATATATTTCCGGGTACTATGAGCTAGGAACTATTGAAAAGGCCCCCAAGTGGATAGGTGGTGAGCGTTCTGGTTTACCAATGATGCCATAGGTACACCGATGAAGGCATGATTGGAAATTAGAATTCAACCGGATATTTTAGGAGGATTATGATCAGTGATACTATGGTTTCATTAAACGATTGTTTTAAAGATAGCTGAATCTGTGAAAAATGCAATTTCATATTGGGTGTGTAAGTGGTGTGACTATCTTGAAGTTTACATGAAGCGCCGGCTAGGGGGCCTGTGAACTCTTTTCCTTGGTACCCGGGACAAAACATAACCAAATTCCTAAATGGATCCTATCATTATAGTGGCTGGGTGGTTGGCTAACCCATGGGACTGGATGGCGTTAGGCTGGTGGACTGATGGATCCCTAAAGCGAGACTCAATTCTGTTATGGTACGATAGATGAAGTAAATCCCAGATAGTACTTGTTCTATGGAAAAGAATCAACGGCTGTGCCTCTTGATGAGGAAAAAAGCGTTGGTCTCTATGATCCAAGTGCAAGTTTCTTCCTTGATCTGTGACCAAGTGACTTACAGGTTCAGTTGGATCAATTTGGTCAGTGATGACCTTGACTACGTTAGAGTAGAAATATCGTGGAGGAGCCTTCCGGGTTTGGTTTTGGAAGAACCGAGTGATTAGTCTCTTGTCCGGATATCCGTGGGCGAGGCCCCAAGTGAGAGGCTTTGCCTCACACAATAAGTGCTACTTCTGCTCCTAGCACCTCCAAATTCATCGTGCGGAGGGGGCAGGGATCTCTCATGACAAGTATGGGTAGAGTAGAGTGCTAGGTGTCTCGACCCCACGAGGTACTAGAGGGGGTTTATATAGGTGCAGGTACAAGTGTAGGGAAAGGGAGTGCAAAGCGTGGGTGCAAAGGATGATATAAGGTGAAAGTACACCGCCTTGTGGCTTCCATGGTCCTAGGGAAAGGAATGGTGCATGTGCATGGATAAATGGATAAAAGCTATGGTACGCATGTATGTTCCGGGTCAGAGGCAACATGGGCATCCACATGGCGATCTTTGTGGACCGTACACTAGGAAAACTGTCCTTTGGTCCCTGTGTGGCGTTGTAAGGGCACCCAAGTGTGTGTATGACATCTTTTTTTGGGGTGGGGATCCCTAATTTGGGGCATCGGCCTCGATATGCATGCCGGAGTGCCCGATAGTGCAAAAATTTATTTTTGGCAAAAATGACCGTTGGGGTGTCTCCCTAATCATAAGGGTGTTGATCGTTTGTTAATCGGACACCTAGTTGTGCATTTATTATCAGAACGTTACCAATGGACATATTAGAGGCATCCACAAAGACGTGAAAGGGCACTTCCCAGTTCGAGGCTTGGATGAGAGGTGCTTCCAACAACATTATCTTGAGACATCAAAACATGATGTTGCATTCATTTGTCCAGTGAATTCGGCCTACCAAAACTATTGGGTGAAAGGTGCTTTGATGTGCACCATCTATTGGTTTAAGGTCTACGTGGGCCAGATACAGGAAAATGTGGCTATACCATCTGACCTACCCCAAAAATCTTCTGAGCTCTTTCACATTTTTTGGGATTGGGGATTTCCAGATTACCTCCACCTTGGCCAAGTCTATTTCAATTCCTTCCTTGGAGATGATGTGGCCTAGAAGCATATCGCTTTGGAGACGGCAAAGGCACACTTAGCCAAATTTAGGCTCAATCTAGAAACTTGGCACTTGGCCAGGCACAATTTCAAGTGCATCAAATGTTGATATGATTTCTTGAAAACATTGATCAATGAATACCCGCATGAAAGTGATCTCAAAAATTTGGCAAAACGTTCCTAGATCATGCACTGGAATGTGGCGGGGAGCATTCTTGAGCCCAAAGGTCATGACGTTGGATGCAAAGGCTCCCCATTCCGTGATAAAAGATGCTTTATACATACATCCTACCCCACTTAAAAAACGCGAGATGTCCTCATCTCGTAGGTGGAGTATGATCTTTTCCATCTTCTTCTTCTTCTTCTTCTTCTTCTTCTTCTTCTTCAATCACTTCCAGCATTACTGCCTTGGAAGTGGACGGCCGATTTGGGAACATCTCTATTTGACTTCCCCTATTCTGAGGCGGAGGCCTTGCATTACTTTGGATTAAAATTGCGGGTTAGTTAGAGGGTCTACCTCTGGGATTTCTCTGATTTTGGCGGAAAGAAACCTAATTACTATGGAAGGAGAAACCTAATTACACTAGAAGGAAGGAGCTCGAGTCTCAAATCTTGATCCCTGATTTTCTTGCCGTGAAAACCTTGTTCCAAAAGGAGTTCGGCAATCCATACTGCGATGTCCAAATCCTTGACAGTTATAGCATTTCACTCCCTTGTTCAAGGGTGGAACTTCTGAAGTTGAATTCCAAGGGTGTGAGATCCATGTCTCCACCGCGCAACGGATTCGGGGTGCTACCAACGGAAGTAGCAATTCTTGCGCGGGGCAGGCTCCCACACTCGGGCCTCGTCCACGGATATCAGGACAAGAGACTAATCCGTCGGTTTTTCCAAAACCGAACCCGGAAAAACTTCCCTTTACCCGAAAAGCACGGGAGATTCCACCAGAATAACTTTTTACTCTAACGTAGTCAAGACCATTACTGATCAAGCTGATCTGATTGCACCTATAAAGATACTCGGTCAAATCAAGGAAGAAACTTGCACTTGGATCATTGGGATCAACGCTTTTTTCCCCATCAAGAGGCACAGCCGTTGATTCCTATCCATAGAATAATTACTATTCGGGATCAACCACTGTAGTGATGGGATCCAATTAGGAATTTGGTTAGGTTTTGTCCCGGGTACCAGGGAAAAGAGTTCCCAGGCCCCCTAGCCGGAAGTTCATGCAAACTTAAAACTAGTCACACCACTTACGCACCCAATATGAAATTACCTTTTTCTCGGCATCAGCTAACTTTAAACAATCCTTTAATGAAACCATTATTTCATTGATCACTATCCTCAAAATCTCTGTTTGAATCCATATTTCTAATCATTCATTCATCGGTGTACTTATGGCATCATTGGCAACCAGAACGCTCTCCACCTATTCACTCAGGGGCCTTTTCGATAGTTCCTAGCTCATAGTAACCGGCAATATATTCACATAACAAAATGGAATCTCCGTGGGAGATCAGCAAGATCAACCAACAGATCCGTATAAAAGAGCCATGGACTCATCCGTTGAGGACCAGCAAGGTCAATCAACGAGATCCATGCCCGGTTTCAGAAAACAACTCTTACTCCTTATTCCAATATCTTCCACGACGCACGTGTGGGTATCTTCGGTGACCCAGAGCCCGAGCACCGTATGGTCAGCGCCCTCTAGGATCCTTCGCAGGTGACCTAGCGCTTCACTCATAGGCCGCTTCCTTGGTCCCTCATCCACCGTACCAGAAGCTCACCATTTAAATCGAACCAAGGCTGGTCAAGACCTTGGTCGACCTTGCTACGCGAGACGTCCTCCATTGACTCTCCGTCGTCGTAGTTGCAACTTTATCAGTTAGGTCTCCATGACCTTAATCCATAAGACGGTCAAAATGCTTCCCCAGTATTCTTGACATAAAACAGTCATTTACAAACAGTCACAAAATAGAGTTTCTATATCGAACTCTCCTCTTTTCACATTAACCCTCCTCAGTCCAAATTACTTATTCCACATTCCATTCATATGTGTACGCATTCTCATCCATTCACTCATATCGACGACACATTATTTCACATACACATTCACATTC
Source organism: Cibotium barometz (assembly GCF_041138505.1). NCBI lineage: Eukaryota > Viridiplantae > Streptophyta > Polypodiopsida > Cyatheales > Cibotiaceae > Cibotium > Cibotium barometz. The sequence goes on from NC_141106.1 coordinate 29,724,279, forward strand.
ATTATTTTACATACATATCCATGTTCGTACATCCACATCATACATCCAATCCCATATCCACATTCATACATACACATCCATATCCACATCCATACATCCACATCCACATCCACATTCACATCCATACATCCACATTCACATCCATACATCCACATCTACATGCATACATCCATTTTCACATCCTCATTCATACACCACATTCACATACATACATCCACATCTGTATCTACATCCACATCCACATCCACATCCACATCCACATTCACATTCATATCCATACATCCACGTCTACATGCATACATCCACATCCACATTCATACATCCACACTTCATTTTCACATCCACACATCCACATTCACATTCATACATCCACATTCACATTCATACATCCATATCCATATTCACATTCATACATCCATTTCCACATTCCCATTCATATAACCACATACGCCTTCACATCTATTCTTTTACATCACATCCATTCTCGCCCTATCACAACCCATATACATCTTATCCCATCACATACACTTCTTACCTCATCCCATACACATCTTATCACATCTTAACTCATCTTATCCCATCACATACACTTCTTACCTCATCCCATACACATCTTATCACATCTTAACTCATCTTATCACATCCTAACTCATCTCATATGCATCTTATCACATCTTATCACATCTCATACACCTCTTATCACATCCTATCACATCTCATACACATCTTATCACATCCTATCACATCTCATATGCATCTTATCGCATCTTAACTCATCTTATCACATCCTATCGCTTCTCATATGCATCTTATCGCATCTTAACTCATCTTATCACATCCTATCGCTTCTCATACGCATCTTATCACATCCTAATATCTATTTATAGAATACAAGAGAATTCTTATATTTGATATAAGATTTCTTTACACATCTATTTATGCATAAATTCTATTTTAAGGAGAATAACACTTTCGAAATAAAATCAATCTTTTATACATCTTCCTATGCATAAATTCACTATTAAAAATCAATCTTTTATGCATCTTCCTATGCATAAATTCATTTTAAATGAGAATAACACTTTTGAATTAAAATTCAATCTTTTATGCATCTTCCTATGCATAAATTAAAAATTAATAACACTTTTTGGATTAATTTAAATTCTTTATGCATCTATCCATGCATAAATCCAATTTAGTAGGAATTACACTTTTAGAATAAAAGAATTTCTCTTATGCATCCTATTTATGCATAAAACCCATTTATGATGAAAATCACACTTTTAGTATAAAAAAATATCTTTTATGCATACCTCTATGCATGAAATTCAAATATGATAAAAGTAACACTTTTACATTAAAATAATAATCTTTTATGCATACCTCTCTATGCATGAAATCCAATTATGATAAAAGTAACACTTTTACATTAAAATAATAATCTTTTATGCATACCTCTATGCATGAAATCCAATTATGATAAAAGTAACACTTTTACATTAAAATAATAATCTTTTATGCATACCTCTATGCATGAAATCCAATTATGATAAAAGTAACACTTTTACATTAAAATAATAATCTTTTATGCATACCTCTATGCATGAAATCCAATTATGATAAAAGTAACACTTTTACATTAAAATAATAATCTTTTATGCATACCTCTATGCATGAAATCCAAATATAATAAAAGTAACACTTTTATAATAAAAAAATAATCTTTTATGCATACCTCTATGCATGAAAATCAATTATGATAAAAGTAGCACTTTTATATTAAAATAATAATGCATACCTCTATGCATGAAATCCAATTATGATAAAAGTAACACTTTTATATTAAAATAATAATCTTTTATGCATACCTCTATGCATGAAATCCAATTATGATAAAAGTAACACTTTTACATTAAAATAATAATCTTTTATGCATACCTCTATGCATGAAATCCAAATATGATAAAAGTAACACTTTTATAATAAAAACATAATCTTTTATGCATACCTCTATGCATGAAAATCAATTATGATAAAAGTAACACTTTTATATTAAAATAATAATCTTTTATGCATACCTCTATGCATGAAATCCAATTATGATAAAAGTAACATTTTTACATTAAAATAATAATCTTTTATGCATAGCTCTATGCATGAAATCCAAATATGATAAAAGTAACACTTTTATAATAAAAACATAATCTTTTATGCATACCTCTATGCATGAAAATAAATTATGATAAGAGTAATACTTTTGTATTAAAATAATAATGTTTTATGCATACCTCTATGCATGAAAATCAATTATGCATAATATAAAAATTAATTTCTCTATGATTATAATGAATATCTTTCAATTAATCTAGGATGATAATTCCTAGAATATGGTAGGAAGTCGTCTTTTCATGCTTTGAATGAAATTATTTTATGTGTAATTTTTTTAAAAATTTTACCATAGCTCCGCTGCTATAACTGATAAATCTCAATTATTCTAAGGGATAAAGCTTATCATTAAGAAAATAATTAGAATGATCCCTAATTGGATCATTAATCCATAATGGATCGAATCAACAATATTCATGAAATACATAAACTAAAAGCATAGAAAAAAGGTATTAATTTGGTCTCAAGCATAGATTAATCTTGTATTAAGAAAAAGCTTTATGAAAAGCTTCATTTGGATTGAGAATGGGTCATGAGTATGACCATTTCTTGAGTGAGAGAGAGAAGTTATATAAAAAACATTAGAATTAAGCATAAATAAAAATTTATGTAATTCTTTACTTCATTAATCAATTAACTTCAATAGCATTCATCAAATTATGTAACTTTTCACTACCATTCATCAATTAACTTCAATAGCATTCAAAAACCATTCCAATTAAGCTTCTCAAGCTTGAGAGGGGTTGAGAAGAGAGAAACATTGAGAAATTATAGAACTCGGGAGGGTCACTCGTATAAATATGTAAGTATCACGTGGGTTCAACAGAAGGACATTTTAAATATTTAAAACTTACAGAAATATATTTACAGAGGGGATTTATTTATTGTTTTTTTTAAAATATAGATTTGAATAGGAAAGGATACATTATATTCACTAAAAAATTCACAGATAAGGGACTTTTTAAATAGGCCTTGAACGCACGTGATATAGAGGATTTACATATAGTGACCCCCCCCGAGTTATAGAAAAGATCAAAATTCACCATTTACCTTACAAATTGCTTGATTCTTTGTTCACGGTAGAGGCCCCCAACCAATCAATTGGTTTAGTATGTTGATGGAGCCACCAATGGAGATTGAAGAAAGAGGGAAGCTCTAATTTCTCCAATTTGGAGAGAATTTTAGAGAATAGTAAGAATTAGCATTATTTCAGCATAATTCTAATATAGTAAAATTCTCCTCTTTTTTTCAAAGGATTCATGTTCTATTTATAGGAGAGGGAGGCTCTAACCAAGGCTAATTGATTTCTAGAATTTCCAGATTCAGTTTGGTTCAATTTGGACTAGATTTGGATCTAGTTTGGCTCTTTTTTGATTCGGTTTGGTTCCATTTTGATTTGGTTTGGTTCAAGAGAGAGGAGAGATAAAAATATCACATTATTTTTTAGTTTAAAACTCATTCAAGCATGTGAATTAGGCGCCTCATTGAAGGGACTCCCCTTCCTTACATATGTGTCAAAATAGAATCATTATACCCAAAATATCTCATATTTTTGATATTATTCATAGTTTCTTACTATAATAAACCTTGTACATAGTCAACTCTTCATCTTATGTGAGCATTGAAGGGACTCCCCTTCCTTACATATGTATCAAAATGGAATCATTATACCCAAAATATCTAATATTTTTGATATTACTCATAGTTTCTTACTAATAAACCTTGTACATAGTCAACTCTTCATCTTATGTGAGCATTTACTCATTTTTGGATAATTTCTTTTTCAAATTGGATTTATCTCCTCCCCACACATGGATTGATCTTATTGGCCCATAGGAACCTTAATTGGACCATAATCTAATTTTTTTTGAAAATCTAGACCCTTAGGCTAAGGTCCTTTATACCCATTTCCAATTAATTCCAATTGCACATTGGAAAGTTCTTTTTGAATTTTTGTTTCAAGGGAATTCATTTTAATAAGATGAGATATTTTTCTATCCAAAAATATTAAAAATCTGAATGAAAGAAAGTAACAGGGGTGGGTCAGTCCCTCACCAAGGGAGTGGCTCATGAAGGAGTCACCACTTAGCATCTCACGGGAGAAGCTCACCATTGATTCTTGGAATAGATAACATTATCATGAATGAGCCATAATCCCATTTACATTGGTATTTATACTCCACCCAAGAGTTCACACCTACTTACCATGGCCTTGGGCCCATAATGCTTTCTTACAAACCATCCCTTCCCCAATGGTTTCGTCCTCGAAACCTCAAATGAATACCCCAAATTCGGAGAAGAATGTTCCATGTGGCTGAATTTACATCAACCCATATTGCTCTATCAATGCTTCATATCCCTCCAATGCTGAAATAGGTTGCCATGAAGCTTCTTCCTTAGGTAAACCTTTCCATTGAACAAGATACTCCACCAAGGTACGAGTGCAAAGTATCTTTTTCCTTGTACCCAAGATAGCTTCTGGAATGTATTCAATCATTCCCTCTTCATTCATTGGAGGTAACTCATCAACCATTTGATTGATCATACCCACATATCCTTTCAAGTGAGAGACATGAAACACATCATGAATCTTTGTTGTAGATGGAAGTAAGAGTTGATATGCAACCTCCCCAACTCTTCGTATCACTTGATAAGGACCATAATAGCGATGAGCTAGTTTGGTGTTGGTGCTTCCCTTCAAAGACGCATATCTTGACTTTGGTATTCTCAAAAGAACCCAATCTCCCACTTTGAATTCCAATGGTCATTGGCATATTGTCTCATTTTCTCTTGTGCAACCTTCAAATTACTTTTGCATTGTTGCAACAAAGCTTGCATCCTTTCAGCTTCCTCCTTGGCATTATTGTTAGAAGTCTCATATGTACCCACCAACATAGGCAAATTGACCTTGTAACCATATAAAGCCTCAAAGGGTGACATGCCAATGCTCACATGATATGTTGAGTTGTAAGCAAACTCAGCCAAAGGTAACCAATCATCCCATGTGCTTTGAGTATCATGACAATAGTGGCGTAGATATGTTTCCACCCATTTGTTTACTCTTTCTGTTTGACCATCGGTTTCGGGATGATAGGCGGTGCTTGGAGTAAGCTTGGTTCCCATATATTCAAACAATGTTCTCCAAAAAGTGCTCATGAATTTGACATCGCGATCACTCACAATTTGTGACCACGCAACTTGAAAACCCCATCAACAAATTGCTTGGCAACATTTTGGGCTGAATATGTGACCTTGGAAGGAATGAAATGGCCCACTTTGGTCAATCTATCCACCACAACATACAAGCTGTCCCACCCTTTCTTTGTGCGCGGAAGGTTAGTAATGAAATCCATTGATATATGACTCCATTTGCCTTCGGGAATGGGCAATGGCTGAAGCAAACCTCCCGGTTTATGTGTAGGATCCTTGTTCAATTGACATGACCGGCACACCCACTTACATAAGCATGAATGCTCTTCCACATCCCCTTCCAAAAGAAACTTTTCCTTATTGCATCAAAGGTTTTGTAGACACCCAAATGACCATCCATAGGAGTACAATGCATCTCTTCCATGATCTTCTTGATAAATGATGAAGTAGGAACCAATTTGACTTTTCCTTTGTAGTAGAGGAGACCATTTTTCAGCTCATAATGGGGTAACTCTTCACATACACCTTGCTATGATTTCTGCACTATTTGTGAGGTTTCTTCATCAAACAAGTACTCTTCTTGTATCTCCATGATCCAATCTTTATGCACCTCAGAAATAGCATACAATGAGCAGGCCCACATACGAGACAAGGAATCGGCAACCACATTTTCTTTGCCCTTTGTGTATGTGATTTCAAAATCATAGTTTTGTAGTGTTGCTACCCACCTTCTTTGCTTAGGAGACAAATTGGGTTGTGTGAGGAAATACTTCAGCACCCTATGATCACTTCTCACATAAAAATGACTCCCATATAAGTAATGGTGCCATTTCTTGATAGCATGGAGTATAGCAATCATCTCTTGCTCATACACATGGAGTTCTCTTTCTTTGTCATTCAGCTTTCTACTTTCATAAGTTATGACTCCATGGTCTTGGTAAAGTACCGCACCAATCCCTCTTCCACTTGCATCCGCCCTTATTGTGAAAGGTTTGGTGAAGTCTGGACATACCAAATTAGGTGCTGATGTGAGCATCTTCTTCATATCTTCAGAGTTTTTGTTGGCAATGGCATCCCAAAAGAAGGTTTCCTTCTTCAATTTGTCCGTCACATTGGGGCTGCAATTTCTACATAGTGGGCAATAAAGCGCCTATAGAATGAAGATAATCCCAAAAATCCCCTCAATTGAGTAGTGTTTGAAGGAACCGGCCAATTCCTAATACATTCCACTTTCTTTGGATCCACACAAATGCCATCCTTGCTCACAATGTGACCCAAATATTCCACCTCATGTGCCATGAGGTGGTACATTTTGTCTCCTTAATATACAACTTGTTTTGCCTCAAGACCTCTAAAACCTCTTTCACGTGCTTCAAATGCACTTCCTCATGTTTGCTATAGATAAGTATGTCGTCAAAAAAGACCAATACAAACTTGTAGAGGAAAGGTTGAAGCACTTTGTTCATCAATGCTTGAAAAGTTGCCGGTGCATTGCATAATCCAAACGGCATAACCATGAATTGGTAAAGACCCCTTTCTGTACGAAATGCTGTTTTGAACTCATCACCACTTTTCATCCTTATTTGATGGTATCCGAAACGCAAATCAATCTTTGAAAAGCATGTGGCACCCTTCAACTCATCCAAAAGATCATCCACCCTTGGTATTGGAAAACGATTTTTGATGGTGATCTTATTCAAATCACGGTAATCAATGCACATGCGGAAAGTACCATCCTTTTTCTTCACAAGTAGCACCGCAAAAGGAGATTGACTTGGTTCAACCCATCCCATGTCAATGAGTTCTTTGACTTGCTTTGCCACCTCTTCCTTTTCAACCTTTGACAAACGATAGGGAGGCTTGTTGATTGGTTTGGCATTTGGTTCCAAATCAATAGCGTGATCAACACTCCTCTTTGGCAGCATTGATTTTGGCATGGTAAACACATCTTCATAATCCTTGAGTAGCTTAACCATGTCCACATTTTCGATGCAATCCTTTTTGCTATTATCTTCCTCTTTGCAAAGATGTAGTACATAAACATAGCCCTCTTTCTTGAACTCTTTCTTCATTTGAGTAGCATTGATCATGAAGAGCTTGGACCCTTGCATTCCATTCAATGTAATAACCCCTCCATGATGCACAAAACTCATGAAACTTTTCTGTAAGTTCATGGTAAAAGAGTTCAAAGTGGACAGCCAATCACATCCAAGTACTATGTCAATTGGTCCCAACTCAATCACCAAAAGATCAACTTTGCAAGAGTAGCTCTTGAACAACTCCAATTCTGTACTTTGACACTTCATATTGCAACTCATTGAATCACCATTGGCCACTTGCACCATGTGCTTGTTTGGTAAAGAAGTTGGTTGCATTTTGAGAGTGTTCAAAGACCTTTTATTGACAAAACTATGCGTGCTTCCAGTATCAATGAGTGCATATGCTGTTCTCCCATTCACCTTGATCTTCAATCTCAATGTGTTGGCACCCTTACTTCCTGCATAAGCATCATGAGAGATTGTACACAAGGTAGTATGTGCACTATTGTTTTCATTCCACATGCATAGAGGCATCCCATCATCCATTTTGTCATGAGCAAACTTTAGTTTCCCACCCGGATCAAAAGGAAACTCGGGATTTTCTTCATCAAAACCATCATCATGAGAACCTCCACCCTCATGAGGATCTCCCCATCCTAAGGCATCATTGCATTCAAGGAATTCCTTCTCCTCATGATTAGCATTGTCCTCAGTGTCCTTGGATTTGCATACTTTGAAGTGATCCTTGTTCCATTTTTCTCCACATTTGAAACATAGACCTTTGAGCCTCATTTCATGCAAACGGTCCTCCTTGATAACCTTGCTTTTTGAACCCCCATTTGCTGGCTTGGACTCATTGTATGTAGCTTTGTTGGACATAAATGGTGGTTTAAATGGAAGTCTATTAGACCCTCTACCATACACGGTAGGAAATCTTGGAAGATTAGGTCTTGTGTTTGCATGAGAACCCATGTCAGTCCTTGTGATCACTTCCCCTTTGATATTCCCTTTGCTAGCCCACTTTGTCAAATACTTCTCTTCATGAATTTCTGCAAAAGCATCATTGCCTTCTTCAAAGTGGCGGGTTTATGAGACTTGACATCACCACCAATAGGAGCTTTCAAGCCCCTTATATACTTGACAACAAGATAATGCTCATCAAAGTCGTCCAAGTATAATAGAAGCTTTAGAAACTTATGAGAATATTCCTTCACGGTAGTGATTTGCTCTAGCTTGTCCCATTCCACAATGTGATTGTCCCTTTGCATGCGAGAAGTAAACTCTTCTGCCATGTCATTCTTGAATTCTTCCCAAGTAGTGATGACATAACCATGAGATTGCTTCCTCCTCCACCAAGTGTGAGCAAAATCTTCAAGATGAAGTGAGGCGAAGTAGACTTTGGCAATCTCGCTCCTTGGGCTGATTTCGAAGTAGAGATCCATCTTGTTTGCCCACTCTTCAAAGTCTTCGATAGAATTTGATTCTCCTTTGAACTTATTAAATATGATTTTGTCCTTCACAGCATTGTCAAAATCACCATGCATTCTTGAACCCCTCTGCCATGCTCTTGGATCATCAAATCCTCTTCCTTCACCCAAGTGTCTATGCATTTGCTCATCTTCCAATTGCCAATCACCTGCATCTTTAAATCCCTTCTGTTCATACCTCTTCTTGCATCTTGCATAAAGGATGAAGTTCTTGGAATACTGGCATTGGATCTCTCATAAGAAGCATCACCCATAGGTCTCTTGCCCTTGTCCATGTAAGAAGAATGTGGCATCATTTGAGGTGGCATCATTTGTCTTACTTTATTCTCTTCTGGCATAGAAGGCTTTCCATCATGTTTGGCATCATAATGTACACCATCCATTGCATTCATATCGGCTTCTTGGTTGAGCTTGAGAGGAGCCAATGCACTAATGGCTTTCTCCAAGTCTTTTAACCCTCTTTGCATCACGTCATCCAGGTAGCGGTGTCGCTTGTCGAACTGTTCCATGAGGTGTTCACCAAATTGTTGTTGCCGATTTGTTTGGTTATTTTCAATCCTTTGAAACATACTCTCCATAGCCATTAACATCATGTCCACTGTTAGAGCGGAGTAGTTCCCAAAGATTGAGGCATTTCCACTGGCTGAGATTCATCTGGAGATGGTGCTTTTATGGTTGAACTTTCTTCATTCCTCGTTGATGAACTCATTGCCATCATTGCTTCCGGTTGTCTCTGATCATTTTCATTCCGGGCTCCCTTGTTTTGACCTCCTCTAGTCATTTCCATGCGCGTAATTGATCCCTCCTTTGCAAAGACCACTTACTTGATTTTTTTTTCTCTATTCAAACGGTATCCGATTTGGGTGATCTTTATATCGATGCAAAGATCTTGACGAGACGAATAAGAATCCCCAAAAACAGATCTGAAAAAGTCAACAAACTTTGACCAGTCAATTGTATCGGGGCTGAAAGTCAACTCTTGATGTTAACCGCTCAATTCTTATCCGATTTGGGTGATCTTTATATCGATGCGAAGCTCTTGACGAGACGAGTAAGGATCCCCAAAAACAGATTTAAAAAAGTCAACAGCCTTTGACCAATCAATTGTTCTAGCTAAAAGTCAACTCTTAACTTTGACCGCTCATCAATACTACTCCGATTTGAGTGATCTTTAGCTTGTTTGAAAGAGGCTTTCGGGTAGATTGAAGAGCTTTCAGGACAGATTTGAAAAGCTTTTGAAAAACCCTATAAATTCAAGGATTTGTCCTGGCTGCAAGTAGGCAAATTTTGTAAAAATTTTGCCATGGTCTCCCCTCTTTTTGCACCAAATCTCAATCAAATCAAAGCATCTCAATCAAGTATTAAAATCCTTATGCATTTGACCACTGTAAGCAAATCAATCCTCAATCATTTTTCCATCTGAGCATGTGACCTTATGGCATCAATTTTGTCCTTTTGCATAAGAAGTCGATGTAGAGGATTTGCTTGTTTACTCAAGTCGAATGAAGTGGTCGATGAAGCGCGTCGATGCTTGCCGATCTCCCGGCCAAGCACTTCTCACCCCTTCACCAAGTTTACATCCAAGGTGAAGGTTGAGGCCATTTCTTTACCACCAAGTACCTAATCCTCTTCCTTACCGCGTTACCCGGCACTAACGGCAAGGAAGATTCAAGACATTCTCCCCTTGGCCTCTCCTCCAAATGCCAAGGTACCCTTACTTCATTCTAGATTCTAGGAATAAAATCGTGAGTTACAAGCTCAAATGAATGAGTAGAGTTGACTTACAATTGATTTATAGCATGACTCATGCTCATTCATATCATAATACATGGTTCATAGTGCTTCCTTCATCACATCCACTCCTGGCAATGTCAATAAATTTCCACATACATCAACAACATCCAAGTGTCACGGAGCGGTGATCTCGGGTCGTGTTCTGGGCGCGAGTTCCTGCTCGGGACTAGAAAATCCAGTACAAAAGTGAAAACAGAGAGCACTTGCTGAATCCTGCACCTCAAGACCTATAGCTCGTCTCGAAGAGGACGAGGAGCCGGTCGTTTTGAGTACTAGAACTCCAAAAACGGAGTTTGTATGAGAGAGTTATGACCAAAAACGTGCAACCGGCAATGGAAAACGGTGTCACCAAAAAGTGGGCTTCCAACCCAAAACATTTTATTCAATCCCCCAAATGTGCCAAAAGCTATGCTCACTTATGCCAATATGCAAGGCATAGCATTGAATGGCTATGTGTAGCATTCAAGCATTCATAATGCATAAAGAGCAGCATGAATGGCCATGATTAACAATTTCTGAAAATTAGGGTTTTATGTGTAATAAAACCCTAGTTCACTCCATAGCTTGAAAGAATGCTTCAAAATTGTAAGGAAGTGATGGAGAAACTCACCAGTGTCACCCGGGAAGCCTTAATGCTTGAATTTGTTGAAGGAGATGAAGATTAGGGTCACTTTGGTGAAAAACGTGGGCAGCTTTGGTAGTGATTTTCAGCCACATTGGGAGCCCCATTGCTCATGGAAAATAGGTGAAATACTTCATAAAACATTGCTAGATACATGAGAGACTCAATGCCCTTTGCTCATGTTGAGATTCCATGGGCTAGGGTTTGCAAGAAAGCTCCCAAATAAAAAAATGTTTTTGATTAACAACTGCTAAAATCAAGATTAGAAACTTTTCCCAATTTGGTCCACTCATTCAAAAAAAATAGGTCCATGTGCTCAGATTTGAACCACAAACTCTACCTTAGCCATATCCCCTTCCCCCATGAATCAAATGAAGCAGAAATTTCACGAAATGAGAAGAAGAAAAGAAAAATTAAAAATCATGGATCAAAAGCCATGCTCTGATACCAATGAAAGAAAGTAACAGGGGTGGGTTAGTCCCTCACCAAGGGAGTGGCTCATGAAGGAGTCACCACTTAGCATCTCACGGGAGAAGCTCACCATTGATTCTTGGAATAGATAACATTATCATGAATGAGCCATAATCCCATTTACATTGGTATTTATACTCCACCCAAGAGTTCACACCTACTTACTAGTTGTCCATGGCCTTGGACCCATAATGCTTTCTTACACTGAATATTCTCTCTCTAGAATATTTTCTCTCTCTATGTTAAAACAGTTAGAAACAAGATCTTTTATATTTCTGAAGAGGGATTTAATTACATGGGAAGATGCTGGACATCTTGAGAGGCTAGGGAGGAATCTTACATTCTCTCCCACTTGAAAAACGCGAGATGTCCTCATCTCGCAAACTGGGGGTAATTTCGCAAGATGCACGAATATGAGACTAAGAGAAAATTTAATTAAGATTAACCACTAAGAAAAGTCTCAAAGAGAGCAAGACTCAAGACAAGAACAAAGATTTCAACTTTATTCACTCTTGGAATATATACAGTAAAGATAGAATAACTTTTTACAATTCCATAAGCCTCTCCATCATATGGTCACAAAAGCAGCACTCACAAGCAGTACACGTATAAGGTAACTCATCTATGGGAATAATTTGGCCGGTTATTGCAGCACCTATCTCATTGGTATGAGGTGACCTAATAAAAGGACCTCTAAGAGGCAAGCCAAAAATGGGATAAAGGCATATCTTCTGGTGAGGAAGAAAACACGCAAGTAAGAAGACCCGCTCAGAAAATCCACCATGCCTTGATCTCATCACGCAATAGTATCGGGGACCCAAACCCAAAGCTTCAGTAACCATAGCTAAGCGGACATTGTTACGAAAGTGCTGCTGACCCCACGGTGTTACCCTAGTTATGTCTCGATAGGTCCACCATTTGGTCTAAGCTACAGAAGTTCCCAAGTGAGGCAAAAGTGAGCGCTCATACAGTTCTATAAAATCCTTCTTCACAGACTCGCTTGTGTAAGATTCCTCCCCAGCCTCTCAAGATATCCAGCATCTTCCCCTGTAATCAATCCCCTCTTCAGAAATATAAAAGATCTTGTCTCTGCCTATTTTGACATAGAGAGAGAAAATATTCTAGAGAGAGAATATTGAGATTTTGAATATTTTTAGATAGAAAAATTTCTCATATTATTAAAATGAATTCCCCTAAAACAGAAATTCAAAAAGAACTTTCCAATATGCAATTAGAATTAATTGGAAATGGGTATAAAGGACCTTAGCCTAAGGGTCTAGATTTTCAAAAAAATTTGGATTATGGTCCAATTAAGGTTCTTGTGGGCCAATAGGATCAATCCATGTGTGGGGAGGAGATAAATCCAATTTGTAAAAGAAGATACCCAAAAATGAGTAAATGCTCACATAAGATGAAGAGTTGACTATGTACAAGGTTTATTAGTACGAAACTATGAGTAATATCAAAAATATGAGATATTTTGGGTATAATGATTCCATTTTGACACATATGTAAGGAAGGGAAGTCCCTTAAAGGAGGTGCATACTTCACATGCTTGAATGAGTTTTAAACTCAAAAATAATGTGATATTTTTATCTCTCCTCTCTCTTGAACCAAACCAAATCAAAATGGAACCAAACCGAATCAAAAAGTAACCAAACTAGGTCCAAATCTAGTCCAAATTCAACCAAACTAAAATCTAAAAAATTCTAGAAATCAGTTAGCTTTGGTTAGAGCTTCCCTCTCCTATAAATAGAACATGAATCCTTTGAAAAAAATAGGATAATTTTACTATATTAGAATTATGTTGAAATAATGCTAATTTTTACTATTCTCTAAAATTCTCTCCAAATTGGAGAAATTGGAGCTTCCCTCTTTCTTCAATCCCCATTGGTGGCTCCATCAACATACTAAACCAATTGATTTGTTGGGGGCCTCTACCGTGAACAAAGAATCAAGTAATTTTTAAGGTAAATGGTGAATTTAGATCTTTTCTATAATTTCTCAATGTTTCTCTCTTCTCAACCCCTCTCAAGCTTGAGATGCTTAATTGGGAATGGTTTTTGAATACTATTGAAGTTAATTGATGAATGGTAGTGAAGAGTTACATAATTTGATGAATGCTATTGAAGTTAATTGATTAATGATAGTTAAGAATTACATAAATTTTTATTTATGCTTAATTCTAATGGTTTTGTGTAATTTCTCTCTCTCACTCAAGAAATGGTCATACTCATGACCCATTCTCAATCCAAATGAAGCTTTTCATAAAGCTTTTCCTTAATCCAAGATTAATCTATGCTTTAGGCCAAATTAATGGCTTTTTCTATGCTTTTAGTTTATGTATTTCATGAATATTGATTATTCAATCCATTATGATCCAATTAGGGATCATTCTAATTATTTCCTTAATGATAAGCTTTATCTCTTAGAAAATTTGAGATTTATCGGTCAATAGCAGCAGAGCTATGGCAAAATTTTTAAAAAAATTACACATAAAATAATTTCATTCAAAGCATGAAAAGAGGACTTCCTACCATATTCTAGGAATTATCATCCTAGATTAATTGAAAGATATTCATTGTAATCATAGAGAAATTTATTTGTATATTTTGCATAATTGATTTTTATGCATAGAGGTATGCATAAAAGATTAATATTTCAACATAAAAGTGTTTCTTTTATCATATTTGGATTTCATGCATAGAGGTATGCATAAAAGATTATTATTTTAATGTAAAAGTGTTACTTTTATCATATTTGGATTTCATGCATAGAGGTATGCATAAAAGATTATTATTTTAATGTAAAAGTGTTACTTTTATCATATTTGGATTTCATGCATAGAGGTATGCATAAAAGATTATTATTTTAATGTAAAAGTGTTACTTTTATCATCATAATTGGATTTCATGCATAGAGGTATGCATAAAAGATTATTATTTTAATGTAAAAGTGTTACTTTTATCTTAATTGGATTTCATGCATAGAGGTATGCATAAAAGATTATTATTTTAATGTAAAAGTATTACTTTTATCATAATTGGATTTCATGCATAGAGGTATGCATAAAAGATTATTATTTTAATGTAAAAGTGTTACTTTTATCTTAATTGGATTTCATGCATAGAGGTATGTATAAAAGATTATTATTTTAATGTAAAAGTGTTACTTTTATCATAATTGGATTTCATGCATAGAGGTATGCATAAAAGATTATTATTTCAATGTAAAAGTGTTACTTTTATCTTAATTGGATTTCATTCATAGAGGTATGCATAAAAGATTATTATTTTAATGTAAAAGTGTTACCTTTATCTTAATTGGATTTCATGCATAGAGGTATGCATAAAAGATTAGTGTTTTAATGTAAAAGTGGCATCACTACATACCAACAAACATCAACCATATGTATCACAAAATCATTTACGTCCACTTCACCCATAACAAATAGGAATCAACGGCTGTGCCTCTTAAAGAGGAAAAAAGCGTTGATCCCAATGATCTAAGTGCAAGTTTCTTCCTTGATCTGACCAAGTACTTTTAGAGGTGCAGTCGGATCAGTTTGATCAGTAATGGTCTTGACTACGTTAGAGTAAAGAGTTATCCTGGTGGAATCGCCCGTGCTTTCTGGGTAAAGGAAGTTTTTCCGGTTTGGGTTTTGGATAAACCAATGGATTAGTCTCTTGTCTGGATATCCTTGGGCGAGGCCCCGAGTGTGGGACCCCTGCCCCGTGCATGATGTGCTACTTCCACTGCTAGTACCCCGAATCCGTTGCGCGGTGGGGACATGGATCTCACAGTTGGTATCAGAGCCAATTGGCTAATAAAGATCAACTGAGAAACCAAATATGTCAAAAATTTATCAAGAAACACAAAAAGGTTGTAATTGTGTGATGTAATTCATACAATTTGATATTCAAACTGAAAATTCGTAAATTAGTAATTGGGTCTTCAGATGAAGTACCGCAATTGTATGGAACCCTGACTTGCTTGAGGCCTAGACATGATGGCATTTACCTTATAGTTCTAAGTATCATGACTACCCGTATATACCGAGGGTATAACTACAGCTCTTTACCGGCAGTATATACGAGTAAATCTAAGACTTGAAATTATAAGCATTAATGCTATCCAGTTGATGAATTCGAATGTGGTTGATATGATTTTTAATTCTGTTTGGGAATTGATGAATTGATTTGGATTCTGATTGAAAAATGATGATCCCTGAAAATGGGTTGAAATGTAATAAGCTGAGCGAAACCACTATGTGGACGATTGGGACGAGTCAATGTGATGATAAGTGATGATAATGATTTCAGCTAATCACTATGAGATTAGTGGATTGTGCTGTCAAATTGCTACTGTTAATACTTGACACGGTAGATCAAGTTAAGGGATGACAAATTGAGAACTTGCTTAACTGAAATTCCCATGGAGGAATGTTCAGAAGGAAATTTTTCGATCTAATGGACCATTATCGTGTTAAAGATATGAATGATATGATCTGAATGAATTGTTATTTAATGAATGAGTTCTATATAAGGGATATTTATCCCCGTATTCTGTTGGGTTGACCAAAATATAAGGAATCCCAAAATAAATTGGATCTTAAGAAAAAGAGTTATCCTCTACTTTGCGAGATGAGGACATCTCCAACTTTTAAGTGGGGTAGAATGTAAGATTCCTCCCCCAGCCTTCGAGGTATTATGCAGGAGTAAGAATCTCCCTTTTTGATCTTATAATTATTCCCTCTCTAAAATAAAAAAAAGATTCTGTTTAAAAAGGAAAGACACTTTCCCCAGAATACTTTCTCAAGAGGCCACCTGTTTTAAGGATTCAGAACGATGAGTTCAGAAGTGAGAACCGGTGTTTTGGATGCCAAGGTTTTGGTCATCAGTTTTACCGACTCCTGCCATGAAAAGGGCACAGGGAAGTCTAGAACCCCAAATTCAGAGACCAATTCCTTCATACCAATCTAATCAGGGTCCGTCGACAAGATTGCTTAACTCCATTAACTAGGTCCGACCCATTGATTAGGGCGAGATGACCAGTCAACGACTTGGAGCAACAGATGTAGGCAATTCATAAAGATATAAAAGCTGCCCAGGATCGACTGAAACAGTATGCAGATAAGAAGAGGACATTCAGAGAATTCAAAGAAGCAGATATGGTCTTCATTCGAGTACGGTCCAAAAGAAGTTCTTTATCTCTTGGGAAGTATAAGAAGTTATTCCCCAAATATTGTGGGCCATATCTGATTTCAAAGAAAGTAGGTGACTTAGCCTACAAGCTTCTTTTACCTCCTCATCTCAAAGTTCTTAATGTAATTCATGTAAGCCTTCTATAGAAATTTGTGCCAAACCCAAATCATGGAGAGACGGTAAAACTTCAGTGGCAAGATACCCCGTTGGCTTCTAGGTTACGCTAGTTCCTTCTTTTATATAAGTCGTAACTCTTACTTGTCGCTCGCAGTAATCTTACTCCATCGATCTCCTTTCTTTCTTAATCTCCTTTATGGCTTGGCAGCAGAAATTAGTTTTATCCATGATGATTTCTCACCTTCAAGACGCAAGCGAGTCTGTGAAGAAGATTTTATAGAACTGTATGAGCGCTCACTTTTCCCTCACTTGGAAACTTTTGTAGCTCAGACCAAATGGCGGACCTATCAAGACATAACTAGGGTAACACCGTGGGGTCAGTAGCACTTTCGTAACAATGTCCACTTGGCTATGGTTATTGAAGCCTTGGGTTTGGGTCCCCGATACTATTGCGTGATGAGATCAAGGCATGTTGGGTTTTCTGAGCGGGTCTTCTTACTAGCATGTTTTCTTCCTCATCAGAAGATATGCCTTTATCCCATTTTTGGCTTGCCTCTCAGAGGTCCTTTTAATAGGTCACCTCATACCAATGAGATAGGTGATGCAATAACCAGCCGAATTATTCCCATAGATGAGTTACCTTATACGTGTGCAGCTTGTGAGTGCTGCTTTTGTGACCATATGATGGACGGGCTTATGGAAGTGTAAAAAGTTCTTCTATCTTTACTGTATATGTTCCATGAGTGAATAAAGTTGAAATCTTGTTCTTGTCTTGAGTCTTGCTCTCTTTGAGACTTTTCTTGGTGGTTAATCTTAATTAAATTTTCTCTCAGTCTCATATTCGTGCATCTTGCGAAATTACCCCCAGTTTGCGAGATGAGGACATCTCCCGTTTTTTAAGTGGGAGAGAATGTAAGATTCCTCCCCAGCCTCTCAAGATATCCAGCATCTTCCCCTGTAATCAATCCCCTCTTCAAAAATATAAAAGATCTTGTCTCTGCCTGTTTTGACATAGAGAGAGAAAATATTTTAGAGAGAGAATATTTAGATTTTGAATATTTTTAGATAGAAAAATTTCTCATATTATTAAAATGAATTCCCCTGAAACAGAAATTCAAAAAGAACTTTCCAATGTGCTATTAGAATTAATTGGAAATGGGTATAAAGGACCTTAGCCTAAGGGTCTAGATTTTCAGAATTATGGTCTAATTAAGGTTCCTGTGGGCCAATAGGATCAATCCATGTGTGGGGAGGAGATAAATCCAATTTGTAAAAGAAGATACCCGAAAATGAGTAAATGCTCACATAAGATGAAGAGTTGACTATGTACAAGGTTTATTAGTAAAAGAAACTATGAGTAATATCAAAAATATGAGATATTTTGGGTATAATGATTCCATTTTGACACATATGTAAGGAAGGGGAGTCCCTTAAAGGAGGTGCATACTTCACATGCTTGAATGAGTTTTAAACTCAAAAATAATGTGATATTTTTATCTCTCCTCTCTCTTGAACCAAACCAAATCAAAATGGAACCAAACCGAATCAAAAAGTAACCAAACTAGGTCCAAATCTAGTCCAAATTAAACCAAACTAAAATTTGAAAAATTCTAGAAATCAGTTAGCTTTGGTTAGAGCTTCCCTGTCCTATAAATAGAACATGAATCCTTTGAAAAAAATAGGAGAATTTTACTATATTAGAATTATGCTGAAATAATGCTAATTTTTACTATTCTCTAAAATTCTCTCCAAATTGGAGAAATTGGAGCTTCCCTCTTTCTTCAATCCCCATTGGTGGCTCCATCAACATACTAAACCAATTGATTGGTTGGGGGCCGCTACCGTGAACAAAGAATCAAGCAATTTGTAAGGTAAATGGTGAATGTAGATCTTTTCTATAATTTCTCAATGTTTCTCTCTTCTCAACCTCTCTCAAGCTTGAGAAGCTTAATTGGAATGGTTTTTGAATACTATTGAAGTTAATTGATGAATGGTAGTGAAGAGTTACATAATTTGATGAATGCTATTGAAGTTAATTGATTAATGATAGTTAAGAATTACATAAATTTTCATTTACGCTTAATTCTAATGGTTTTATGTAATTTCTCTCTCTCACTCAAGAAATGGTCATACTCATGACCCATTCTCAATCCAAATGAAACTTTTCATAATGCTTTTCCTTAATCCAAGATTAATCTATGCTTGAGGCCAAATTAATGGCTTTTTTCTATGCTTTTAGTTTATGTATTTCATGAATATTGATGATTCAATCCATTATGGAGTAATGATCCAATTAGGGATCATTCTAATTATTTCCTTAATGATAAGCTTTATCCCTTAGAAAAATTGAGATTTATCGGTCATAGCAGCGGAGCTATGGCAAAATTTTTATAAAAATTACACATAAAATAATTTCATTCAAAGCATGAAAAGAGAACTTCCTACCATATTCTAGGAATTATCGTCCTAGATTAATTGAAAGATATTCATTGTAATCATAGAGATATTGATTTGTATATTATGCATAATTGATTTTCATGCATAGAGGTATGCATAAAAGATTAATATTTTAACATAAAAGTGTTTCTTTTACCATATTTGGATTTCATGCATAGAGGTATGCATAAAAGATTATTATTTTAATGTAAAAGTGTTACTTTTATCATATTTGGATTTCATGCATAGAGGTATGCATAAAAGATTATTATTTTAATGTAAAAGTTTTACTTTTATCATATTTGTATTTCATGCATAGAGGTATGCATAAAAGATTATTATTTTAATGTAAAAGTGTTACTTTTATCATAATTGGATTTCATGCATAGAGGTATGCATAAAAGATTATTATTTTAATGTAAAAGTGTTACTTTTATCTTAATTGAATTTCATGCATAGAGGTATGCATAAAAGATTATTATTTTAATGTAAAAGTGTTACTTTTACCATAATTGGATTTCATGCATAGAGGTATGCATAAAAGATTATTATTTTAATGTAAAAGTGTTACTTTTATCATAATTGGATTTCATGCATAGAGGTATGCATAAAAGATTATTATTTTAATGTAAAAGTGTTACTTTTATCATAATTGGATTTCATGCATAGAGGTATGCAAAAAAGATTATTATTTTAATGTAAAAGTGTTACTTTTATCTTAATTGGTGTGAGATCCCTATTCCCAGCGAGCAACAGATTTAGGATACTAGCAGCGAAAGTAGCACTTCTCACGCGCGACAGGGGTCCCACACTCGGGGCCTTGTCCCCCACGGATATCCGAGCAAGAGACTAATCCGTCGGTTTTTCCAAAATCGGACTCAAAAAAAACTTCCCTTACTACCCGAAAAGCACGGGCGATTCCACCAGGATAACTTTTTACTCTAACGTAGTCAAGACCATTACTGATCAAGCTGATCCGATTGTACCTATAAAGATACTCGGTCAGATCAAGGAAGAAACTTGCACTTGGATCATTGGGATCAACGCTTTTTTCCCCATCAAGGAGGCACAACCGTTGATTCCTATCCATAGAACAATTTCTATCCGGGATTTACTTTATCTATCGTAAAAACAGAATTGAGTCTCGATTTACGGATCCATCAGTCCAGCCTAGCCCCATCCAGTCCCATGGGTTAGGCCAACCGCCCAACCATTGTAGTGATGGGATCCAATTAAGAATTTGGTTAGGTTTTGTCCCGGGTACCAAGGAAAAGAGTTCCAAGGCCCCCTAGCCGGAAGTTCATGTAAATATAAAACTAGTCACACCACTTACACACCCAATATGAAATTGCCTTTTTCTTAGCATCAGCTAACTTTAAAACAATCCTTTAATGAAACCATTATGTCACTGATGACAATCCTCAAAGTCTCTGGTTGAATCCTTATTTCCAGTCATTCATTCATCGGTGTACTTATGGCATCATTGGCAACCAAAACACTCACCACCTGTTCACTCACAGGGGCCTTTTCCATAGTTCCTAGCTCATAGTAACCGGCAATATATTCACTTATAAAAATCAAGATGGACTCTCGTTGAAGATCAGCAAGATCAACCAACAGATCCATATAAAGAGCCATGGACTCATCCATTGAAGACCAGCAAGGTCAATCAACCAGATCCATGCCCGGTTTCAGAAAACAACTCTTACTCCTTGTTCCAATATCTTCCTCGACGCACGTGTGGGTATCCTAGGTGACCCAGAGCCCGAGCACCGTATGGTCAGCACCCTCTAGGATCCTTCGCAGGTGACCTAGCGCTTCACTCATAGGTCGCTTCCTTGGTCCCTCATCCACAGTACCGGAAGCTCACCATTTTAATCGAACCGAGGCTGGTCAAGACCTCGGCGGACTTTGCTACGCGAGACGTCCTCCATTGACTCTCCGTCAGCAGTTGCAACTTTATCAGTTAGGTCTCCACGACCTTAATCACAAGATGGTCAAAATGCTTCCCCAGCATTCTTGACATAAAACAGCCATTTACAAACAACATTTACAAACAGTTTACAAATACAGTTTCTATATTAACTCTCATTTATGTCAAGAATGCTTCCCCAGCATTCTTGACATAAAACAGCCATTTACAAACAACATTTACAAACAGTTTACAAATACAGTTTCTATATTAACTCTCATTTTTCCACATTATCCCTCATTAATCCACATTACTTATTCCACATTCCATTTATATGTGTACTCATCCAATCACCTCATTTTCCATCTCTTCACTTCAGATTCCTTCACATCACATATATTCACATCCATATCCACATCCATACATCCACATCCACATCCACATTCACACCCATACATCCACATCTACATGCTTATCTCCATTTTCACATCCTCATTCATACATCCACATCCCATATCCACATTCATACGTACACATCCATATCCACATACACATGCATACATCCATTATCACGTTTACATCCATGCATCCACATCCTCATTCACATCCATACATCTACATCTACATGCATACATCTACCTCCACATTCACATCCACATCTATACATCTACATCTACATGCATACATCCACATCTCCATGCATACATCCACATCCACATTCACATTAACATCCATACATCTACATCTACATGCATACATCCATTATCACGTTTACATCCATGCATCCACATCCACATCCACATCCACATCCACATCCACATCCTCATTCACATCCATACATCTACATCTACATGCATACATCTACCTCCACATTCACATCCACATATATACATCTACATCTACATGCATACATCCACATCTCCATGCATACATCCACATCCACATTCACATTCACATCCATACATCTACATCTCCATGCATACATTCACATCCATACATCTACATCTACATGCATACATCCACATCTCCATGCATACATCCACATCCACATTCACATTCACATCCATACATCTACATCTATATGCATATATCTACCTCCACATTCACATCCACATCTATACATCTACATCTACATGCATACATCCACATCTCCATGCATACATCCACATCCACATTCACATTCACATCCATACATCCACATCTCCATGCATACATCCACATCTCCATGCATCTACATCCACATCCTCATTCACATCCATACATCCACATTCACATTCACATCTACATGCATACATCCATATATACACATCCACATTTACATCCATGCATCCACATCCACATCCTCATTCACATCCATACATCCACATTCATGCATCCACATCTACATGTATACATCCATACATACCCATCCACATTCACATCCATATTCTCACCCTATCACAAACCATATACATCTTATCCCATCACATACACTTCTTACCTTATCCCATACACATCTATACATCCACATTCATGCATCCACATCTACATGTAAACATCCATACATACCCATCCACATTCACATCCATATTCTCACCCTATCACAACCCATATACATCTTATCCCATCACATACACTTCTTACCTTATCCCATACACATCCTATCACTTCTTAACTCATCTTATCACATCCTAACTGATCTCATATGCATCTTATCACATCTTATCACTTCCCATATCTTTTATGCATACCTCTATGCATGAAATTCAATTATGCTAAAAGTAACACTTTTATAATAAAATATTCATGCATACCTCTATGCATGAAATTCAATTATACTAAAAGTAACACTTTTATAATAAAATATTCATCTCTTATGCATACCTCTATGCATGAAATTCAATTATACTAAAAGTAACACTTTTATAATAAAATATCCATCTCTTATATGCATACCTCTATGCATGAAATTCAATTATACTAAAAGTAACACTTTTATAATAAAATATTCATCTCTTATGCATACCTCTATGCATGAAATTCAATTATACTAAAAGTAACACTTTTATAATAAAATATTCATCTCTTATGCATACCTCTATGCATGAAATTCAATTATGATAACAGTAACTCTTTTATAATAAAATATTCATCTCTTATGCATACCTCTATGCATGAAATTCAATTATGATAAAAGTCACACTTTTATAATAAAATAATCATCTTTTATGCATACCTCTATGCATGAAATTCAAATATGATAAAAGTAACACTTTTATAATAAAATAATCATCTTTTATGCATACCGCTATGCAAGAAATTCAATTATGATAAAAGTAACAATTTTATGTTAAAATAATAATCTTTTATGCATACCTCTATGCATGAAATCTAATTATGATAAAAGTAACACTTTTATGTTAAAATAATAATCTTTTATGCATACCTCTATGCATGAAATCTAATTATGATAAAAGTAACACTTTTATGTTAAAATAATAATCTTTTATGCATACCTCTATGCATGAAATCTAATTATGATAAAAGTAACACTTTTATGTTAAAATAATAATCTTTTATGCATACCTCTATGCATGAAAATCAATTATGCATAATATAAAAATCAATTTCTCTAGGCTTACAATGAATATCTTTCAATTAATCTAGGATCATAATTCCTAGAATATGGTAGGAAGTTCTCTTTTCATGCTTTGAATGAAATTATTTTATGTGTAATTTTTATAAAACTTTTGCCATAGCTCTGCTACTATGACTGATAAATCTCATTTTTTCTAAGGGATAAAGCTTATCATTAAGGAAATAATTAGAATGATCCCTAATTGGATCATTAATCCATAATGGATTGAATCATCAATATTCATGAAATACATAAACTAAAAGCATAGAGAAAAGCCATTAATTTGGCCTCAAGCATAGATTAATCTTGGATTAAGGAAAAGCTTTATGAAAAGCTTCATTTGGATTGAGAATGGGTCATGAGTATGACCATTTCTTGAGTGAGAGAGAGAAATTACATAAAACCATTAGAATTAAGTATAAATAGAAATTTATGTAATTCTTAACTATCATTAATCAATTAACTTCAATAGCATTCATCAAATTATGTAACTCTTCACTACCATTCATCAATTAACTTCAATAGCATTCAAAAACCATTCCAATTAAGCTTCTCAAGCTTGAGAGGGGTTGAGAAGAGAGAAACATTGAGAAATTATAGAAAAGATCTAAATTCACCATTTACCTTACAAATTTGTTCACGATAGATGCCCCCAACCAATCAATTGGTTAAGTATGTTGATGGAGCCACCAATGGGGATTGAAGAAAGAGGGAAGCTCGAATTTCTTCAATTTGGAGAGAATTTTAGAGAATAGTAGAAATTAGCATTATTTCAGCATAACTCTAGTATAGTAAAATTCTTCTATTTTTTTCAAAGGACTCATGTTCTATTTATAGGGGAGCGAAGCTCTAACCAAAGCTAACTGAATTCTAGAATTTTCCAAATTCAGTTTGGTTGAATTTGGACTAGATTTGGACCTAGTTTGGTTACTTTTTGATTCGGTTTGGTTCCATTTTGATTTGGTTTGATTCAAGAGAGAGGAGAGATAAAAATATCACATTATTTTTGAGTTTAAAACTCATTCAAGCATGTGAAATATGCACCTCCTTTAAAGAACTCCCCTTCCTTACATATGTGTCAAAATGGAATAATTATACTCAAAATATCTCATATTTTTAATATTGCTCATAGTTTTTTACTAATAAACCTTGTACATATTCAACTCTTCATTTTATGTGAGCATTTACTCATTTTTGGATACTCAATTTATCTCATTTTTTTGATATTACTCATAGTTTTTTACTAATAAACCTTGTACATATTCAACTCTTCATCTTATGTGAGCATTTACTCATTTTTGGATACTCAATTTATCTCATTTTTTGATATTACTCATAGTTTTTTACTAATAAACCTTGTACATATTCAACTCTTCATCTTATGTGAGCAATCTTCTTTTACAAATAGGATTTATCTCCTCCCTACACATGGATTGATGCTATTGGCCCATAGGAACCTTAATTGGACCATAATCCAAAAATTTCTGAAAATCTAGACCCTTAGGCTAAGGTCCTTCATATCCATTTTCAATTAATTCTAATTGCACATTGGAAAGTTCTTTTTGAATTTCTGTTTCAAGGGAACTTATTTTAATAAGATGAGTTATTTTTCTATCCAAAAATATTCATAATCTAAATATTCTCTTTCTAGAATATTTTCTCTCTCTATGCGAAAACAGGCAGAGACAAGATCTCTTATATTTCAGAAAAGGGAATTGATTACCGGGGAATATGCTGGACATTTTGAGAGGCTGGGGAGGAATCTTACATTCACACCCACTTGAAAAACGCGAGATGTCCTCATCTCGCAAACTTGGGATAATTTCGCAAGATGCACGAATATGAGACTTAGAGAAAAATTAATTAAGATTAACCACAAAAAAAAAGTCTCAAAGAGAGTAAGATTCGAGATAAGAACAAGATTTAAACTTTATTCATTCTTGAAACATATACAGTAAAGATAGAAGAACTCTTTACACTTCCATAAGCCCGTCCATCGTATGATCACAAAAGCAGCACTCACAAGCTGTGCACGTATAAGGTAACTCATCTATGGGAATAATTCTGTTGGTTATTGCCGCACCTATCTCAGTGGTATGAGGTGATCTAACAAAAGGACCTCTGAGAGACAAGCCAAAAACGGGGTAAAGGCATATCTTCTGATGAGGAAGAAAACACGCCAGTAAGAAGACCCGCTCAGAAAACCCAAGATGCCTTGATCTCATGACGCAGTAGTATCGGGGACCCAAACCCAAGGCTTCAATAACCATGGCCAAGCGGACATTGTTACGAAAGTGCTGCTGACCCCAGGGTGTTACCCTAGTTATGTCTTGATAGGTCCGCCATTTGGTCTGAGCTACAGAAGTTCCTAGGTGAGGAAAAAGTGAGCGCTCATACAGTTCTATAAAATTTTTCTTCACAGACTCGCTTGCGTCTTGAAGGTGAGAAATCATCATGGATAAAACTAATTCCTTTCCAAGCCATGAAGGAGATTAAGAAGAAGGGAGATCGATGGAAGTAAGATTACTGTGAGTGACAGGTAAAAGTTACGACTTATATAAAGGAAGGAGCCAGCGTAACTTAGAAGCCAACGGTATCTTGCCACTGAAGTTTTACCGTCTTTCCATGATTTGGGTTTGGCACATATTTCTATGAAATACATTAAGAACTTTGAGATGAGGAGGTAAAAGAAGCTTGTAGGCTAAGTCACCTACTTTCATTGAATTCAGATATAAGGCTCACAAAATCTGGGGGATAACTTCTTATACTCCCCAAGAGATAAAGAACTTCTTTTGGGCCGTACTCGAATGATGATCAAAACCTTGGTATCCAAAACACCGATTTTCACTTCTGAACTCATTGTTCTGAATCCTTAAAACAGGCGTGACTCCTGAGAAGTATTCTAGGGAGAGGGTCTTCCTTTTTTAAACAGAATCTTTCTTTTATTTTAGAGAGAGAATAATTATGAGATCAAAAAGGGAGATTCTTACTCCTATATACCTCGAAGGCTGGGGAATCTTACATTCTACCCCACTTAAAAAAGTGCGAGATGTCCTCATCTCGCAAGGTAGAGGACAACTCTTTTTCTTAAGATCCAATTTTATTCTGGGGTTCCTTATATTCTGGTCAACCCAACAGAATACTGGGATAAATATTCCTTATATAGAACTCATCATTAAATAACAATTCATTCAGATCATATCATTCATATCGTTACTTGATAATGGTCCGTTTGATCGAAAAATTTCTTTCTGAACATTCCTCTACGGGAATTTCAGTCAAGTAAGTTCTCAATTCGTCATCCCTTAACTTGATCTACCGGTCAAGTGTTAACAGTAGAAGCAATGTGATAGCACAATCTACTAATCTCATAGTGATTTGCTGAATTCATTATCATCATTCTAGTTATGAATATCATCACAGGGACTCGTCCCATTCATCCTCATTGTGGTTTCGCTCAGGTTATTATATTTCAACTAAATTTTAGAAATCATCATTTTTCAATCAGAATCCAAATCAATTCATCAATTCTCAAACAGAATTAAAAATCATATCAACCACATTTGAAATCATCATCTGGATAGCATTAACACTTATAATTTCAAGTCTTAGATTTACTCGTATATACTGTCAGTAAAGAGCTGCAGTTATACTCTCGGTATATACGGGTAGTCATGGCCCTTGGAATTATAAGGTAAATACCATCATGTCTAGGCCTCAAGCAAGTCAGGGATTCTATATAATTGCGGTACTTCCGTTCTGAAGACCCAATTACCAATTTACGAATTTCAGTTTGAATATCAAATTGTATAAATTATATCACACAATTTTAACCTTTTTGTGTTTCTTGATAAAATTTTGACATATTTGTCTTCTCAGATGATCTTTAATTGCTCTGATACCAACTGTGAGATCCCTGTTCCCACCGAGCAACAGATTCGGGGTACTAGCAGCGGAAGTAGCACTTCTCACGCGGGACAGGGGTCCCACACTCTCGGGGCCTCGTCCACGGATATCCGAGCAAGAGACTAATCCGTCGGTTTTTCCAAAATCGGACTCGAAAAAAACTTCCCTTACCCGGAAAGCACGGGCGATTCCACCAGGATAACTTTTTACTCTAACGTAGTCAAGACCATTACTGATCAAGCTGATCCGATTGTACCTATAAAGATACTCGGTCAGATCAAGGAAGAAACTTGCACTTGGATCATTGGGATCAACGCTTTTTTCCCCATCAAGGAGGCACAGCCGTTGATTCCTATCCATAGAACAATTTCTATCCGGGATTTACTTTATCTATCGTAAAAATAGAATTGAGTCTCGATTTACGGATCCATCAGTCCAGCCTAGCCCCATCCAATCCCATGGGTTACCGTCCAACCACTGTAGTGATGGGATCCAATTAAGAATTTGGTTAGGTTTTGTCCCGGGTACCAAGGAAAAGAGTTCCAAGGCCCCCTAGCCGGAAGTTCATGCAAACATAAAACTAGTCACACCACTTACACTACCAATATGAAATTGCCTTTTTCTTAGCATCAGCTAACTTTAAAACAATCCTTTAATGAAACCATTATGTCAATGATGACAATCCTCAAAGTCTCTGGTTGAATCCTCATCGGTGTACTTATGGCATCATTGGCAACCAGAACACTCACCACCTATTCACTCAGGGGCCTTTTCCATAGTTCCTAGCTCATAGTAACCGGCAATATATTCACTTATAAAAATCAAGATGGACTCTCGTTGAAGATCAGCAAGATCAACCAACAGATCCATATAAAGAGCCATGGACTCATCTCGTTGAAGACCAGCAAGGTCAACCAACTAGATCCATGCCTGGTTTTAGAAAACAACTCTTACTCCTTGTTCCAATATCTTCCTCGACGCACGTGTGGGTATCCTAGGCGACCCAGAGCCCGAGCACCGTATGGTCAGCACCCTCTAGGATCCTTCGCAGGTGACCTAGCGCTTCACTCATAGGTCGCTTCCTTGGTTCCTCATCCACCGTACCGGAAGCTCACCATTTTAATCGAACCGAGGCTGGTCAAGACCTCGGCCGACTTTGCTACGCGAGACGTCCTCCATTGACTCTCTGTCACAGCAGTTGCAACTTTATCAGTTAGGTCTCCACGACCTTAATCACAAGACGGTCAAAATACTTCCCCAGCATTCTTGACATAAAACAGCCATTTACAAACAGCATTTACAAACAGTTTACAAATACAGTTTCTATATTAACTCTCATTTTTCCACATTATCCCTCATTAATCCACATTACTTATTCCACATTCCATTTATATGTGTACTCATCCAATCACCTCATTTTTCATCTCTTCACTTCATATTCCTTCACATCACATATCATATATTCACATCCATATCCACATCCATACATCCACATCCACATCCACATTCACACCCATACATCCACATCTACATGCTTATCTCCATTTTCACATCCTCATTTATACATCCACATGCCATATCCACATTCATACGTACACATCCATATCCACATCCACATGCATACATCCATTATCACGTTTACATCCATGCATCCACATCCACATCCTCATTCACATCCATACATCTACATCTACATCCATACATCCACATCCTCATTCACATCCATACATCTACATCTACATGCATACATCTACCTCCACATTCACATCCACATCTATACATCTACATCTACATGCATACATCCACATCTCCATGCATACATTCACATCCAAATTCACATTCACATCCATACATTTACATCTACATGCATACATCCATTATCATGTTTACATCCATGCATCCACATCCACATCCACATCCATACATCTACATCTACATGCATACATCTACCTCCACATTCACATCCACATCTATACATCCACATCTACATGCATACATCCACATCTCCATGCATACATCCACATCCACATTCACATTCACATCCATACATCTACATCTACATGCATACATCCACATCTCCATGCATACATCCACATCCACATTCACATTCACATCCATACATCTACATCCACATCTTGATGCATACATCCACATTCACATTCACATTCACATCCATACATCTACATCTATATGCATATATCTACCTCCACATTCACATCCACATCTATACATCTACATCTACATGCATACATCCACATCTCCATGCATACATCCACATCCACATTCACATTCACATCCATACATCTACATCTACATGCATACATCCACATCTCCATGCATCTACATCCACATCCTCATTCACATCCATACATCCACATTCACATTCACATCTACATGCATATATCCATATATACACATCCACATTTACATCCATGCATCCACATCCACATCCTCATTCACATCCATACATCCACATTCATGCATCCACATCTACATGTATACATCCATACATACCCATCCACATTCACATCCATATTCTCACCCTATCACAACCCATATACATCTTATCCCATCACATACACTTCTTACCTTATCCCATACACATCCTATCACTTCTTAACTCATCTTATCACATCCTAACTGATCTCATATGCATCTTATCACATCTTATCACTTCCCATATCTTTTATGCATACCTCTATGCATGAAATTCAATTATGCTAAAAGTAACTTTTATAATAAAATATTCATCTCTTATGCATTCCTCTATGCATGAAGTTCAATTATACTAAAAGTAACACTTTTATAATAAAATATTCATCTCTTATGCATACCTCTATGCATGAAATTCATTTATACTAAAAGTAACACTTTTATAATAAAATATTCATCTCTTATGCATACCTCTATACATAAAATTCAATTATGATAACATTAACTCTTTTATAATAAAATATTCATCTCTTATGCATACCTCTATGCATGAAATTCAATTATGCTAAAAGTAACTTTTATAATAAAATATTCATCTCTTATGCATTCCTCTATGCATGAAGTTCAATTATACTAAAAGTAACACTTTTATAATAAAATATTCATCTCTTATGCATACCTCTATGCATGAAATTCATTTATACTAAAAGTAACACTTTTATAATAAAATATTCATCTCTTATGCATACCTCTATACATAAAATTCAATTATGATAACATTAACTCTTTTATAATAAAATATTCATCTCTTATGCATACCTCTATGCATGAAATTCAATTATGATAACAGTAACTCTTTTATAATAAAATATTCATCTCTTATGCATACCTCTATGCATGAAATTCAATTATGCTAAAAGTGACTCTTTTATAATAAAATATTCATCTCTTATGCATACCTCTATGCATGAAATTCAATTATGATAAAAGTCACACTTTTATAATAAAATAATCATCTTTTATGCATACCTCTATGCATGAAATTCAAATATGATAAAAGTAACACTTTTATAATAAAATAATCATCTTTTATGCATACCGCTATGAATGAAATTCAAATATGATAAAAGTATAACTTTTATATTAATAATAATAATCTTTTATGCAAACCTCTATGCATGAAATATAATTATGATAAAAGTAACACTTTTATGTTAAAATAATAATCTTTTATGCATACCTCTATGCATGAAATCTAAATATGATAGAAGTAACACTTTTATGTTAAAATAATAATCTTTTATACCTCTATGCATGAAATCTAATTATGATAAAAGTAACACTTTTATGTTAAAATAATAATCTTTTATGCATACCTCTATGCATGAAATCGAATTATGATAAAAGTAACACTTTTATGTTAAAATAATAATCTTTTATGCATACCTCTATGCATGAAATCCAATTATGATAAAAGTAACACTTTTATGTTAAAATAATAATCTTTTATGCATACCTCTATGCATGAAATCTAATTATGATAAAAGTAACACTTTTATGTTAAAATAATAATCTTTTATGCATACCTCTATGCATGAAAATCAATTATGCATAATATAAAAATCAATTTCTCTAGGCTTACAATGAATATCTTTCAATTAATCTAGGATCATAATTCCTAGAATATGGTAGGAAGTTCTCTTTTCATGCTTGGAATGAAATTATTTTATGTGTAATTTTTATAAAAATTCTACCATAGCTCTGCTACTATGACTGATAAATCTCATTTTTTCTAAGGGATAAAGCTTATCATTAAGAAAATAATTAGAATGATCCCTAATTGGATCATTAATCCATAATGGATTGAATCATCAATATTCATGAAATACATAAACTAAAAGTATAGAAAAAAGCCATTAATTTGGCCTCAAGCATAGATTAATCTTGGATTAAGAAAAAGCTTCATTTGGATTGAGAGTGGGTCATGAGTATGACCATTTCTTGAGTGAGAGAGAGAAATTACATAAAACCATTAGAATTAAGCATAAATAGAAATTTATGTAATTCTTAACTATCATTAATAGCATTCATCAAATTATGTAACTCTTCACTACCATTCAATTAACTTCAATAGCATTCAAAAACCATTCCAATTAAGCTTCTCAAGCTTGAGAGGAGTTGAGAAGAGAGAAACATTGAGAAATTATAGAAAAGATCTAAATTCACCATTTACCATACAAATTGCTTGATTCTTTGTTCACGGTAGATGTCCCCAACCAATCAATTGGTTAAGTATGTTGATGGAGCCACCAATGGGGATTGAAGAAATAGGGAAGCTCGAATTTCTTCAATTTGGAGAGAATTTTAGAGAATAGTAGAAATTAGCATTATTTCAGCATAACTCTAGTATAGTAAAATTCTTCTATTTTTTTCAAAGGACTCATGTTCTATTTATAGGAGAGGGAAGCTCTAACCAAAGCTAACTGAATTCTAGAATTTTCCAAATTCAGTTTGGTTGAATTTGGACTAGATTTGGACCTAGTTTGGTTACTTTTTGATTCGGTTTGGTTCCATTTTGATTTGGTTTGATTCAAGAGAGAGGAGAGATAAAAATATCACATTATTTTTGAGTTTAAAACTCATTCAAGCATGTGAAATATGCACCTCCTTTAAAGAACTCCCCTTCCTTACATATGTGTCAAAATGGAATAATTATACTCAAAATATCTCATATTTTTAATATTGCTCATAGTTTTTTACTAATAAACCTTGTACATATTCAACTCTTCATTTTATGTGAGCATTTACTCATTTTTGGATACTCAATTTATCTCATTTTTTTGATATTACTCATAGTTTTTTACTAATAAACCTTGTACATATTCAACTCTTCATCTTATGTGAGCATTTACTCATTTTTGGATACTCAATTTATCTCATTTTTTGATATTACTCATAGTTTTTTACTAATAAACCTTGTACATATTCAACTCTTCATCTTATGTGAGCAATCTTCTTTTACAAATAGGATTTATCTCCTCCCTACACATGGATTGATGCTATTGGCCCATATGAACCTTAATTGGACCATAATCCAAAAATTTCTGAAAATCTAGACCCTTAGGCTAAAGTCCTTCATATCCATTTTCAATTAATTCTAATTGCACATTGGAAAGTTCTTTTTGAATTTCTATTTCAGGGGAACTTATTTTAATAAGATGAGTTATTTTTCTATCCAAAAATATCCATAATCTGAATATTCTCTTTCTAGAATATTTTCTCTCTATGCCAAAACAGGCAGAGACAAGATCTCTTATATTTCAGAAAAGGGAATTGATTACCGGGGAATATGCTGGACATTTTAAGAGGCTGGGGAGGAATCTTACAATTGGATTTCATGCATAGAGGTATGCATAAAAGATTATTATTTTAATGTAAAAGTGTTACTTTTATCTTAATTGGATTTCATGCATAGAGGTATGCATAAAAGATTAGTATTTTAATGTAAAAGTGTAACTTTTATTATAATTGGATTTCATGCATAGAGGTATGCATAAAAGATTATTATTTTAATGTAAAAGTGTTACTTTTATCATATTTGGATTTCATGCATAAAAGATTATTATTTTAATGTAAAAGTGTTACTTTTATCATATTTGGATTTCATGCATAGAGGTATGCATAAAAGATTATTATTTTAATGTCAAAGTATTACTTTTATCATAATTGGATTTCATGCATAGAGGTATGCATAAAAGATTGATTTTTATTTTGAAGGTGTTATTCTCCTTAAAATGGAATTTATGCATAAATAGATGCGTAAAGAAATCTTATATCAAATATAAGAATTCTCTTAAAATAGATATGAGGATGTGATAAGAGGTGTATGAGGTGTGATAAGATGTGATAAGATGCATATGGGATGAGTTAGGATGTGATAAGATGAGTTAGGATGTGATAAGATGCATATGATATGTGATAGGATGTGATAAGATGTGTATGAGATGTGATAGGATGTGATAAGAGGCGTATGAGATGTGATAAGATGTGATAAGATGCATATGAGATGAGTTAGGATGTGATAAGGTGAGTTAAGATATGATAAGATGTGTATGGGATTACGTAAGAAGTGTATGTGATGGGATAAGATGTCTATGGGTTGTGATAGTGCGAGAATGGATGTGATGTAAAGAATAGATGTGAAGGCATATGTGGTTATATGAATGAGAA
The DNA here is from genome assembly GCF_041138505.1 of Cibotium barometz. Lineage (NCBI taxonomy): Eukaryota > Viridiplantae > Streptophyta > Polypodiopsida > Cyatheales > Cibotiaceae > Cibotium > Cibotium barometz. Next base: position 29,758,863 of record NC_141106.1, read on the forward strand.
TGTGAAAATGGATGTATGCATGTGGATGTGGATGTATGAATGTGAATGTTGATGGTGTGGATGTGGAAATGGATGTGAATGTTGATGTGTGGATGTGGATGTATGAATGAGGATGTGAAAATGGATGTATGCATGTGGATGTGGATGTATGAATGTGAATGTGGATGTGTGGATGTGGAAATGGATGTGGATGTATGAATGAGGATGTGAAAATGGATGTATGCATGTAGATTTGGATGTATGGATGTGAATGTGAATGTGGATGTGTAGATGTGAAAATGGAAGTGTGGATATATGAATGTGGATGTGTGGATGTGGAAATGGAAGTGTGGATGTATGAATGTGGATGTGGAGGTATGCATGTAGATGTGTATGTATGAATGTGAATGTGGATGTGGATGTGGATGTATGGATGTAGATACGGATATGGGTGTATGGATGTAGATACGGATGTGGATGTATGGATGTAGATACCGATGTGGATGTGGATGTATGAATGAGGATTTGAAAATGGATATATGCATGTAGATGTGGATGTATAGATGTGAATGTAGATGTGGATGTGGATGTATGGATGTGGATATGGATGTGTATGTATGAATGCGGATATGGGATTGGATGTATGATGTGGATGTACAAACATGGATGTATATGTAGAATAATGAATGTGAATGTGTATATGAAATAATGTGTCGTCGACATGAGTGAATGGATTAGAATGAGTACACATATGAATGGAAAGTGGAATAAGTAATGTGGACCGAGGAGGGATAATGTGGAAAGACGAGAGTTCGATACAGAAACTGTATTTTGTGAGTGACTGTTTGTAAATGACTGTTTTATGTCAAGAATGCTGGGGAAGCATTCTGATCGTCTTATGGATTAAGGTCATGGAGACCTAACTGATAAAGTTGCAACTGCTGGACGGAGAGTCAATGGAGGACATCTCGCGTAGCAAGGTCGGCCGAGGTCTTGACCAGCCTCGGTTCGATTTAAATGGTGAGCTTCTGGTACGGTGGATGAGGGACCAAGGAAGCGGCCTATGAGTGAAGCGCTAGGTCACCTGCGAGCGACGAAGGATCCTAGAGGGTGCTGACCATACGGTGCTCGGGCTCTGGGTCACCGAAGATACCCACACGTGCGTCGTGGAAGATATTGGAATAAGGAGTAAGAGTTGTTTTCTAAAACCGGGCATGGATCTGGTTGATTGGTCCTCAACGGATGAGTCCATGGCTCTTATATGGATGAGTCCATGGCTCTCTTATATGGATGAGTCCATGGCTCTCTTATATGGATCTGTTGATTGATCTTGCTGATCTTCAACAAGGATTCCATCTTGATTTTTATATGTGAAAATATTGCCTGGTACTATGAGCTAGGAACTATTGAAAAGGCCCCTGAGTGAATAGGTGGTGAGCGTTGTGGTTGCCAATGATGCCATAAGTACACCGATGAATGAATGATTGGAAATATGGATTCAACCAGAGATTTCGAGGATTGTCATCAGTGACATAATGGTTTCATTAAAGGATTGTTTTAAAGTTAGTTGATGCTGAGAAAAAGGCAATTTTATATTGGGTGTGTAAGTGGTGTGACTAGTTTTATGTTTGCATGAACTTTCGGCTAGGGGGCCTGGGAACTCTTTTCCCTGGTACCCAGGACAAAACCTAACCAAATCCCTAATTGGATCCCATTCACTACAGTGGTTGGGAGGTTGGCTAACCCATGGGACTGGATGGGGTTAGGCTGGGCTGATGGATCCGTAAATCGAGACTCAAATTCTATTATTACAATAGATAAGTAAATCCCGGATAGTAGTTGTTCTATGGATAGGAATCAAGCTGTGCCTCTTGATGGGGAAAAAAGCGTTGATCCCAATGATCTAAGTGCAAGTTTCTTCCTTGATTTGACCAAGTACTTTTAGAGGTGCAGTCAGATCAATTTGATCAGTAATGGTCTTGACTACCTTAGAGTAAAGAGTTATCCTGGTGGAATCGCCCGTGCTTTCCGGGTAAAGGAAGTTTTTTTGGTTTGGGTTTTGGATAAACCGACGGATTAGTCTCTTGTTTGGATATCCGTGGGTGAGGCCCCGAGTGTGGGACCCCTGCCCCGCGCATGATGTGCTACTTCCGCTCTGCTAGTACCCCGAATCCGTTGCGCGGTGGGGACAGGGATCTCACAGCTTGCGTCTTGAAGGTGAGAAATCATCATGGATAAAACCAAGTCCTGCTGCCAAGCCATAAAAGAGATTAAGAAGAAAGGAGATCGATAGAAGTAAGATTACTGCGAGAGCGACAAGTAAGAGTTACGACTTATATAAAAGAAGGAGCTAGCATAACCTAGAAGCTGACGGTGTATCTTACCACTGAAGTTTTACCATCTTTCGATGAATTGGGTTTGGCACATTTTTCTTTAGAAGGTTTATATGAAATACATTATGAACTTTGAGATGATGAGGTAGAAAAAGCTCGTAGGCTAAGTCACCTACTTTCATTGAAATCCGATATGGCCCACAATATCTGGGGGATAACTTCTTATACTTTTGAAGAGATATAGAACTTCTTTTGGGCCGTACTTGAATGAAGACCATATCTGCTTCTTTGAATTCTTTGACTGTCCTCTTCTTATCTACATGTCGATCCTGGGCAGCTTTTATATCTTTATGAATTGCCTGCATCTGCTGCTCCATGTCGTCAAGCGGGCATCTCGACCCTAATCAATGGGTCGGGGACCTGGCTAATGGAGTTAAGCAATCTTGTCCGAGACGGACCCTGATTAGATTGGTATGAAGGAATTGGTCTCTGAATTTGGGTTCTTGACTTCCTTGTGTCCTTGTCATGGCAGGAGTCGGGCAGTCTTTTAACTGATGACCAAAACCTTGGCATCCAAAACACCGGTTCTCACTTCTGAACTCATCATTCTGAATCCTTAAAACAGGTGGGGCTCCTGAGAAAGTATTCTGGGGAAAGGGTCTTCCTTCTTAAACAGAATCTTCTTTTATTTTAGAGAGGGAAATAATTATAAGATCAGAAAGGGAGGTTCTTACTCTTATATGCCTCGAAGGTTGGGGGAGGAATCTTACATTCTACTCCCCTTAAAAAAAATGCGAGATGTCCTCATCTCGCAAAGTAGAGGACAACTCTTTTTCTTAAGATCCAATTTATTTTGGGGTTCCTTATATTCTGGTAAACCCCACAGAATACTGGGATAAATATCCCTTATATAGAACTGATCATTAAATAACAATTCATTCAGATCATATCATTCATATCTTTAACATGATAATGGTCCATTAGACCGAAAATTTATCTTTCTGAACATTGCCTCCACGGGAATTGCAGTCAAGCAAGTTCTCAATTTGTCATCCCTTAACTTGATCTACCGTGTCAAGTGTTAACAGTAGCAATTTGACAGCACAATCCACTAATCTCATAGTGATTTGCTGAAATCATTATCATCATTCTAGATATAAATATCATCACAGGGACTCATCCCATTCATCCTCATTGTGGTTTCGCTCAGCTTATTACATTTCAACCAAATTTCAGGGATCATCATTTTTCAATCAGAATCCAAATCAACTCATCAGTTCTCAAACAGAATTAAAAATCATATCAACCACATTCGAAATCATCATCTGGATAGCATTAATGTTTATAATTTCAAGCCTTAGATTTACTCGTATATACTGCCGGTAAAGAGCTGCAGTTATACCCTCGGTATATACGGGTAGTCATGATACTTGGAACTATAAGGTAAATACCATCATGTCTAGGCCTCAAGCAAGTCAAGGTTCCATACAATTGCGGTACTTCCATTTGAAGACCCATTAGGGAAAATTTGGACTCAAAAAGAGGCCTTGTAAGAGATCCCTTGGGATGGTGATGTGGACAAAGCAAGCCAATAAATCCACATATAATATTGGAGGGCACGTGCGTCGTTTTTGAGTTCTTTATTCCATTAACTGACATGTAGGGTGTTTTTTAATTCAAAACAATGCATCTTGAGTATAGTTTTTTATTCCCACTATGGTGCCTTATTTTATTGAAAAAAGACACCACTCTCTTTCTTCATTACACTTCTGAATGTAATGACGCCAACTCTGCTAACCAAACTTGAACCGAACTTCGTCCCTGCAACCCATCATCTTGCATTGTCTCCCTCATTGTCTTCCCGATTGCACAACCACTACCACTCCAAATCCGAGTTTTTTTGAGCGGGAGGTTTTTGATTTTCTCTTCTTCTCAAGGCGGCAAGTTTTGAAAAAGGATGGAAAAGTATTTGTTCTTCATGCGCCATACCTGCTTGTGCATGAATAACAATCCCATTTCTTACCTTTTTCAAGTGAGGGTTGTGCTTACAAGTACTCTGTACATTTTGGTTCATCCAGGATACCAACAAGTTTGTTTGATGGACAAGGAGGTATTATTTAGTGATGTTGTCTTTTGGTCTTAATGAAGCAATCTTCTTCACGGGAGATAAGTGTAATATCTTTGGTTTTTTTTGGTTAAAGTGTGAGTTCATGATGCTTTTTGGTGTTGTTAAAGCACAGAACAATGCAATGGAACCTGTGCAGCAAAAGAGGAAAAAGGTGGACATCCACTTCCAAGTAGAACCCGATTATGCTCCCTGCTGTAAGAGAAATTGGTCTAGGCCAGCATGCGAATCCCGCATTACTGAGCTTCGAAATGAAGGAAAGAAAAATATGGACCTTTGGTTGGATGGTAGTATTTACCCACCAGATCCAACCTCCTCTCAATCTCCATCATTCTTTGGGTTGACAAGTTTCTTCAAGTTTGTGTGTGAGGGTGAAAATGGATTGCTTGGGTATTGCAAAAGACTGTCTGGCCAATGTCAAAGTATCTTTGAAAGACATTTGAGTGATAGAGATGCCAGGATAAAAATGCTTGAAGGTGCGAATTTTTACTTGGCATCGATCACAACAGCTTTGCAAGCTTCAAACGAGGACAAGGCAAAAGTTTGTGCTGGGTTACAAAAAGAGTTTGATCATTTGCAGACAGCAGACTATTTGTAAGATGCAGGACACTATTAAGGAGAAGAATGAAATTTTGGCAGTTCGAGAAATCAACAATTTCACATTGGAGAGTGAGAATGCACACCTTCGAAAACAACTTGAAAAGTTCAACAGAAAATTGCAATATTTGAAAGACACGCCATTGGGTGCTCGATCACGCAAGAGACAGATCAAACCATTGGAAGAACTCAATGTTGGAGGTGGCCAATGGAAGCGTCGTGTAAAAGCTTGCAGGTATTGGGATCTATAATTTCTTTGAGCTTAAATTTCTTTGAGCACTCACTTTCATTTTCATCTTTAGTTCCTTTCTTGGAGATGGGGGATTGGGTGTGGGGGTGGTATAGTTAGATGAATGGTGGACTGAAATAGCTATCGTTGTTGCTTCAGGATGGTCACAGATGTTGTGGGTCCAAAAGAGAAAGGTTCTGATATATTTGGCAAAGTTCTGACAAAAGACATCGTGGAGTCAGCAATACAGCATCCTAAGTTTGCAAGACTTCGATCAGACATAGCAAAGCAATCCTTGCAGGAGGTGAGTGAAGCATTCACGCCTGCAGATGCACAAGGTATATGTGACATGGCTGGTATAAGCACAAAGTCTTACAGGATGTTGTTTAATAAAGTTAAAGAGGGTTTCAATTGCAAGCTTGGAAAAAAAACAGTAGTTCCCATTCCAAAACCATTTCACGTAAACAAAGCTCGAAATATTCTCAACTTGGGAATGGTCGAACTTGTTGGAGAGCCTTGTCACGTGTCTAGCACATTGACAGTGACTAAAAAGAGCGGGGAACAGAAAATTATAGAGCTTACAGAGTTCAACAATTTCATCATGGATGTTCGGAAATTACAAATGGCTATGGTGAAATTTTATGACATCAGTGTACATGAGTGCAATGGAAGGCTGAAATTTGTTTTGAAACTTGATGAGAGTGAGGTGATCAAAGGACAGAAGCTTGAAAGGGTTAGCATTACTTTAATGAATAGAGCTTTGGATGCAAGTATCAGTAATGCTGATGAGAAGCACTTTAGTGTACAATCCGAAAATGAGATTTGGTGGCTGGCTGCATTTGAGGTGACGTGCTATCCATTTTTAAATAAAGAATATTATGTTGCTATCCTCTTGTTATGATGTTGTAGACAATCTAGCAGTTGTTGTTAACAGGTTCCAACAGAGACCCATGAAATTCTGAAGTGGTACTTCAACCAGACTGAGCTTCCTTCCACTATCCACAGCAGTAGTCGAATGGCGAAAAGCTTTATGTAGAAGGATATGGTGAATATGAGGTTGAATGGCACCTGGCTGCAGATCTTAAAACCTTGAAATGCATGTTTGGTATTTCCCAAGGAGCAATGGCCAAGTATCCTTGCCTGTATTGTATGACCGAACGAGGTGTCTCCAAAGGAGGAAAGCTTTATGTAGAAGGATATGGTGAATATGAGGTTGAATGGCACCTGGCTCTGCAGATCTTAAAACCTTGAAATGCATGTTTGGTATTTCCCAAGGAGCAATGGCCAAGTATCCTTGCCTGAATTGTATGACCGAACGAGGTGTCTCCAAAGGAGGAAAAGAGAGAGAATGGAAATGCCTAAATGCAATCAGTAACAGGCGTGAACCCCCAAATCGTGATGCTCTAGGAGTGTTTGGAGAGAATTTTAGAGAATAGTATAAATTAGCATTATTTCAGCATAATTCTAATATAGTAAAATTCTCCTCTTTTTTTCAAAGGATTCATATTCTATTTATAGGAGAGGGAGGCTCTAACCAAGGCTAACTGATTTCTAGAATTTTCTAGATTCAGTTTGGTTGAATTTGGACTAGATTTGGACCTAGTTTGGTTCTTTTTTGATTCGGTTTGGTTCCATTTTGATTTGGTTTGGTTCAAGAGAGAGGAGAGATAAAAATATCACATTATTTTTGAGTTTAAAACTCATTCAAGCATGTGAATTAGGCGCCTCATTGAAGGGACTCCCCTTCCTTACATATGTGTCAAAATGGAATCATTATACCCAAAATATCTCATATTTTTTATATTATTCATAGTTTCTTACTAATAAACCTTGTACACATAGTCAACTCTTCATCTTATGTGAGCATTGAAGGTACTCCCCTTCCTTACATATATGTCAAAATGGAATCATTATACCCAAAATATCTCATATTTTTGATATTACTCATAGTTTCTTACTAATAAACCTTGTACATAGTCAACTCTTCATCTTATGTGAGCATTTACTCATTTTTGGATAATTTCTTTTACAAATTGGATTTATCTCCTCCCCACACATGGATTGATCTTATTGGCCCATAGGAACCTTAATTGGACCATAATCCAAAAATTTCTGAAAATATAGACCCTTAGGCTAAGGTCCTTTATACCCATTTCCAATTAATTCCAATTGCACATGGGAAAGTTGATTAATTGAAAGATATTCATTGTAATCATAGGGAAATTGATTTTTATATTATGCATAATTAATTTTCATGCATAGAGGTATGCATAAAAGATTATTATTTTAATATAAAAGTGTTACTTTTATCATAATTGATTTTCATGCATACAGGTATGCATAAAAGATTACGTTTTTATTATAAAAGTGTTACTTTTATCATATTTGGATTTCATGCATAGAGGTATGCATAAAAGATTATTATTTTAATGTAAAAGTGTTACTTTTATCATAATTGGATTTCATGCATAGAGGTATACATAAAAAAATTATTATTTTTAAATGTAAAAGTGTTACTTTTATCATAATTGGATTTCATGCATAGAGGTATGCATAAAAGATTATTATTTTAATATAAAAGTGTTACTTTTATCATAATTGGATTTCATGCATAGAGGTATGCATAAAAGATTATGTTTTTATTATAAAAGTGTTACTTTTATCATATTTGGATTTCATGCATAGAGGTATGCATAAAAGATTATTATTTAAAAGTGTTACTTTTATCATAATTGGATTTCATGCATAGAGGTATGCATAAAAGATTATTATTTTAATGTAAAAGTGTTACTTTTATCATAATTGGATTTCATGCATAGAGGTATGCATAAAATATTAATATTTTAATGTAAAAGTGTTACTTTTATCATAATTGGATTTCATGCATAGAGGTAGGTATAAAAGATTATTATTTTTATGTAAAAGTGTTACTTTTATCATATTTGGAATTCATGCATAGAGGTATGCATAAAATATTATTATTTTAATGTAAAAGTGTTACTTTTATCATATTTGAATTTCATGCATAGAGGTATGCATAAAAGATATTTTTTTATACTAAAAGTGTGATTTTCATCATAAATGGATTTTATGCATAAATAGGATGCATAAGAGAAATTCTTTTATTCTAAAAGTGTAATTCCTACTAAATTAGATTTATGCATGGATAGATGCATAAAGAATTTTAATTAATCCAAAAGTGTTATTAATTCTTAATTTATGCATAGGAAGATGCATAAAAGATTGAATTTTAATTCAAAAGTGTTATTCTCATTTAAAATGAATTTATGCATAGGAAGATGCATAAAAGATTGATTTTTAATTCAAAAGTGTCATTCTCATTTAAAATGAGTTTATGCATAAGAAGATGCATAAAAGATTGATTTTTAATTCAAAAGTGTCATTCTCATTTAAAATGAATTTATGCATAGGAAGATGCATAAAAGACTGATTTTATTTCGAAAGTGTTATTCTCCTTAAAATAGAATTTATGCATAAATAGATGTGTAAAGAAATCTTATATCAAATATAAGAATTCTCTTGTATTCTATAAATAGATATTAGGATGTGATAAGATGCATATGAGAAGCGATAGGATACGATAAGATGAGTTAAGATGCGATAAGATGCATATGAGATGTGATAGGATGTGATAAGATGTGTATGAGATGTGATAGGATGTGATAAGATGAGTTAAGATGTGATAAGATGTGTATGGGATGAGGTAAGAAGTGTATGTGATGGGATAAGATGTATATGGGTTGTGATAGGGCGAGAATGGATGTGATGTAAAAGAATAGATGTGAAGGCGTATGTGGTTATATGAATGGGAATGTGAAAATAGATGTATGAATGTGAATGTGGATGTGGATGTATGAATGTGAATGTGGATGTGTGGATGTAGAAATGGAAGTGTGGATGTATGAATGTGGATGTGGATGTGGATGTATGGATGTAGATACGGATGTGGATGTATGTATGTGAATGTGGATGTATGAATGAGGATGTGAAAATGGATGTATGCATGTAGATGTGGATGTATGGATGTGGATGTGGATGTGGATGTATGGATGTGGATATGGATGTGTATGTATGAATGCGGATATGGGATTGGATGTATGATGTGGATGTACGAACATGGATATGTATGTAAAATAATGAATGTGAATGTGTATGTAAAATAATGTGTCGTCGATATGAGTGAATGGATGAGAATGAGTACAAATATGAATGGAATGTGGAATAAGTAATTTGGACTGAGGAGGGATAATGTGGAAAGACGAGAGTTTGATATAGAAACTATATTTTGTGACTGTTTGTAAATGACTGTTTTATGTCAAGAATGTTGGGGAAGCATTTTGACCGTCTTATGGATTAAGGTCATTGAGACCTAACTGATAAAGTTGCAACTGCTGTGTTTAATGGAGAGTCAATGGAGGACGTCTCGCGTAGCAAGGTCGACCGAGGTCTTGACCAGCCTCGGTTCGATTTTAAATGGTGAGCTTCCGGTACGGTGGATGAGGAACCAAGGAAGCAACCTATGAGTGAAGCGCTAGGTCACCTGCGAAGGATCCTAGAGGGTGCTGACCATACGGTGCTCAGGCTCTCGGTCGCCGAAGATACCCACACGTGCGTCGTGGAAGATATTGGAATAAGGAGTAAGAGTTGTTTTCTGAAACCGAGCATGGATCTCGTTGATTGACCTTGCTGGTCCAACGGATGAGTCCATGGCTCTTTTATATGGATCTATTGGTTGATCTTGCTGATCTCCCACGGAGATTCCATTTTGTTATGTGAATATATTACCAGTTACTATGAGCTAGGAACTATCGAAAAGGCCCCTGAGTGAACAGGTGGTGAGCGTTCTGGTTGCCAATGATGCCATAAGTACACCGATGAATGACTGATTAGAAATATGGATTCAACCAGAGATTTTGAGGATAGTCATCAATGAAATAATGGTTTCATTAAAGGATTGTTTAAAGTTAGCTGATGCTGAGAAAAAGGATTATTTAAAGTTAGAGAAAAAGGCAATTTCATATTGGGTGCGTAAGTGGTGTGACTAGTTTTAAGTTTGCATGAACTTCTGGCTAGGGGGCCTGGGAACTCTTTTCCCTGGTACTCGGGACAAAACCTAACCAAATTCCTAATTGGATCCCATCGCTACAGTGGTTGGGTGGTTGGCTAACCCATGGGACTGGATGGGGTTAGGCTGGACTGATGGATCCGTAAATCGAGACTCAATTTCTGTTATTACGATAGATAAATTAAATCCCGAATAGTAATTGTTCTATGGATAGGAATCAACGGGCTGTGCCTCTTGATGGGGAAAAAAGCGTTGATCCCAATGATCAAGTGCAAGTTTATTCCTTGATCTGACCGAGTATCTTTATAGGTGCAGTCAGATCAGCTTGATCAGTAATGGTCTTGACTACGTTAGAGTAAAAAGTTATTCTGGTGGAATTGCCAGTGCTTTTCGGGTAAAGGGAAGTTTTTCCGGGTTGTTTTGGAAAAACCGACGGATTAGTCTCTTGTCCACCGATATCCGTGGAGGAGGCCTGAGTGTGGGACCCTGCCCCGCGCAAGAATTGCTACTTCCGCTGCTAGCACCCCGAATGCACGGTGGAGATAGGGATCTCATAGTTGGTATCAGAGCGAATTGGCTAATAAAGATCAACTGAGAAGCCAAATATGTCAAAAATTTATCAAGAAGCACAAAAAGGTTGTAATTGTGTGATATAATTCATACAATTCATTAGGAAAATTCTGGACTCAAAAGAGGGCTGTTTCAACAATAATATAATAATAGACACATAGATTGAGTGACATGTAATCTACGAACGAGATTCACCGGTGGTGGGACCTCTGTACAAACCCACCCAAAACGTGGAGAAACTCTTATCTTCATGAAATATTAAAAAAAACCATCACCTTGTCTTAAAATATTTAAAACCGTTTTTTTGTCAGAAACTAACACAATAAAAGAATGTTTTCCACATTCCTGTGTTAGACGTGGAGCACTAAAAAATTCTTTCCACCACCCCTAGAACTAATGAAGCTTGAATGCTTGGAATAGATAGATACACATTCTCCCGGTTATTCCCTCAACTTGGTTCCACTTTTGAATCTTGAAACATCTTTGGCGCCCAAAAGAACACACCGTCCCTCATTTCATCCTCCCTCCTTGATCCACAAAAGCGGTTAGCCCAGTCATCCACTTTCTGCTACTTCTTCTTTCTCATACGTCTGTTAATCTATCATGGCACCCGAAAGTGGACTGAAACGAGCAAGGAGCAGTATCTCATCTGTTGTGTTGTATAACATAAAAGACGAGAACGAAGAATGGATTCCCCAAGTATACAGGAAGTACTCTTGGGTCACTATGCAGCCAGGAAAACAAGGCCACTACCGAGTGAAGGGAAAGGCATCTGAAGACTTGGCCAAACATTGGAAAGGAAGGATCCTTGACTTTAAGATGGCACCAGGAGGGAAAACTGTCAAAGAAGTGTTGATCCAGCATGTATTCATGCAAAAAGAAATCAACGTGGGACCATTGGAAGGACTTCCAAGACACAGACCACATTGTAAGTGCTTGTGTTTTGTATTTCAATGTTGCAAATAAGGTGATTGATATACATTTTTCTGCCTTGCACAGATTTGTACCCATCCAATCTTCAGGAGTGGGAGCCTGCACAATGCTTGACGGGGTTCTTGAATGTCGTACATGGTGAGGTGGGGGAACTTCAATATGAAGGTCGTGCACCAAGTGATCTCGCAAGAAGTAGAACATATTTCTATGACTCATTTTATACCTTGCCCACTCAATCGAGTCGACATGGAAAGTTGGAACGTATTCCGTTGCCCGCACTTGATAGTCCTGAGTGGCCATTGCTTGACACAGAAGTGATAGAGTCATACAGGACCAAAATGTTTAATGATATTAAATGTGCTATGAAGCCTAGCATTGGTGCAAGAAATGTGCACTTAAGTTTGTTTGTTCCAATTGCATGCTTTGTTCATTTATTTTCTGATTGTAAACAAGTGAGAAAAACTAGAACAACTTTTGTGTGCAAAGATGTAGATGAAGCCTGGCTTGATCATTTGTTTGACAAAGGTTGGAGAGTGAAATCATCAAAGGGAGATGATTTGATCGAATGTCGATTGAACACCTCCGACATTGCATTTCGGTGAGTGTTAAAACATTAAAATGTATTTTTGTGAAACAGTTACAACGCTTATTTGATTATACTTGGAAAATTATCCTAATGATATTTTGGAATCAGATACTATATTGCCAGGCAACATCTGTGCATGTCATTTACTTATAGAAGGTGGCGATGGATCAACAACAACTGGGAAAGCATGGACCAAGATACAAGAGATGGCAGCCACTCTTGCTTGATAGATATAGTTATGATTCGACAGGGTCACCCATCTTTGACATTGAAAGTGGAAGAGAATTGGACTCTCGAATATGTTAGGAAGGAATTAGAAGTAGCTATTCAGAATCCTCCAGATGAATTTTGCTTCAAGCTCGATGGTCGGAAGCTAAGTAAAAGAAGAGAGCATCAGATCATTTGTAAAGATGTTGCAGCCCCACATGAATTGGAGGCACTAGAAGATATATGATGTGACCATGTATACGGTGACAATGTATTTTCCATATGCAATAAACTTATCTATTTAGAACATTGCTTTTGTAATGCTTTATTGTTTAAAACAATGTAATGAAGGCAAGAATTCCCCAATTGAATTTTTATGTACACAAAAAAGGCTTAAAGTAAGAACATTGCTTTTGTAATGCTTTATTGTTTAAAACAATGTAATGAAGGCAAGAATTCCCCAATTGAATTTTTATGTACACAAAAAAGGCTTAAAGTAAGAAAGCAAGCAGTGAAGGAACACAGTAGCAAATTTGATCCTCTGATTTTCAAATGATAAGTGTATTTACATTTGATGTTCTCTCTCCAATACATGTATAGCTGCATATTTACAAACGTACATTTGTTGGAAGAAGGAAAAAACTATTTACAAACGTACATTTGTTGGAAGAAGGAAAAAACTATTTATTACTAGAACCCATAGGTATCGGCTTTAGGATGGAGCCAGGGCTCTTCTCCCAAGTATGGAGCCCATGTAAGAGGCTCAGGGGGGCCTATCCCCCCTCGTGGATTGGGCGGGATGAAGTCCACTGGCCCGTCTGGAGGCATAACTTCAGCGACCTCGATCAATTTCGCAATCGTTTCCTCCCTAAACGTTTGGACGTCTAGGTCCACGTAGCGAGACATTGATGGAAACTGCCATCACAATTCATGAAGGCATAAATAAGATCAACATGACAATATATAAGAAGATAAACAAGAGCACACATGCGTATGGGAGCTGAAAATGCTTACATCCTCTGAAGGGAGCTGAAAAATGCTTCGTAGCAGCAACATTGCATTAAGTGCAACCCTCCACCCACAGCTGTAGCCATCTTCTTGTTTGGGGACACTAACCCTTCGGATGGTCGATCGATCCAGGGTGTCGATGTCCATGTTGAGGCTCTCGTAAGCTGCCATTAGTTTCCTGACTCCACTGTAAACAGAGACCAATCATTATCCTGATCAATCCGGACTTCTAACTCAAACAATAATATGTATCTTAATGATTTTTACTTACAGCAAAACATTTCCATGGACACCAGATGTCGAATTTGCAAGGTAAATGACATTTTCTTGCACGTCGACTAGTAGAAGACTCCAATGGGAACTGCACAATAGAATTCTATTAGTTTCAATCCAAAGGAAGCACTATATAACTCGTGTACGGTGATTCCTATAAACATCATGCGAGAGAGAGAGAGAGAGAGAGAGAGAGAGAGAGAGAGAGAGAGAGAGAGAGAGAGAGACAAACTCACTTTTCATGATATGCCAAAAAAAATACTCGGGCATCGTCCAGCTAGACCTCCCGAAACCAGTTCAGCACATCGAGGTACGGAACTGACTCTACTAGCAACAGTGTTGAGACCAGTGAATCAATCTGGAACACTCGTTGCTGTACATCCTCAGGCAATAGCGAAATAACAAAACTTCACAAGGAAACATATCAAGAGTGAGGCATCAACTTTAAGAGCCAAGAATGAAAAATTGTGGGAGGACAGAGAAAAGAGTATACCTTAAAACACATCTGAGCACTTTGTCGTTGACTTCAGTTTTGGGATCAAAGAAAATGTTGATTTCTTCAGCATGAATCGGGAAATAACATCTATGCCCTATAATATTAAAGGGTACATAGAACTCCGGCAACAAAAATTGCAGCGCCTCCCGATTCATGGCGTGGAGTGCGCGAACATTTTCCCTTTTTGTTTGCAATGCAAGCATTGCAGCTTGATGTTCCCTTTGAGCGCTTGTCATTAAATTTGCCTGAGTCTGATGCTCATGATCTGGACCTCCCTCGGTCACCTCTTCAATTCTCACTTTTTGTACAGGACGGACATCCAAAATTTGTAACATTCGTTCATCAGTAAACGTAACTGGTCTAAGTAACTTATCGTATCTGAAACGAAGGGCTATTAGGCTGAAAAAATCTTTGTTCATTACTGTCACCCTGTGTGTGTGGGCAGCAAGAACGTAACTATCCAAAAAAATTTCGATCATCCAATCTTCTGTGGCCTCTTGCAAGCAAAACAAGGCCGATGCCTTCCACCTAAACAAAATTCCATTCTGCTCACAAATTCTCCTGGCAAGCCTCTGGAAAGGCAATCTGGGAATAGCAGCTGTCGGGTGCTTCATAAACTTTTTGATTTCTCGCAGGGCTGCCGAATGCTCTGCGAAACGCCTTAGTCTAGGCTGCGTTTTGGACAATCGGGAAGGACTGCTTGATTTTCTTGATCTTGAGGCTTTCAGAACGCGCATCTTCTTCCCAGTAGATGAGGGAGCTGCATTGTCAATGGGTCTAGCTGTATGCCTTACACGAGCCATCTGAAAAAGCAAGAAAAAGCAGAAAACTTTGCCATTCAGTAGTACACGATTAACAATTCACCATAAAGCGAGAGAGGGGGGCCAAGAAAGCAATATGCACTTCCTCACGTTATGGTGAATCCATTCACCATAACGAGAGATGAAGGTCCACAGAAACACAATAATCCTTCTCGAATTATGGTGAACTCATTGACAACAATAAGAGGCGGATTATCGTGCATTCTTTGAGCTTCGATCTTGCGTTATTGTGATTTGATTCACTATAACGCGAGACTAAGAGCCAGTCAAATCAAAACAATCCTCCTCGCGTTGAAGTGAATCGATCTACTACAACGGGAGGAGGGTTCTTCCGAATCTCTTAACATTCCGTCTTGCAGTTTGGTGAGTCTATTCACCATAACACATAAGGCAGTATTGAGATTCTACTGGCTCGTCGTCTTCTTTACGGTGAATCGAATCACCATGACGGAGGGCAAAAAGTCGAAGAGAAAACAATGGCAGGGGGCAAACAGTCGAAGGAAAAACAAAACAATCAAGTATTATACAGGAAACACAAAACAATCAAGTAATACACTTTCATCACATTCTATGAGTGGGAATGGATGGAGACTGTCGTGTAGGAGGTGATTTAATTGACACCAATAAGAGATGGATTATCTTGAATCCTTTGCCCCTTGGTCATGCGTTATGGTGAATCGATTCACCATAACGCGAGTCTAAGGGCCAGTCAAAGCAAAACAATCCTCCTCGCGTTATAGTGAATCGATTTTCGCGAATCTCTTACGTTTGCCTTCTGCCATGGTGATTCGATCCACCATAAGACATGGAGCTTATTGAGATTCTAATGGCTCGTCGTGTGCTTTAAGGTGAATCGAATCACCACGGCAGAAGGCAAACAGTCGAAGAAGAAACAATGGCACAGGGCAAACAGTCAAAGAAAAACCAAAACAAACAAGCAATATACAAGAAACTTACAAAACAATCAAGTAGTATTCAAAAACTTACATTTCTTGCGTGTGAATGGATGGAGACTGTCGTGCAGGAGGTGGAAAGTCGGTTCAGTACTGTGGCGGTAGTCGGAAGTCACCTGGAGGCAAGCAGGAGGACGAACAAGGCAAAATCGATAAGAGGACGAAAAGGTGGCGTGATTATTGGCTTTGATTAGTCTTTAGAGCGAACACACGTGCTGGCGGGCTGCCAGGGCGGCGCGGACGTGTCGTATAGCATTAAAGAGGGCTTTGATTAAACTTTATACCTTGTACACGTGCTAGGTACACGACGGGATGCCACGTGGCATTCATGGAATGGCAGGTGAAAACGCGGCGCTGACGTGTCGCGTAGCATTAAAAACGGATTTTCTAGGATACTCATCTCATTTATTGCCTCTCTTGGAGTTCGTATTCTCATTTATCTCCCCACCAACGGCCTTCATCTCCATCAACGACTGACTATCTCCTCCAACCCTCCTTCATCAATCATCCTCCTGTATCCAACGTCAAAGAGAAACCTCGAACCTCCTTCATCTCCATCTCCTGCGACGATTGTATACAATTCGTTTTCCTGGTATTTTTATCTCCTTTGTGCTTTTTTCTTCTTTTGTTATTTCGTTGTTTTGGTTTCAGTCGTGGAGAACTTCTTGCTTTGTCTTTTCATCGCGTTAAGGTGAATTGAAAACCTATGACTGAGGCCTCGCCTTATGGGTGGTGAATTGATTGCGAAGAAGAGTATTTTAATTTGTTTGACACCTCCTCTCTCAGTATGGGTACTGGAGAACTATCTTTATTTTTAATTCACCATAACGTTAGAGGCGTTGCCAAAGGATGATAAAGTCGTCATGTTGCGGTGAATCAATTCACCATAACGCGAGCGAAGGTCCCATAGGAAGCACAATATTCCTCCTTGCATTATGGTGAATCGATTCACCATAACGCGAGAAGAGGTCCTTGACTTAGCTGCAATTTTATTTGCGTTAGGGAAAATAGATTCACTACAACGCGAGGAGGAATACCTGGATTCCTCTGGCATCTCCTCTCGCGTTATGTTGAATCGATTCACCATAACGCGAGAAGAGGTCCTTGACTTAGCTGCAATTTTATTTGCGTTAGGGAAAATAGATTCACTACAATGCAAGGAGGAATACCTGGATTCCTTTGGCATCTCCTCTCGCGTTATGTTGAATCCATTTACACCACACAGAGATTTGTTGTTTAAGATCGACTGTCTCTTGATTCATTGCCTGAACTAATATTTTCTATGTCTTTTCTACAGACTTGAATTCAGCCATGGCGCAAGTTCAAGTCGAATTTGATGTGGACGAAGAGATTAAGGAAACACCTGCAACTCTATTATATGACTTTCTCTACAAATGTCGACATCATGATTTGCACCTTGCAATTTCGTTGATGTTCAATTGCGATTTTTCTCTGGAGGACACATTGTCTAGCCATCATGGATACTTCGAAGAGGCAAAGCAAGAGTTTGACGAGCTCACAAATGAAGAACCAATGATGATTGATGGGAAAGGTCACATTCATTTTAATCTCAAGGTGTCGCCGGAGAAGAAGCAGAGGTTAAACAGGGATTGGCACAAGGTGCCATGTGATAAGAAGAGAGCCTTGCTATGCCCATTTCACAAAAGAAAATGCCGCTTGATGGAATATTCTTACGCCTTCTTATGCTTCTTGCACATGAACGTGCAATTAACAGATGAAGAATGTACAGAGCCGCATGCAAAAAGTGAAAATGAAGACACGATTTCTTGTCAGGCTAGTCCCACCGTTGAGGATGTTGCTGAAGAGGAGGACACTCCTCATGTCATTGAGGAGTTCAATGTTGAAGAAGAGAGGAAGCTCAGTTTGGTGGTTGATATTGAGGCAGTTAGAGAACAAAACAGTAATGTAGGTCAGCTTGTGATTGAATCAGATGACTCCTCCCCCATTCCAACGCCATTACTCCCCTCCTACCAAGTAGGAGATTCAGAGTATATATTGCTGACAGACATACAGCATGTATTTAACTTAAGGGAGGATCATTGCATAGCTTTTATAGCCCAGAATCTGGAGGTCGACGACAATTTTGTAGATGATGATGGGATAGACAAGTACTTACTAGTGGATAGCCATGTGAAAGACACCGAGTTCCTTTCTGCAGCAACACTAAATATGATCTATGCTGATGCCCTTAGATATGAAGGAAAAGATGCCACAGAGGAAGAGCTACAAGAAGCAAGGGACAGACTGAATATCACCAACATGGAAGGGTGTAGGGATGTGCCAAATAAGTCAGCGGACACCGTTCCTAGTTCGAGCACTAATTTATGGCAAGACGCCTTGCTTGAAGCACATGAGAACCAAGAGGTTAGTTTTTTTTTGTTGTGGATTTGGCTTTATCAACTTTGTCCTGAAATGTTTGGTGATGTTGTTTCTGGCTAATGCTCCTTTATTTTTTCAGTTGGAAATATATGAAGACACATTCCTCAAACGTGCTTTCAGGCAAGCGTATGGCGGGATTGGGCCACGATTCGACACTAGGAACATATATACACCGCCTAAAATTCCCTCAAATTGTGATATTTCACGCTAGCTACTCCAAGGACAATGCTAGTTTTCCTCTGATGGCGATAAAGACTTTATCCAGGTATTTAGGTGGCTATCACTTAAGGCTGAATGCAAACAAGGCAATACTTCTGGAGCGGCAAGCAGCTGTTCGAATTTTTGGAGAGGGACCTGGAGTATATTCGTTAAGATGTAAATATTATTTAACATATGCTGCTTACGGGTTGGCATGTGGAATCACAGATCCAAATCTGTTGAGTGATTGTGGGAAGAAGCATCTTCTTAGAACAGCAAGGCCAAAGGTCCCTGTTGTGCCAGTGATAGAGGATGAAGAAGATGATGCAGAAACGTCAACAAAAAAGGCTCGGCTGGGGGAAGTCTCTGTTCCAGATTAACAAATTTAGATTGTTCCAGTTGCTAAGAAGTTTCGTCATATTTCTCAATACTCTTCTTGTTTACCATTACAAACTATGAAATGTATATATATTGGAAACATTTATATGGGACATAGATGAAAGCTCTTGTTCTTTTAAAATCTTTCACAGTTACATCATTGTTTTACAATATATATGTCAATGATCAATTTTCTTCCACACTGCCCTGTCTTTGTTGTTGTCTTAGCCATTCAGCATGATTCTGCTTTCCCTGTGAGGAGACATATATTGAACGTCTCCGTTCAGCCTGAACCTTTCTTATTGCACATGACACAGCTGATTCAGCATGTTTGATCTTCACACGAGCCCTCACTTGAATCCGCCTATACCACCACTGACATAGTTGCTTCATGGGATTACTTTTCTTTATTCCTCCTCCATGTTGAGTGGCCCTTTGATAGGCACAACGTGCTTGCCAATGAGATCTTTCCATGCCTTGGGTAGACCAAATCCCAAGGCTTCCAAACTCTTCCGCAAAAAAGGTTCCGTGTGCATGCAAAATGTGCTACAAATGCTCAACAACAACAAGACATTTAGTATCATACAATATTTTTTGAACAACAAAAAATACTCAAAGCTGTAGGTTTTCAAGTAATAACCATGTATTGTGTCAAGTTTGTCGCACCCCATGCCTTTTCATAGCTAGTGTAGAACTCTGTCTTCACAACTGCCTCAAATTTCTCAACATCCCCATCTTCAAACCTTGCTTTTTGCAACAAAGGTGCAAGGCGATCAAGTGCCAACCACGCTTTGGCCTTTGCCACCCTTGCTTGTCCTGAAGAGCCTCGGTCAGGTACAGCTGCATGAAGCTTCCTCCACACCTCAAAATCTGTACCCAGATGACCTCTCTGGGTATGATTAGATAAGAACTTTCTGGCTTTTGCACCTCCAAAACATGGTTTGCTACTAGGAACATTTACGGTCTTCCCTGATCTTCTCAAGTCCTTCTCAATCTTCACTTGACCACAATGTAAACCTGCATCTGAAAGCACTTGCTCTATTTTTTTAATAGTTCTTTCACTCTCTACTGCTGGTTTCATATTCCATGAAAATTCGATGTACATGTAGACTAGTTTCTCAATTATTCTAACCAGCCTATGCAAAACACAAAATATGAACTCTGATCAAAGGGATAGGAAGAATTGGATCCCAAGTAGGATATTGGACCTTCTTGTTTGCAGGATACAAGAACCAAATCATTGATAAATGGGCCAATGAATACCGAACCTTAGATTGGAAGGAGATTATTCATGGAAGTGTTCTCTACTACTAATACAGCTAAACCAGGAGAGACAGCCTTTCTTGGAGAAACTGTTGCTCCTTCCCTACGAGAGTTCACTAGAGAGGGACCATCAACATCAAAGTGGACCACTGCAAGTAGCCCAACTCTAGCACCAAGATATTATCCTACACCAAAAGTGCGACCACAGATCACACCACAACAATGTTTCTCTCACTATGACAATCGGAGGGTTGTTATATAAGTGATTTTATTATATGACGAATTGAAGAAATAAGATCTATTCCTCGGATATATGTCATAGATCTCCAATAAAATCGATTATCTTGTTTAAGCAATTATTTTTCAAAACTCTTAAGTCTTAGGATCTCATTGATGAAATCAAATAAATAATTAATAATGTATCATTTTTAGCAGAATCATGAGGCACGCGAACCATGGCCGATAGCCAGATCCTCTCAAAGATGAGGAGGAGCTAGACCCCGATGTTCACAAGGTCCTTCACAGAACTCAGCGAGGTCCCTTCAAGGGTGAAGGGAAGAACTTGGGCAAGATTGAGAGGTGGGTCGAGGCCATGGAAGAATATTTTGATGTCATCGATTACAATGAGAGGAGAAAAATGGCTCTCGCAAGGCTGAAGATTGTGGAAATAGCCACGGTGGCATGGAGAAACCATTGCGACACCAACCAGCTGGATAGGAACACCAACCAGCTGGATAGGAACACCCAGTCCTGGAATGATCTCAAAGCTTATCCAAGGAAGAGATTTTTGTCCCCCGGATTTTTAGAAACCAAGATGAATGAATTCTTAGAGTTAAACCAGGGGAGAAAATATATTGAAGAATATCACCAGGCGTTTGCTCTTCTCCTCAAGTACTTCACCACCGCTAGACAAAGAGCAACTCATAGCCAGCAGGTTCATTCGGGGAATGAACGAACCTTTAGACACCCTCGTAAAGAATGCTAAGCCACTTTTCATGGCTGAAGCTGTAAGGATGGAAAAGGACTTCACCAAAGCCTTTTATCATTAAAGACCCAAAGCCAGCTCTCTCATACTTCAAGAGATTCCAAACACTGAGAAGTTCTACCAACCTTCCGCCTCCAAAGAGATACCAAGGTCCCAACCAGAATCTCGAGCCAGGAAGTTTCAGGAATGAAGAAGACCTTTTACTCGAATCTCTTCTCAAGAACTCTGGCTCTTTCAAGAATGCAGAGGGAAGAGATTCGAAGTGAGAACAGGTGTTTTGGATGTCAGGGATTGGGCACCAAATCAGAGATTGCCCATCTCCTTCTATGGGACAAGGAAGCTAGGGTCCTAGAGTTCAGAGACACACCCCTTTGTATTAGTCCAATCAAGGTCCCCCGTGCCAAAATCAGGGCAACCCCAGAAGAGTGCCAGCTCAGCTTGCAGCCTCCATGTAAAATAGTCTCCGAACTCCCTCCTAGAATTGGGGAAACTAAAGAGAGAGAGTTCCACCTCAGACTAGAGCAGCTAGATCCATCACTATAGCTGAGGAAGTGGAGGAAGAAAAGCACAGATCTATGCCACAATTGAGCATCAGGGGAAGAATCGTCAATTCTCAGTCCTCCAAACTCCAGCAGAGTACCAGGGTAAGCAATTCAAGCTTTTGATTGATTCAAGCAGTACTCATTCTTTGTTTCCCTAGGATGTTTGTGTAAGTTGGTCCTAAATAAAAAATCAGGGAAACCTATGCAAGTGGAATTGGCCATTGGAAAGATTCTTTTCACACACCTTGAGATAGAACCTATTGAGTGTAGTGTAGATGGGAATGTAACAGATTGCTAGTTCAGAGTCCTACCCTTGGGAATCTATGATGGAATCCTTGGAATGGATTGGCTCCATAAGAATCAGGCTGACATTCATTGTCACAATGGAACCATCTCTTTCCTTGACCTTCATGGGAATAAAGTTCAAGGAACTGGAATTTTTGGATCCCTCGCGCTGCAATTAGTCAAGGCTTCTAAATTGTTAAAAGGTCTCAGAAAGAGGCAAGCTGTTTATGTTGCTAAGATGAACCTGATAGTCGATTTCTTCCTTCACTCTTTTGGCATAATTCAGGTTTATCCGGTATCTTTGTTGCCGCATAGGGATGGCATATTCCTTTAGATTGATTCGGTGTTGGTAAAAGCTTGGATTTTTGTCTCCATGTAGATCCAAGAAAGCACATCTTTGAAAGAAGTGAGGAACATTGGGATTTCTTTACAGAGTCCAGTGTCTAGCTTGGAAGTGATCCTGACCATCTTGGGGTCATTGTTAGTTCCATGGTTCCTTTCCATCAATTCATCCTCTTTGACTATCTTGGAGTGCTTGAGATCTTTCTCAAAATTGTTTTCTGTTGTAATGAGTTGTTGTAGGATCGGAATAGTGCCTTCCTCGTCGAGAGTCTCATAAAAATCTTTTGCTTTCTCGGGACTGTCTTCCTCCATCCATGGAGCAGATTGATCCTTGGGAACCTTATCCTTGTGCGGACTACTTCGTCAATATTTGTCCATTATCTAGACTACATGATGAATTTGAATGTGGTTGATATGATTTTAAATTCTGATTGAGAGCTGATGAGTTGATTTGGATTTTCATTGAAAAATGAAGATTTCTGAATTTTGGTTGAATTGTAATAACTAAGCAAAACCACAATAAGGATGAATGGGACGAGTGCCTGTGGTAATGTTTGTAGCTTGAATGACGTTAATGACTTCAACAAATCACTATGAGATTAGTGGATTATGCTGGCAAATTGTTGCTGTTAACACTTGACCCAGTGGATCAAGTTAAGGGCTATCAAATTAAAACTCTGTAAAATTGAAAATTTCCATGGCGGACTGTTCAGATAGAAATCTCGGTCTAATGGACCATTATTGTGATAAGGATTGAATGTTACGATCTGAGTGAATTATTATCTGATGATGAGTTTAAAATAAGGGATCTTTATCCCAGGATTCTATTGGGTTCTCCAGACTATAAAGAACCCAGAATCAGTTGGATCTTAAGGAAAAGAATTCTCCTCTAGCGCGAGATGAGCACATCTCGCATTTTTTAAGTGGGGTAGAATGTAAGATTCCTCCGCAGCCTCTCAGGATGTCTAGTATCTTCCCCTGTAATCAATCCCCTCGTCAGAAATATAAAAGATCTTGTTTCTGCCTGTTTTGGCCTAGAGAGAGAAAATGTTCTAGAGAGAGGTTATTCAGATTTTGAATATTTTTGGATGGAAAAATATCTCTTCTTATTAAAATAAGTTCCCCCGAAACAGAAGTTCAAAAAGATTTTCAAAAGGTGCATTAGAAATCAAGTATAATTTGTTCAAGAGGTCTTATCCTAGGGGTCCAAATTTTCAAAAAATTTTCAATTAAGGTTTTCAAGGGCCAATCAGATTCATCAAAATGTGTGGAGAAGATAAAAATTTTCGATTAAGGTTTTCAGGGGCCTTATCCTAGGGGTCAAATTTTCGAAAAATTTTCAATTAAGGTTTTCAGGGGCAATCAGATTCATCAAAATGTGTGGAGAAGATAAATATAAGAAATAAATAAAATCCCCCCAAAAATGAGTAAATACTCACATAAGATGAAGAGTGGACTAAGGACCAAAGGAATTACTAAAAAAATGGATTTTTGACACCTCACAATGGGAATTCCCCCCCTCATGAAGGAGGCGCCTACTTCACATGTGTGGTGGAGTTTAAAATTATTAAAAATTGAGATATTTCATATATCCTCTCTCCTAATTCAAGTCTAGTTCCAAAACGTAAGCTAAACTGACCTAAAAATGGTCAAAAATTGACCAAACTGATCTGGAAAATTCTAGAATCAGTTTGCTTGGTTAGAAGCTCACTTTTTCCTTTAAATAGAAGCCTCCCCCTTTGTTGAAGCTTAATAGTGTTTTATACACTGTTACTCTGCTCCACCCCAGAGTCAAGAACTATGAATTTCTTAATAATTCATTAGTTTTTGACCTTTCCCTCTTCTAAAGAATTGGTGGCCACTCTTGTTGCAAACAAGAGTAGATCCCTCAAACCATCAAGCCAAAGGAAAGCTCTCAGAAATTTATGTAAGTAAGAAATATTACTTTTCTTATTCTTTTATTGGTTTTCTAAATTGTTTGTTATCTTAAAATGATAAACAGATGCTATTCCTTCTTAGAAAGGCTTTCCCCCTCTCTCGTTCTTAAAATCAGCCCTTCTTTATCCTAGTTAAGTAATCTAATTGTTGGAATTAAACTTTTCATATTGTTTCTCTTTTAAAAGTGAAATTTGATTAGTTTGGAGTGCTTAAAACCAATTGGGGATAATTTTTAAGTAATTTTAAGGAACTTTAACTGCAACTTTGGGTTCTTTTATTGCTCCTCATGGAAGAGGTTTCATGGCCATCATCTTCTGATTGCAGGTACTTTGGGTGGATGTAGAGGGTTCACAATGCCTTGCAGAGTAGGTTTCCCAAATGAATGGACTTACCAAAAAGGCGCACCTCTAGGCCGCACCTCTAGGCCGGCTACTTGTCCATGAGATTGAAAGTGATGGGCAATAAGCGGGTGGCAAATGGTATCTGCCTCGCTATCGGGGGGGTGGGTGCTCTCGTGGCCATGTACGAAGCTTGGCCTTGACGTACGGATGCTAGACATGGATGTCCATGCGATCCGTGATGCAGGTGATTGGCGCTGCCTACAACTGTCGATTGAGCAAGATTTGGATGGCCTGCTTAAACTCTATTGTGTAGAGGGGGTCCCGCCAGTTGATTCGATTAACTAGAGGGTTGAATTCCTCATGCTCGAGTGGTGGTGGCAACATAATTTTGCCTTCTTCTAGGGGTGGGGGGAGGGGTGATTAGTCGGTGATGATGAGGGTGGAGGGTTAGGCAATGAAGAGGCACCCGTGGTGGTGGGCAAGGCTGGCATGAGCTATGGGGGAGGCATTTCTGATGTTGAAGGTATATCTATTAGGGCATTTTACATGCCTAAATGCAAAGATATGGATGAGGGTGAGGGTGAGGTTGGTGAGGGAGGTGGGGTGCAAAAATGGAGTGGTGGAGATGAATGGGAGGGGAAGAAGGGAATGGTGGAGGTGCCAAATGGGGGTGGGGGTGGCGGTGGTTGGGTAATGGTGCTTGGGTGAGAGGGGGCTAGGGGTGGAGGTTGATGAGGGTGGTGGGGGTGGAGGTGGTTGATGAGGGTGGTGGGGGTTGATGAGGGTGGTGGGGGTGGAGGTGGTTGATGAGGGGGTTGATGAGGGTGGTGGGGGTGGAGGTGGTTGCGCTCCTTGGTCATCTTCCCCTTTGTCATGCTCGTCTTGCTCATTGTCTCGTGAGCTTTGTTGTCTAAGTATTTGTTGAGGCCATGTGATTAAAAAAAATCTCTTGCCTCTACAGCTTTCTGAGGTGTAAAGTCCATTGGGAATGCCATGTGCAAGTCATCAAACTAGATGATGCCCATGGCTTCCATTACCTCCATCTATACATGGCACCTTTTGTAAAGGACGAGGTAGCCAGCTATAGAGTACAGAGGAAGTTTTCCATTGGTGGAGGGAGTGGTAGGTAGCATTGACTATGTGCCAACACCTATGGTGGAGATGTTGAAGAGCGTCAGTGGTCATTTGAGAGGAGTAGGGGTATGGAAACAAGCCATCGGGGACTGAGAGGTGATGAGATAAACTGGTTCTATTGGTTGTCCGTCGGAGTAGGTGGCACCAGGCTGATGAGGGTGGCTTGGAGAGGGTGGGTAGGGAGCTTGTAGAAGATCTAGGTATGGGTGAAGGAAATAAGCCCTTGGAAGAAGAAGAGAGGTAGGAGGGCAATGCTGGAGAGGGGGAGCTTGGTGAGGATATAGTTGTAGGTTGGGCATTAGATGGGCTCATCCAAAAAAATGTTATGCTAGAGCAGGTTAAGGCGGACACTCTGGTAGTGGAGGGTGAGGAGCTGGAAGGGGTTCTATGGGAGGTATCTTAGTTTGTATCCATGAGAGCATCCACCTTCCTTTGTGTGGCACTATAGGAGGGAGTAGATGGTGTTGGTGGGGGCTATGTTGCTCGTGCCTCAGCTGCGTCCAACTTGACCTCCTTTTCATGGAATTTATCTTCCAAGATTTCACTCTAGCATTGGAAATCGAGCTGCGTCTTTGTAAGGTCCTCCTCCTCGATGCTAGGATTCTTGGGCAATAGATTGGGCTAAGGAGAGGTCGTGGTGGGCCCTTTGTGCGGCTTCTTGGGCTTGATAGAGCTGTTGTTGGAGCTATGTGATGGTGGAGATTGCCTTGCTACTCCTTCTCATTGATCATGTCCTAGAGTTGGAGGTTGTGGATATTGGTGGTGTACAAGTCTTTGGTGGTCTATCGCTCTTGAGCCTTTATGAGCAACATCTCTCTTTGGGCCATGGCTGCCACCTCTTGTTGGTGGTAAATAAAATTGGCCATCTGTGTAATAAGCTCATGTGCCATGTGAGAAAAGCCGAGGGCAAAGTTTGACACTGCCCCATGTGCCACACATGTATACTCTCCACATAGGCGTCGCTTGACCTAAAGCCACGTGTTCTTGCTAAGCGAAGGTTCTCCAACGTGTTGAAACTAGTAGAGTGAAGAGAGGAGGGGCTTGCTTCCATGTAGTGAGGAAGTAAATCGGCGGAGTTGTCTGGGATCGGGGTTTCAAAAGGTTCTGATTAAAGAAGGCTTGTTTCTGCCTCTCCTCCTCTGGAGCCTTACATCTTGCATCTTCAACTTCCTACTCCTCTTATGTAGGACCTTGGCTGGTGGGGGAATGGGTTCCTTGCCCTTGGGTTCTGGTTGATGGCACTTTGCTGGTGGTGGTTGGGGAGAGGATGGCGATGGAGGCATGGAAATGGGTATGGCATCTGGCTCACTCATCTGTGTTAGAAGGAATGATCCAAAGTCATGTCAAATGAACTAAGGTTGAAGGGTACTTCATGGCCTAAGGTTAAAGGCAATGTAAAAGCTAGAGGGTCAAGTAAATGAGGTAGATTCTGTCATGACATAACTGATGATGTATGTAGTACCTCTTGTGTGTGTGAAAGGACAATGAACTTTGGGGAGATGGAGAGATTTTAGGAGATGCCTTTTGGCTCTTTGTAAAGGTTGTATCATGCCTATTTAAGAGGCTATACCTAATGAAGAAACACGAATTCTATTGCCCCATTCATGTTGTTATTATGCTGTGATTAAGTCTCCCTAATCATGCTTAACTAGTGCTTAATTACTAGCTTTAGGATATGGCTCATTTCCATCCACCATAGCTCATCCATTGAGTATGAGATCAAGATCATTCATACATTTTGTATTCTAACATGGTATGAGAGCCACATTTCATTCCTAGGCCTAGTTATCATCATCATCTTCAAGGCATTAAACCATGGTCTTCATTTTCATCAAAATGAAGCTTTCCATTGAAGCTTCAACTACATAACCCTGGTCTTTTGCTGATTACGGGCTGAATACTCAACCATTTCACAAACTTTTTGGTGCAAAAGAAAGCTAAGAGGCGGCGCTTTCAGCGCGTGTAGCTGCCCGGGAGTTCAATCGCCAGCATCGCGTCGCCATTACGCCTGCAAATCGGCGTTTTTTTTCTTCAAAAATCGGCTACAGCAGGAGATATGGTCAATGGCTTACTAATTCCTTTGGTGAGCACTTTAGCAATGTTATGAAGCTTATACATATTGAATTTCATGAGCATTGATGCACTGTAGCTGCTGCTTCAAGTCATTCATCAGTTTTCAAAGTGTCTGGAGTGTTGAGGCTCATATCAGTGATTTACTCACTTGTTTTGGATGGTGTTGAGCTCAATAGCTTAGCAAATCACTGCTATTCATTGTGTTCAAAGCATTTTAGGTGAATCATTTGGGAAGACCTTCAATGAAACACTCAAAGTCAACTCTGTTTTAGGGACAGCCTTCATATGAATGGATAAGGTTTGAGCTAATCCAATATGATTTTGTACTTCACTATCATATGGTATTGTGATGATGTAATAATAAACATCACAATTTAAAATCCTCTTCAACATTATCATGACGGAAAGTGATGCAGAATCCTCAAATGAATCATATGTGAGAAAATCCCTCAAAAGCACAAGAAAATTCAGAAAGCCTAGGATGCAGGTAAAAACTAGAACCTACTACTATCATCATGCTAGAGCTTTAGGGTTTGGGGAATTTCTAAGTAACAACATACACTTGTATGGTGATGGTGCCTTCTAGTTTTTGAACTCTCTTATTTCTCATGAGACTAGACACTGCCATTGTTTGGTAAGACCTTCTCATGGAGATGTCATCTCAAATCCTCATTAAAAAATTCAATGGCCATGACTTCCACACATGGCAAGTCAAAATGAAGTTTTTGTTGATGAAAGATGGTGTTTGGGGCATCGTCAATGGATCTATACCTAAGCCCAACACTAGAGAAGGGGAAATCTCATGGCAAACCAAGGATGAGAAAGCTCTTGCTCTCATTGCTCTTGGATTGGAAGATAGTTACATTCATTACATTGGTAATGGTAACTCGTCACAAATAGCTTGGAACACACTTGACAAATCTTTTGGAGCACAAGGTCTACACAGTAAAATCAGTTTAAAGGTTGACTTTTACAGCTTGGAGCTAAAAATGGAAGAGACACTTGCGTCTCATATCAACAAAATGAAGAGCATAATGGCTCAACTAGAAGCCATAAATGAAACAGTCAAAGAAAGTGATGCCATTGCTATACTTCTCAAATCTATGCCTCCTGAATATGACACCATAATGCCCACTTTGAAGTATATGCATGATCCCACTTTAGAAGGCATTGAAAGTGTCCTTCTAGAAGAAGAAAAGAAACTTAAAGGAAGGGCCACCACAGAATTTATGACTCCTGCATATCTTGTTCAAAAACAAAATGGTAAAGCTCTTCAATGCTCACACTGTGGAAGAATGGGACACACCATAAAGAACTGCTACCACAAAGACAAACCAAAGCGTCAATGCACCATTTGTGGAAAGCCAGGACATCTAGCAGACAAATGCTACAGCAAAGTGGAAGCAAACATTGCTAGCACTTCAACCAATGCAGCCAACACTACTACCACCGAACAATGTAATCATATATCCACCTCTTATAATGATGAAGAGGTACCTGATGATGAATGGGCTTTCTAAAGCCATGATGATGCACTCCTTTACTCAAGATGTATGTTCACCTCTGACCACCAATGATGTAGGTCATGTGATATGATGTATGCTCACAGTTCTCCTACGTTGACCATGTAGCCCATAAAGGGGGATTGATGGGAGTGTTGGGTCTCCATGCCCAACTCATGATGGTGCACATGAGGCACAATGTTCATGGATATGGAGTATTGGAGAGACATGTTTTCATGTTTATGTTTTTTTCAGTTTTTAGAGCTATGCTCCCTATGAGCTATGCTATTTTCTTTTATGCAATGTAGAGCTATGCTCCCTATGAGCCATGCTATTTTCTTTTATGCAATGTATTGGTCAAGGAAGGGTATTACACTATGACATGCCTTGATCAAGGAAGGGTGTTAGAAGGAATGATCCAAAGTCATGTCAAATGAACTAAGGTTGAAGGGTACTTCATGGCCTAAGGTTAAAGGCAATGTAAAAGCTAGAGGGTCAAGTAAATGAGGTAGATTCTGTCATGACATAACTGATGATGTATGTAGTACCTCTTGTGTGTGTGAAAGGACAATGACCTTTGGGGAGATGGAGAGATTTTAGGAGATGCCTTTTGGCTCTTTGTAAAGGTTGTATCATGCCTATTTAAGAGGCTATACCTAATGAAGAAACACGAATTCTATTGCCCCATTCATGTTGTTATTATGCTGTGATTAAGTCTCCCTAATCATGCTTAACTAGTGCTTAATTACTAGCTTTAGGATATGGCTCATTTCCATCCACCATAGCTCATCCATTGAGTATGAGATCAAGATCATTCATACATTTTGTATTCTAACAATCTGGATGGCCCTACAAAGCTCCTCCCACTCAGCAGTATGGTAGACTAGTTTGGTAAGGAGTGTGGCTGCTTCTGCGAGCTTTTCCTGAGAGTTGGAGAAAAAATAGTGAGTCATGAGTTTCGTTTGCAAAACAACAAGCTATCTTGATTTTTCACTAGTCCTATCTTGATCATGTGACAAAATCTTGTGAACACGATAATAAGACTCATCAACAATACAAATGTTTTTGAGAAACATCACTAATGGAAAAAAAAAGGCAATAAAAGTCTATTCTATCATTGGATGTTCTTCTTCTTGATGTGGCTCCCCCTCTTCTTGTGTACGACCAAGCTCAGGAGTACAGATTACCCTTTCCTCCTCCTCATTATGAACATCTAGCTCCTAATCAACCAGATCTACAATCTCCCTAACATCTTGGTCACCAATGGGAGGCTAAGGCTATCTAGAAGCATCTAGAAACCTTGGATCAGACTCCATAGATTTCATCCCCACCTTGTGGAACTCATCCGACAACTCTCTTATTGTCGTCACTCTGTACTCAATGAATTTTACCTGCAAGGGGTCACACTCAATAGCAACAACAACATTTTACCTGCACAACGGGTCACACTCAATAGCAACAACATTTTACCTGCAAGGGGTCACACTCAATAGCAACAACATTTTACCTGCAAGGGGTCACACTCAATAGCAACAACATTTTACCTGCAAGGGGTCACACTCAATAGCAACAACATTTTACCTACAAGGGGTCACACTCAATAGCAACAACATTTCTCCCCCTCTTTAGAGAACTAATAGTTGTGGTGCCTATCCCTTCAAACAAGTCCATTATCCACTCTCCCTTAATTGAAAGAAGGTCAATTAAATCCATCATCAAAAGTTGAGGCTTTTGATAAGGATTAATCATGCCTGTTAATTTACCAGTTTTATGCCTGAACTTCTTGCAAATGCTTGGTCTCTCAAACACATTTGTACAATTTGGTTTCATGGCAAAATTATATGTCCCTTGAGCTCTTAGTCCAAATTGAAAGATCCCTGCCCCCTCCGCGCAACGAATTCGGGGGTGCTAGCAGCAGAAGTAGCACTTCTTGCGCAGGGCAAGGCCTCTCACTGGAGGCCTCACCCACGGATATCCGAACAAGAGACTAATCCCTTGGTTCTTCAAAAACCAAACCCGAAGAAACTTCTCTCGCCCCCAAAAAGCATGAGCGATTCCTCCATGGACATTTCTACTCTAATGTAGTCAAGGTCATCACTATATCCAAGTTGATCCGACCAAACCTGTAAGTCACTTGGTGAGATCAAGGAAGAAGCTTGCACTTGGATTATAGAGACCAATGCTTTTTTCCTCATCGAGAGGCACAGTCGTTGATTCTTTTCCATAGAACAATTACTATCTGGGATTTACTTCATCTATCGTACCATAACAGAATTGAGTCTCATTTTAGGAATCCATCAGTCCAGCCTAACCCCATCCAATCCCATTGGTTAGCCAACCGCCCAACCACTGTAGTGATGGGACCCATTTAAGAATTCGGTTAGGTTTTGTCTTGGGTACTAGGGAAAAGAGTTCCCAAGCCCCCTAGCCGGCGCTTCATGCAAACTTCAAGATAGTCACACCACTTGCACACCCAATATGAAATTTCCTGTTTCACAGATTCAGCTGACTTTAAAACAGTCTTTTAATAAAACCATAGTATCACTAATCATAATCCTCCAAAATATCTGGTTGAATTCTAATTTCCAATCACTCCTTCATTGGTGTACCTATGGCATCATTGGCAACTCTAGAACGCTCACCACCTGTCCACTCAGGGGCCCTTTCAATAGTTCCTAGCTCATAGTACCCGGCAATATATTCACTTATAAAAATCCAGATGGACTCTCCATTGAAGATCAGCAAGATCAACCAACAGATCCATAGAAAAGAGCCATGGACTCATCCGTTGAGGACCAGTAAGGTCAATCACTTATAAAAATCCAGATGGACTCTCCATTGAAGATCAGCAAAAAGATCAACCACAACAGATCCATATAAAAGAGCCATGGTCTCATCCGTTGAGGACCAGCAAGGTCAATCAATCAGATCCATATCTGAATTCAGAAAACAACTCTTACTCCTTGTTCCAATATCTTCCTCGACGCACGCGTCGGTATCTTCAGCCGACCGAGAGCCCGAGCAGTACCCTCTAGGATCCTTTGCAGGTCACCTAACACTTCACTCATTGGCCGCTTCCTTGGTCCCTCATCCACCACCAAAATCTCACCATTTAAATCGGAGGTTGGTCAAGACCTCGGTGGACCGTGCTACGCGAGACGTCATCTGTTGACTCTCAGCTGCAGTTGAAACTTTATCACTTAGTTCTCCATGACTTCATTCACAAGACGGTCAAAATGCTTCCCCAACATTCTTGACATAAAACAGTCATTTAAAAAACAAGTCATAAATACAGTTTCTATAACAAACTCTCGTCTTTCCACATTGTTTCACATCAATCCACATTACTCAATCCAAGTCCAATCATATGTATTCCCATCGTCCCATCACATTCATTCACATCTCATCCATTCATATCTACCCCAATCCACATCACGTCCATTTCACCTCACATCTCATTTTTTCACATTTATCCCGATTCACATCCCATCATATCTCATCCATTCTCACATCACATCTCATTCATTTACATCTATCCCAATTTACATCACATCACATCAAATCCATTCATATCACATCTCATTTTTTCACATCTATCCCGATTCACATCACATCACATCAAATCCATTCACATCTATCCCAATTTACATCATATCACATCACATCCATTTCACATCACATCTCACCCATTCACACTTATCCCGACTCACATCACATCACATCCATTCACATTCATCACATTCATTGTATCCACATTCCATCACATACATTCTATCCACATTATATCACGTCCACATCATATCTCATTCATTCCATCCACTTTACATCACATCCACATCATATCTCATTCATACACATCCCATCTCATTCATCCACATCCATCCAATCATTCACATGCACGACTATCCACATCTATCCATACATTGACATCTATCACTTCACATCCATATATATTCACATCACATCACATTTCATCTAGATCTCTTTACATCACATCACATCTCATCCACATCCACATCACATTCGCATCCACATCTCTTTACATTACATCACATCTCATCCACATCCACATCACATTCACATCCACATCTCTTTACATTACATTACATCACATCTCATCCACATCCACATCACATTCACATCCACATCCCCTTACATCACATCACATTGATACCAATTGTTGGAATTAGGGTTGCAGGAATGCACACACAACTTCAAGAAGATGAGGAAGCTTGAGCACAACACAGTAGTGTATTATGGGTGCCAAAAATGAAAGATAAGAGCACAACACAGTAGTGTATTATGGGTGCCAAAAATGAAAGATAACAAGCCCTAGAAGATAATGGGCGTATATACAATGCACGGGGGAAAAAACCTCCTAGTGAGGGAAAAAGTGCCCCGGCGGTCCTAAGTGTGTTCACACACATCACTACTATAATATGGTAACAAATCCCCCCTGGAGTGATGCGGTGAACAAGAGCTAGCACTCATGTATAGGGAAGTGTCTAGCTATGTGGACGAATCCACAAAAGGGAGTAAGCCCAAAGCTTTGCGAAAAGCTTCGAACTTCTCCCTTTTGTGGATTCGTCCACATAGCTAGACACTTCCCTATACATGAGTGCTAGCTCTTGTTCACCGCATCACTCCAGGGGGGATTTGTTACCATATTATAGTAGTGATGTGTGTGAACACACTTAGGACCGCCGGGGCACTTTTTCCCTCACTAGGAGGTTTTTTCCCCCGTGCATTGTATATACGCCCATTATCTTCTAGGGCTTGTTATCTTTCATTTTTGGCACCCATAATACACTACTGTGTTGTGCTCAAGCTTCCTCATCTTCTTGAAGTTGTGTGTGCATTCCTGCAACCCTAATTCCAACACACATCTCATCCACATCCACATCCACATCACTTTCATATCCACATCCCTTTACATTACATTCTTTCACATACACATCCACATCCACATCCAGTTACATCACATTCGTTCACATACACATCCACATTCATTTACTTCCCATCTCACCCTTTCACATATCCTCTCATCTCATCATTCACATCTACATCCATTGACTTCACATCTAATCCACATTCATATTCAACACACCACATCCTATCACATCCCATTTACATCTTATCGCATCCCACATTTAGTAGCTTTTCCTACTTCGATACCGATAATAGAACTTTTTCTCCTAAATTTCTGCCAATTGTTTGGCTTAGATAAAGGTTCTTTTTCTCGACAACTATTTCCATATTCTTTCTCAATTTCTCAATTGAATTATATTCAATATTCCTCTTTTGAATAAAAGAATTCATGGGATTTACAAAAATCAATTCTACCCATATTTCCACTTTTGATAAATATTCAAAAATTGAATTATACTAAAAATTTCTCTTTTTTTCATTTAATTTCTTGGATCTCAAATATCATGGAAATTCCTCTTTTTGCATTTGATTAATTGCATTCCAAATGTCATGGGAATTCCTCTTTTATCATAAAATAAATTTATCTAAATTTCCTCTTTTAAATTTAGATAAAATATCCATTAACTCCATTATACCAAGAATTCCACTTTTCCCATTTAAATGATTGAATTCCAATGTCATGGGAATTCCTCTTTTATCATTTAAATATTTATCATACATAAAATAAATTTATCTGAAATTCCTCTTTTAAATTTAGATAAAATATCCATTAATTCCAATATACCAAGAATTCCACTTTTTCCATTTAAATGATTAAATTCAAATAACATGGGAATTCTTCTTTTATCATTTAAATATTTCTCATACATAAAATAAATTTATCTAAAATTTCTCTTTTAAATTTAGATAAAATATCCATTAATTCCAATATACCAAGAATTCCACTTTTTCCATTTAAATGATTGAATTTCAATGTCATGGGAATACCTCTTTTATCATTTAAATATTTCTCATACATAAAATAAATCTATCTAAAATTCCTCTTTGAATTTAAAGAAAATATCCATTAATTCCAATATGCTAAGAGTTCCACTCTTCCTATTTAAATGACTGAATTTCAAATTTCATGGGAATTCCTCTTTTATCATTTAAAAAAAATTATCATAATTTTCTCTTTTCTTAATTATTTCATTATATAAACCTTAAAAACTAGTTTCCATTGAATGTGATGAAAATCATTCTTTTAACCTAGGATATTCAATCCTAGAATATGGTAGAAAGTCCTCTTTTCACGTTATGCATAAGAATGAATTATGTATCAATTTCTTAAAAATTTTACCATAGCTCCGCTGCTTTTACTGACAAATTTTAATATTTTTGAAAAGAATAAGACTTAGTAATGTAACTATGATAGTATAACTATCTTTTAACCTTAAATCTAATTTATGGATTTATCTCATAATATTACCATAATTTACAAGCATATAAGTATAAAAAACCATTTTCTTAACCTCTCGCTTCACAAGCCTAGAGTTTGATTTGTGAATTAGGAACTTCTCCATGAGAAGCATCATTTGAATAGAGAATTGAGCATAGGAATGACCATTCTTTGGGGGAGAGAGAAATAAACATAAAAAGCATCCTAAATTAAGCATAAATGTAAACTTTTCTTAATTATTCATACAACTCTTAAGAAAATCTTGATTTGCATTATAAACACTTAATTAAGGAACTTCTCAAGCTTGAGAGGGGTTGAGAAGTGAAAACATTGAGATTAGTAGAGAAAAACCATAAAATTACACTAAATTACCTCTTGTTTTTGCTTGCTTCTCTATCATAGAAGAAGCCCCCAACCAATAAATTGGTTTGTGTGTTGAAAGGAAAGCTCCAAGGATGGTTGAAGAGAGAGAGAGGCTCCACTCTCTCCAAAAGTAGAGGATTTTTAAGGGATAATAAAAAATATCATTATTTTAGTATAATACTCGCATGGTATAGTTCACATATTTTTTTACAAAGGACTAAGGATCTATTTATAGGTGAGGGAGGCCTCTAACCAAGTCCAACTAGGTTCTAGAATTTTCCAGGTTCAGTTTGTCTGAATTTGAACAAGCTTTGGACCTAGTTTGGCTCCCTTTTGATTTGGTTTGATCCAGGAGAGAGGAGAGATAAAAATATCACAAGTTTTTTGAGTTAAAAACTCCACCACATGTGTGAAATAGGCACCTCCTTGAAGTCCCCCCTTTTCCTTACCAAGGTGTTAAAAATGTATCATTATACCAAAATATCTCATTTTTTAAGTAATATCTCCTAGTTTTTAACTAATAAACCTTGTACTCAATCAACTCTTTATCTTATGTGGGCATTCACTCATTTTTGGGTATTTTCATTTATTCATTGGATTTATCTCCTCCCCACACTTGGATTGATCCTATTGGCCCATAGGAACCTTAATTGGACCATAATCCAAAAATTTTTAAAAATCTAAACCCTTAAGGTCCT
Source organism: Cibotium barometz (assembly GCF_041138505.1). Lineage (NCBI taxonomy): Eukaryota > Viridiplantae > Streptophyta > Polypodiopsida > Cyatheales > Cibotiaceae > Cibotium > Cibotium barometz. Next base: position 29,795,868 of record NC_141106.1, read on the forward strand.
TTATACACATTTTCAATTAATTCCAATTGCACATTGGAAAGTTCTTTTTGAATTTTTGTTTTAGGGGAAACCATTTTAAACACTAGGAGGATTTTTATATCCAAAAATATCTCAATTCTGGACTACCTCCCTCTAGACATTTTCTCTCTCCAGGCCAAAACATGATCTTTCTTCTATTTTAGAGAGGGAAATAATTACAAGATCAGAAGGGGAGGTTCTTACACCTGTACACCTCAAAAGCTTGAGGGAGGAATCTTACATCCTACCCCGCTTAAAAAACACGAGATATCCTCATCTTCGAAGTGGAGGACAACTCTTTCCCTTAAGATCCAACTGATTCTGGGGTTCCTTATAGTCTGGTCAACCCAAGAGAATCCTAGGATAAATATACCTTCATATAGAACTCATTATCAGATAACAATCCATTCAGAACATATCATTCATATCCTTAACACAATAATGGTCCATTAGACCGAAAATTCCATATGAACATTCCTCCATGGGAATTTCAGTTATGCAGGTTTTTAATTGGTCATCCCTTAACTTGATCCACTTGGTCAAGTGTTAATATTAGCAATCTGTCAGAATAATCCACTACTATTGTAGTGATTTGCTGAAGTCATTATCGCCATTGTAGTTATTAACATCATTACTGGGATTTGTCCCACTCATGAATCTCTTCTTGTTCTGGATTATCTCTAGTGTCTGTTTCTCGTTCAAGATGTGTTTTCTCAATGAGTACACCTTCATCCAATCCTAATCCCATGTGAGCCTCACCTACTTCCTCAACTAGTATGTTTTCTTCTTGTTCTTCTTGTTGTTCAATAGGTGCTAGTGGTGTATGCTCAACCATCACATGATCTGGGGGGAGTTCCTCAGCATCTCGCAAACAGTGAACTGCTATTTTCACCTCTTCTAATATTTGTTTTCCACGTGGATTTATTTGGATCACAAACAACCATTTATGATCTGTTGGGTCTTCCACAAAGATTAGTGCTCTGGTAGCACAAATGTGTCCCTTTGGTCAGTCCATATCTTTGTGCGGTCGACTTAAGAAATCCACACTTGTCTTTGCGTACAGTTACTTGCGCCCCTTGAATTACCAACTTGAACCATTTCACACCAAAAAAGAACATATCAATTTTTCTGAATCCAACCTTGATAATATCTTGGATTGTTCCATAATAATTTAGCATGCCTACTTCAGTATTGCCATCACTTGCACTTGAACAACTTTCGTGTTGGACTGATACAAAGGAGTCTGTCTCTAAATTCTGGGACCCTGGCTTCCTTGGCCCACAGAAGGAGATGGGCAATCCTTGAGTTGGTGCCCAAATCCCTGACATCCAAAGCACATGTTCTCACTTCGAAGCTCTTCCCTCTCCATTCTTGAAAGAGCCGAAGTTCTTGAGAAAGAGCTTCGAGGAAAAGGTCTTCCTTCATTCTTGAAACTTCTTGACTCCATATTTTGGTTGGGACCTTGGTGTCTAGGTCAACCTGAAGGGTGTCGTATTGGTAGTAGCCTTAAAGGAATTTTGATAAGCCTAGAATGCCGCAACTTTTGTTCCGAATCATTGTAGGTGACCTCAACATTTTTTGTCATAAGGGTGACACATAGAACTTTGTTGCTACTTTCTACTCGGCCATTAGCTTGGGGGTAATTTGGGGATGATTTCTTATGAGTGACAAGGAATTCTTGTAAGAGGAATTGGATTACCTCATTAATAAAGTGCATTCCATTGTTTCTCACAATGTCAAGGAGGAATCCAAAGCATTTGATTACTAACTCAAACAATAATTTTTTGGTAGAGCATGCATCAACTTTATGGGTAGTCAACCTATTTTGTGCAATAGTTTATGGTGGGCAGTGATATCATATCAGGCTTGAGTGTATCAAGCTGCGGGACTAATGGGCCCAATGAAATCAATTGCCCACTTTTTCAATGGTGGCAAGGACACAACAAGATTCAAGGGCAAGCTACCCTTAAAGCAAGGGATTGTTGCTCGTTTGGCATTCATTGCATTACTTGACGTATTCTGCTCGTTTGGCATTCATTGCATTACTTGACGTATTCTGCTCGTTTGGCATTCATTGCATTACTTGACGTATTCTGCTGCATCAACCATTAAGGTGGACCACTATAACATGGCTATGAGGACTTTGGGTGTAGTGATATTTACTGCAAAGTGCTCCTAGCATAAAAATAATGAGCCTATTCTAAAAGGAAGACACACTTGTTTTCAGAGACAACGTCTGATAATCTTGTCTTTCCCATACCTGTAGAGTTGGCCTACAATGAGTTGGTAGGGGGGTGCGTATTTAATGAGGCATCGTGCATGGTCCTTGTTGAGAGGAGGAGGTCTACTGGAATGCCATTGGCTGGAAAATGTACTACCTCATCACCTCATTTAGGAATTAAACATAATTGGAATAGGGAAGCATCTGGTAAATCATCATCAACTCCCACCAGTGGCTCGCTTTCCAGATTCTTGACATATGGTGTGCCAAGACCTGTTGTGAGCCCTTTTGCACTATGAGAGTGAAGTCAAACTCAATCAAGATCAACAACCATCTGATAATTCTTCCTGTGTTGTACAAGGCTTGCTTACTAGATATAGAAGAACTTGATGGTCTATGAGAAGATAAATTTGATTACGCCAGAAGATAATGGTGAAACTTCTTAAATGTGTAGACCATGGCCAACCCTTGCCTCTCAGTTATGGTATAATTTCCTTCTGTCTTGTTCAATTGGTGGCGGCTGGAAAAGCTGTTGGGGACCATTTTGTGTTCACTAGGGTGGGCCAACACTAGGCTGTTGATACCCATTCTCTGTGCTATATTTTGTAGATGAATCGGGAAGATGAATCGAGCATCAATGAATCAATGAATTTCTTCCTAGACCATTTTTGAATACTTTGGATTCATAGTAGGGAAAGCCTTTTGTTTGACCGTTCTCGCTTCATTGACCCATCAGAATGGTATGTTTGACTAGTTCGGGAGGTACACCCTTCATATCCGTGTACTGCAAAAGCAAAGAAATCATGGAATTTTGTGAGTAGAGCGATGATTTTGGTCTCTTCCTCTATAGACAGGTCATCCCTAAGGTATAGTAGCCTCAGGTCATCACCCGGACCTGCTAGGTTTTCATATAAATTCCCATTCTCATTCAATCGCATCATTTTCCATCTCATCACTTCTTTCCTCAATTATCCTCATCAGATCTCATCCACTCACATTTACCCATATCCACATCTCATCTCATCACATCACATTCATTCACATCTCATCGCATCACATCACATTCATTCACATCTCATCCATTCATATTTACCCGATTCGCATCACATCACATCCATTCACATCGGCTCCCACAAATTTGTGGGATAAAGATACTCGCATTATCAGATAACAATTCATTCAGAACATATCATTCATATCTTTAACACAATAATGGTCTATTAGACCAAAATTTTCATCTAAACAGTCCTCCATTGGGGATTATAATTTTATAGATTTTTAATTTGTCATCCCTTAACTTGATCCATTGGGTCAAGAGTTAATAGTAGCAATCTGTTAGCACAATCCACTAATCTCATTGTGATTAGCTGAAGTCATTATCGCCATTCCAGTTTACAAACATCAACACAGGGACTCGCCCCATTCATCCTCATTGTGGTTTTGCTCTATAAGATTCCTCCCCAGCCTCTCAAGATGTCCAGCATCTTCCCCTGTAATCAAATCCCTCTTCAGAAATATAAAAGATCTTGTTTCTACCAGTTTTGGTCTAGAGAGAGAAAATCTTCTAGAGAGTGGTAATTCAATTTTTAAATATTTTTGGACAGAAAAATATCTCATCTTATTAAAATAAGTTTCCCTAAAATAGAAGTTCAAAAAGATTCTCAGAAGGTGCATTAGAAATTAAGTATAATCTATTCAAGAGGCATTATCCTGGGGGTGAAGATTTTTTTTGAAATTTTAAATTAAGGTTCCTATGGACCAATAAGATTCATCCAAATGTAGGGAGGAGATAAATTAAGAAATAAAAGAAAAATCCCCAAAAAATGAGTAAATACTCACATAAGATGAAGGACAAGGTTAATAGTTAAAAAAGAGAGATATTTAGGTGAAATGATGCATTTTTGACACCTCTGCATGGGGGAATTTCCCTCATGAAGGAGGCGCCTATTTCACATGCTTAAATGAGTTTTAAACTCCCAAATAATGGGATATTTTTATCTCTCCTCTCTCTTGTTTCAACTAGATCCAAAAAGTGAGCAAAACTGACCTAAAAATGGTCAAAAATTGACCAAACTGATCTGGAAAATTCTAGAATCAATTGGCTTGGTTAGAAGCTCACTTTTTCCTATAAATAGAAGCCCTCCCCTTTGTTGAAACTTAGTAGTGTTTTTGCACTGTTACCCTGTCTCTCCCAAGTGCCAAAAACAGTGAATTATATTCATAATTCATTAGTTTTTGACCTTCCTTCTTCTAGAAGATTGGTGGCCACTCTTGTCTCAAACAAAGGTTGAATCCTCAAACCATCAAGCCAAAGGAAAGCTCTCAAAATTCATTAATAAGTTGGTGATTCTTCTCTTTTCCATTTATCTTATGGTTTTTATGGTTTTTTTAATGCTTTTTGTCTTCTTTAAAATTGCAAGTGATGTTATGCCTCATTGCAAAAGGCATTCCCCTCTCTTCTCTAGTAAATCCAACCATTCTCTATCCTAGGTGAATGATTAATGATTAAAGTCAAGTTTTTTATAATGTTTGTCTTAAATAAGTAGAAAAATGTGTACTTTAGAATAATTTCAATACTCTTGGTGCACTTTTAATAAATTTTAGAGACTTAAAAATTGAAAAATGGTCAGCCATACAAAGGAGGTTATGGCAAAATTTTTGGAAATTAGTGAAATAAATTTCATCTTTTATTATTCTAAAAGAGTAATCCTTATGGTTTCTATATTCTAAAGTATCATTTTCATGCATAGAAGATGCATTTTGATTATTTGTATAAAGAAATTTAGTTTTATTATAAAAGTCTTACTTTTATCATATTTGAATTTCAAGCATAAAAGTATGCATAAAAGATATTTTTTTAATTATAAAAGTGTTACTTTTATCATATTTGAATTTCATGCATAGAAGTATGCATAAAAGATTATTTTTTATATAAAAGTGTTACTTTTATCATATTTGATTTTCATGTGCATAAAAGATTTTTTAAATTATAAAAGTGTTACTTTTATCATATTTAATTTTCATGCATAGAAGTATGCATAAACGATAATTTTTTTATTATAAAAGTGTTACTTTTATCATATTTGATTTTCATACATAGAAGTATGCATAAAAGATTATTTTTTTATTATAAAAGTGTTACTTTTATCATATTTGATTTTTATGCATAGAGTATGCATAAAAGATTATTTTTTATATAAAAGTGTTACTTTTATCAAATTTGATTTTTATGCATAAAAGTATGCATAAAAGATTATTTTTTTTATTGTAAAAGTGTTACTTTCATCATAAATGGTTTTTATGCATAAATGGGTGCATAAAAGATATTTTTTTTATATTAAAAGTGTGATTTTCATCATAAATAATTTTTATGCATAAACATATGCATAAAAGATATTTTTTTATCCCAAGACCGTGACTACGCATATATACCGAGGGTATAACTGCAACTCTTTAGTGGCAGCATATATGGGTAAATCTAAGATCTTGAAATTATAAGCTATGCTATCCAGATGATGAATTTGAATGTGGTTGATATGATTTTAAAATTCTAGTTGAGAACTGATGAGTTGAATTGGATTCTGACTGAAAAATGACGATTCCTGAATTTTTGGTTGAAAAGCAATAAACTGAGCATGTGAGATCCCTCTGCCCCCTCTGCGCATTAGATTCCCGATAGTAGCTGGCAGAGCGGAAGCAGCCCCCTCATGCGTGGGGCAGGGTTTCTCACTCGGGGACTCGCCCTCGAATGTCCAAGCACAAGACTAGGCTGGTGGTCACTCCGAAAACCAAAACCAGGAAAAATTCCGATGCCCGGAAAGCGGGGACGATTCCACCTTTTTGAATTTTTCTTAACGAGTTTTCTACCAAGATCAAAATCTAAACTATCCTCCACCTGAATTAAACTAGATAGAAGGAAACTATCACTGATATAAATTGATCATCTGAGCAATTCAATGCTTTTTTCCTAATCAAGATTAGGCACAGCCGTCGTTGATCCACTCAATCGAGAATTTTATCAGGGAATTAACTATCTACTCGAATCCTAGAGTAATCCTAAGATTTTTCAGTTTGATTATTAAAACTCCATGATTCCAGCCTACCATCCGGCCCATGACCCTACCACTGGAATCGGTGGAACCAAACAAGTACTCACCCACCCATAATTGAAATGCCTTTCTTAACTTTAGCTTTTGAAAACAGATACCCACACACTTCTCTTTAAAACTTTAATAAAAACAATCCATTGACAACTGGTTACACATGTCATACTTCAAAATTTCCATTGAGTCTTTGTTTCTCACAAAACAGTATCACTCTGGACTCTCCGTTGAGACCAGTGAGTCAACAACGAGATCCAGTGATAGATTACAAAAACATTGGTCTATCATACAATATCTTCCTCGACATACGTATGGGTGTCCTCGACACTGCGAGCCCGTGCATCGCCTGGCCAGAACCCTCCAGGATCCTCCTTAGGTGTCCTGGCACTTCACTCAGGGACCACTTCGTCGGTCCTCGTCCATTGACCGGAAGCACACCATTTTAACCATACCGAGGCTGGTCAAGACCTCGACAGGCTTTGCCGCGTGAGCCGCTAGCTTGCAACCAAACTTCCCTTAGATAAACATATATGCCAAATGCTCCCTCCACCAGCATTCTGGCGTAAGACAGTCTTTTAAGAAAACAGGGTTTCTATGCAAGTTTATAGTTTTGATTTTGTTTGAAAACCATGAATAATCTTAAATCCGTATCTCAATACTTCTAGATCCAGGTGTGAATTCCAAACAAAATTCCTCGAATTTTGTTAACTTGATCCTTAGATCAAAATCAAATGTCTTAACTTAGTTTCAGATTCGGTGGGGGATTTGAGTACATTTTTCCTGAACTGGACACATCGTCATTGGTTGAATTTGACGAAGGAATTAGGTCTTGGTCAATAGTCTGAATCTGAGTTTGGGTCTGGAAAGGTTCTTCTTAAACTCTCTCTCTCTCTCGAAAAGGTACTATTTCAATTTCTCTTTTTCTAATTTTCGTTCGACGAATATTTGCTAAAACATGAATTTCTTATGAGGAATAAGATAGTCATTTATCTCGATCTCTGACTTCGATAGTTTTATTGAATTTTTTCATTACGGTAGCATTTCTTCTCTCAGATTATCTACTTATTCATTTTTCCAATTTTTACGAAAATTAAATAGAGGATTAAGGAGAACCCTTATTTAATTATAAAGATTCTATATGCATCTAATTATGCATAAAATTCGATTCTGATGAAAGTCACACTTTTATCATCATAAAAAAATCATTTATGGTGAAAATCACTTTTAATAAAAAAATATCTTTTATGCATCCATTTATGCATAAAAAACCATTTATGATGAAAATCACACTTTTAATATAAAAAAATTATCTTTTATGCACCCATTTATGCATAAAAATCATTTATGATGAAAATCACACTTTTAATATAAAAAAATATTTTTTATGCATACATTTATGCATAAAAATCACACTTTTAATATAAAAAAATATCTTTTATGCATAAAAATCATTTATGATGAAAATCACACTTTTAATATTAAAAAAATATCTTTTATGTACCCATTTATGCATAAAAATAATTTATGATGAAAATCACACTAAAACTAGTCACACCACTTACACACCCAATATGAAATTGCCTTTTTCACATAATCATCTATCTTTAAAAACAATCATTTAATGAAACCATTGTGGCACTGATCATAATCCTCAAAATCTCTGGTTGAATCCTTATTTCCAATCATTCCTTCATCGGTGTATCCATGACATCATTGGCAACCAGAACGCTCACCACTTGACCCACTGAGGGGCCTTTTTGATAGTTCCTAGCTCATAGTAACCGACAATATATTCACATATCAAAATTGAATCTCCGTTGAATATCAGCAAGATCAACGAACGGATCCATATAAAAGAGCCATGGACTCATCTGTTGAGGACCAGCAAGGTCAATCAATCAGATCCAGGCCCGAATTTAGAACACAACTCTTACTCCTTGTTCCAATATCTTCCCCACGATGCACGTGTGGGTATCGTCAGTGACACAGAGCCCAAGCACCATATGGTGAGCACCCTCTAGGATCCTTCGCAAGTGACCTAGCGCTTCACTCATAGGCCGCTTCCTTGGTCCCTCATCCACCGTACCGGAAGCTCACCATTTAAATCGAACCGAGGCTAGTCTCAAGACCTCCGCCGACCTTGCTATGCGAGACGTCCTCCGTTGACTCTCCGACATCTATTGCAACTTTATCAGCTAGGTCTCCCCCATGACCTTAATCACAAGGCGGTCAAAACGCTTCTCCAGCATTCTTTTTGACATAAAATAGTCATTTAAAAATAGGCCATAAATACAGTTTCTATAATGAACTCTCATCTTTCCACATTAATCAACATTACTTAATCCACATTCATTTCATATAAATTCCCATTCTCATTCAATCGCATCATTTTCCATCTCATCACTTCTTTCCTCAATTATCCTCATCAAATCTCATCCACTCGCATTTACCCATATCCACATCTCATCACATCACATTCATTCACATCTCATCCATTCATATTTACCCGATTTGCATCACATCACATCCATTCACATCCCATATCATTCATTCACATCCCGATTCACATGACATCACATCCATTCACATCCCATATCATTCATTCACATCCCGATTCACATGACATCACATCCATTCACATCCCATATCATTCATTCACATCTATCCATTTTACATCACATCACCTCCATCCATTCACATCCATCACATCACATTCAATTCATATCCATCACATTCACATCCACATATATTCTTTCACATACATCCACATATCATTTCGAAGGGTTTCAACTTAGTTTTAGATTTTGCGGGGGTTTTGAGAGTATTTTTCTAAATTGGTCATACCTTCTTTCTTTAAAAGAGTTTGGTCTTGGTCATAGTCTGATTCAAGGTTTGAGTCTGATAAGATTTTTCTTGAACTAGCTTCCTCGGAAAGGCTTGATAATCCAGTTATTATTTTACCCAATTTCTTTCTTTTAAAATTCACTTAATTGATTTCTAAATTAATTTTATGAATTCCAATCAGGAATAAATTTATCATTTATCTGAATATTTCAATCTCGATAGATCTCTTGAATTTTCTTTTTACAATCCCGGTGAATATAAAATGATAGAAATTTCTTTCTTTTAATAATAAATCCTTTAAGCATCTTTTTATTCATAAAATCAAAATTAATGAGAATAACACTTTTGAATTAAAAATAAATTCCTTTATGCATCTTTCTATGCATAAAATCAAAATTAATGAGAATAACTCTTTTGAAATTAAAATAAATTCCTTTATACACCTTTGTATGCAAAAATTAATGGTAATAACTCTTTTGAAATTAAAATAAATTCCTTTATGCATCTTTCTATGCATAAAATCAAAATTAATGAGAATAACACTTTTGAATTAAAAATAAATTCTCTTATGCATCTTTCTATGCATAAAAACAAAATTAATGAGAATAACTCTTTTGAATTAAAAATAAATTCCTTTATGCATCTTTATATGCATAAAATCAAAATTAATGACAGTAACACTTTTGAAATAAAAATAAATTCCTTAATTCATCTTTCTATGCATAAAATCAAAATTAATGAGAAAAACTCTTTTGAAATAAAAATAAATTCCTTTATTCATCTTTCTATGCATAAAATCAAAATTAATGAGCATAACACTTTTGAAAGAAAAATAAATCTTTTAGAATGCACAAACAGAAGGAATTACTCTTTTAGAATAACCTAATGATAAATTTTAGTTCCACAAAATTTAAGAAAATTTTGCCATAACCTCCTTTGTATGGCTGACCATTTCTCAATTTTAACATTTAATTTATGACTTGAATTAATCCAATTTGAATTCTAATATCTCTAATCTACTCCATTTTCTAAAAATCAAGAGAGTAAACAATGAAAAGAGTTTAATCAATCATTTAATTAAACTTTCTAGGATTAAGAAAGACTGAATTGTAAAGAAGAGAAGGGGTGGCCTTTCCATCAAGGCATAGCATCAGATTTTAATTCAAACATTTATAAAGCATAAATTTTAAGAAAACCATAAATTTAAAATTCACAATAAGTAAGAATGAAGCTTACATGGAACTTGTAAGCTTTCCTTTGGCTTGAGGGATTGATGGTTTGACTCTTGTTTGCAACAAGAGTGGCCACCAGTTCTTTTGGAGAGGATTTAGTCCAAAACAATTGAATTATCAAGTGAATTCAATGTATTTGACTCTAGGTAACAGTGCATAAACACTATTAACCTTTTACAAATGGGAAAGCTTCTATTTATAGGAAAAAATGATCCTCTAAACAAGCAAACTCATTCTAGAATTTTCCAGATCAGTTTGGTCAATTTTTGACCATTTTTGGGTCAGTTTAGCTCACTTTTTGGATCTAGTTGAAACAGGAGAGAGGAGAGATGAAAATATCTCCTTATTTGTGAGTTTAAAACTCATCCACACATGTGAAATAGGTGCCTCCTTCATGAGGAGAATTCCCCACACTGAGGTGTAAAAAATGCATCATTTCCTCTAAATATATCTTGTTTTTTAAATCTTATCCTTAGCCAACTCCATCTTATGTGAGTATTTTCTCATTTTTGGGAGATTTTCTTTTATTATTAAATTTATCTCCTCCCTACATTTTGATTAATCTTATTGGTTTATAGGAACCTTAATCCAAAATTTTCAAAAAATTTGGACCCTCAGGCTAAGGTCCTTTTTATCCATTTTTAATTTATTCCAATTGCACACTGGAAAGTTCTTTTTGAATTTCTGTTTCAGGGAAAATCATTTTAATAAGAAGGGATATTTTTCCATCCAAAGATATCTAGAAACTGAATTACCTCCATCCAAAACATTTTCTCTCTCTCTAGGCCAAAATAGATAGAAGGAAAGCTCTCAGAAGTTTATGTAAGTAAGAAATATTACTTTTCTTATTCTTTGATTGGTTTTCTAAATTGTTTGTTATCTTAAAATGATAAACAGATGCTATGCCTTCTTGGAAAGGCTTTCCCTCCCTCTCATTCTTAAAAATTCAGCCCTTCTTTATCCTAGTTAAGTAATCTAATTGTTGGAATTAAACTTTTCATATTGTTTCTCTTTTAAAAGTGAAATTTGATTAGTTTAGAGTGCTTAAAACCAATTGGGGATAATTTTTAAGTAATTTTAAGTTCAAAAAAATTGAAAAATGGTCAGCCATACAAAGGAGGTTATGGCAAAATTTTCTAAACATTGGTGAAATAAGTTTTATCTTTTATTATCCAAAAAAGAGTAATCCCCACCAATTGTGTATTCTAAAAGTGTAATTTTGATTTTATGCATAGAAAGATGCATAAAGAAATTTATTTTTATTTCAAAAGAGTTATTTTTATCAATTCTCATTTTATGCATAGAAAGATGCATAAAGAAATTTATTTTTATATCAAAAGAGTTATTTTCATCAAATCTCATTTTATGCCTAGAAAGATGCATAAAGAAAATTATTTTTATTTCAAAAGAGTTATTTTCATCAATTCTCATTTTATGCATAGAAAGATGCATAAAGAAATTTATTTTTATTTCAAAAGAGTTATTTTCATCAATTCTCATTTTATGCATAGAAAGATGCATAAAGATTTTTTTTTATTTTAAAAGAGTTATTTTCATCAATTCTCATTTTATGCATAGAAAGATGCATAAAGAAATTTTTTTATTTCAAAAGAGTTATTTTCATTAGTTCTCTCTTTATGGATAGGAAGATGCATTAAAAAAATTTATTTCAAAAGAGTTATTCTCATCAATTTTGATTTTATGCATAGAAAGGTGCCTAAAGATTTTTTTTTAATTTCAAAAGAGTTATTCTCATCAATTTTGATTTTATGCATAAATAGATGCATAAAGAAATTTATTTTTATTTCAAAAGAGTTATTCTCATCAATTTTCATTTTATGCATAGAAAGGTGCATAAAGAAATTTATTTTTATTTCAAAAGAGTTATTCTCATCAATTTTCATTTTATGCATAGAAAGGTGCATAAAGAAATTTATTTTTATTTCAAAAGAGTTATTCTCATCAATTTTCATTTTATGCATAGAAAGGTGCATAAAGAAATTTATTTTTATTTCAAAAGAGTTATTCTCATCAATTTTGATTTTATGCATAGAAAGGTGCATAAAGAAATTTATTTTTATTTCAAAAGAGTTATTCTCATCAATTTTGATTTTATCCATAGAAAGGTACATAAAGAAATTTATTTTTATTTCAAAAGAGTTATTCTCATCAATTTGGATTTTATACATAGACAGGTGACTAAAAAATTTTCTTTTTATTTCAAAAGAGTTTTTCTCATTAATTTTGATTTTAATTTTGATTTTAGGCATAGAGTGATTGTAAGAAAGCATTATGGGCCCAAGGCCATGGACAACTAGTAAGTAGGTGTGAACTCTTGGGTGGAGTATAAATACCAATGTAAATGGGATTATGGCTCATTCATGATAATGTTATCTATTCCAAGAATCAATGGTGAGCTTCTCCCGTGAGATGCTAAGTGGTGACTCCTTCATGAGCCACTCCCTTGGTGAGGGACTAACCCACCCCTGTTACTTTCTTTCATTGGTATCAGAGCATGGCTTTTGATCCATGATTTTTAATTTTCTTTTCTTCTTCTCATTTCGTGAGATTTCTGCTTCATTTGATTCATGGGGGAAGGGGATATGGCTAAGGTAGAGTTTGTGGTTCAAATCTGAGCACATGGACCTATTTTTTTTTAGAATGAGTGGACCAAATTGGGGAAAATTTCTAATCTTGATTAGCAGTTGTTAATCAAAAACGTTTTTGTTTGGGAGCTTTCTTGCAAACCCTAGCCATGGAATCTCAACATGAGCAAAGGGCATTGAGTCTCTCATGTATCTAGCAATGTTTTATGAAGTATTTCACCTATTTTCCATGAGCAATGGGGCTCCCAATGTGGCTGAAAATCACTACCAAAGCTGCCCACGTTTTTCACCAAAGTGACCCTAATCTTCATCTCCTTCAACAAATTCAAGCATTAAGGCTTCCCGGGTGACATTGGTGAGTTGCTCCATCACTTCCTTACAATTTTGAAGCATTCTTTCAAGCTATGGAGTGAATTAGGGTTTTATTACACATAAAACCCCCATTTTCAGAAATTGGACTTTAATCATGGCCATTCATGCTGCTCTTTATGCATTATGAATGCTTGAATGCTACACATAGCCATTCAATGCTATGCCTTGCATATTGGCATAAGTGAGCATAGCTTTGGGCACATTTGGGGGATTGAATAAAATGTTTTGGGTTGGAAGTCTGCTTTTTGGTGACCGTTTTCCATTGCCGGTTGCACGTTTTTGGTCATAACTCTCTCATACGAACTCCGTTTTTAGAGTTCTAGTACTCAAAACGACCGGCTCGTCGTCCTCTTCGAGACGAGCTATAGGTCTTGAGGTGCAGCATTCAGCAAGTGCTTTCTGTTTTCACTTTTGGACTGGATTTTCTAGTCCCGAGCGGGAACTCGTGCCCAGAACGCGACCCGAGATCACCGCTTTGTGACACTTGGATGTTGTTGGATGTGTTGTTGGATGTTGTTGATGATGGGATTGTAATGGAGCTATGAAAGGGCATGGTCATGATGCCATTATGATTTGTAAAATGATAAAAGCATGAGTCATGCTTACACATGTAAGTGATCTTACCCTCATCCCATTTGTGAATTCCAATCACATACACTCACCATTGCATTCACTTTCATTTCCTAGTGAATCTAGCAATGTGTGAGGGTACCTTGGCATGGGTTGGAGAGGCCAAGGGGAGCATGTCATGAATCTACCATGCTGTGATTGCCTTGGAAAAGCGGTATGGTGGAGGATTAGGTACATTGGTGGTGAAGACATGGCCTCAACCTTCACCTTGGAGGAAAACTTGGTGAAGGGGTGAGAAGTGCTTGGCCGGGAGATCGGCAAGCATCAACGCGCTTCATCGACATCAAAGCCATACTTGAGCCAAAGCAAAGCAAAGCAAAGCAACAAACCTCTACATCGACTCAAGTTGCATCATGACAAAGGGGTGATGCCATATGGATTTGCATGCAAAAATGCTTTGTGGTTGATGCCTTGCAATGGTCAAAATGCTTTGTGGATTGATACCTTGCAATGGTCAAGTGGTTAATGATGATACAAATGCATGGGTGGATTGAGATTTGCAAGCAAAAGCGGGGAAGTTATGGTAAAATTTTTGCAAAAACTTGCCTAGTTGCAGTCAGGGCAGAACCCTAAATTTTAGGGTTTACAAAGATTATTCCAAATTTGTCCTTGATGATTCTTAATCTACACATCAAGACCTTTCTAACAAGCCGAAGATCTCTGAAATCGGAGAAGTTTGGAGCGGTCAAAGTCAAAGTTTGACTTTCAGCCGGGACAGTTGACTGGTCAAAGGCAGTTGACTTTTTCAAATCTGTTTTTGGGGATCCTTATTAGTCTCATCGAGAGCTTTCCAACGATATAAAGATCATCAAAATCTGATATCGTTTGGATAGTGAACTAAAAGTTGGGCCTCTATCGCAAACCCTAAAACAGAGAGTACTTGCACACCAGATTTTTCTTGCCCCAGGCATTCAGCTCCAAGATCTTATCATTACGGATCTATCGAGCTAAAGAGAAGCAAAATCGGACTTGTCTCCAAAGAGTTTTGGCATATTTGGTGATTTGGTCACATTTTGGAGCAAAACAGTGAGCTAGTTTGCAAGTGGGACCAAATTTCATGCATGGAAATGACTAGAGGGGGACAAAACAAAGGAGTTCGGAGTGAGCAAGATGCTAAGCAACCCGAACCATTAATGGCTAGTGGATCTTCTACAAGAGTTGGGGAGGATTCGACTTCAAATGCCACTAGTGATTCACAGCCATTGGAGACTTCTCAACCCATGGTGGGGACTACTCCGATCACGATGGACATGATGCTTAAAGCCATGGAGAGTATGTTCCAACGGGTTGAAGGTAACCTAGCTAGTCGGCAACAACAGTTTGGTGAGCAACTCATGGAACGCTTTGACAACCGCCAACACTATCTTGGTGATATGATGCAGACGGGATTTAGAGACTTGGGTAATGCTATCAGTGGGTTGGCTTCTTCCAAGTCTAATCAAGAAGTGGATGACAATGTAATGGATAGTGCACACCATGAGTTCCGACATGAAAGATTGCCGCCTATGCATGAGGTAAACCATGGGAGACAGATGATGTCACACTCGTCTCAAGTGGATAAAGGAAAAAGGCCTATGGGTGATGCTTATCATGAGAAGTCAAATGCCAATGTTCCAAAAGCTACGTCCTTTATGCAGGATGCCAGAAGAAGTTATGAGCACAGAGGGCTAAAGGATGCATGTGATTGGGATTGGGAAGATGAGCAAATGCAAAGACACTTGGGTGAAGGAAGAGGATTTGATGATCCTAGAACACGGCAAAGAGGGCCAAGAATGCAGAATGACATGGATAAGACCGTGAAGGACAAAATCACATTCACAAAGTTCAAGGGAGAGTCAAACTCTATCGAAGACTTTGAAGAATGGGCAAACAAAATGGACCTCTACTTCGAGATCAGCCCGAGAAGTGAAATGTCAAAGGTTTACTATGCTTCATTGCATTTGGAAGGCTTTGCTCATACTTGGTGGAGAAGGAAGCAATCACATGGTTATGTTATTTCTACTTGGGAAGCATTCAAGAATGACATGGCAGAGGAGTTTACTTCTCGAATGCAAAGGGATAACCACATTGTAGAATGGGACAAGATTGAACAAGTCACAACGGTGAAGGCCTATTCTCAAAAGTTTCTAAAACTTCTATTATACTTGGATGATTTTGATGAGCATTATCTAGTCGTCAAGTATATAAGGGGTTTGAAGACTCCTATTGGTGGTGATGTCAAAGCTCAAGAGCCCGCAACTTTGAAGAAAGCAATGATGCTTGCAGAAATTCATGAGGAAAAATATATGTCAAAGTGGACTAACAAAGGCAACACCAAGGGAGAAGTGGTTACAAGAACGGATTTGAGTTCTCATGCAAATGCAAATGCAAGGCCTAACCTTCCAAGGTTTCCTACCGTGTATGGTAGAGGGTCTAATAGACTTCCATTTAAACCACCATTTATGTCCAACAAAGCTACATACAATGAGTCCAAGCCAGCAAATGGGGGTTCAAAAAGCAAGGTTATCAAGGAGGACCGTTTGCATGAAATGAGGCTCAAAGGTCTATGTTTCAAATGTGGAGAAAAATGGAACAAGGATCACTTCAAAGTATGCAAATCCAAGGATATGTCCATAAGCTACATTATCACTGAGGACAATGCTAATCATGAGGAGGAGGAATTCCTTGAATGCAATGATGCCTTAGGATGGGGAGATCCTCATGAGGGTGGAGGTTCTCATGATGATGGTTTTGATGAAGAAAATCCCGAGTTTCCTTTTGATCCGGGTGGGAAACTAAAGTTTGCTCATGACAAAATGGATGATGGGATGCCTCTATGCGTGTGGGACGAAGACAATAGTGCACATACTACCTTGTGTACAATCTCTCATGATGCTTATGCGGGAAGTAAGGGTGCCAACACATTGAGATTGAAGATCAAGGTGAATGGGAGAACAGCATATGCACTCATTGATACTGGAAGCACGCATAGTTTTGTCAATAAAAGGTCTTTGAACACTCTCAAAATGCAACCAACTTCTTTACCAAACAAGCACATGGTGCAAGTGGCCAATGGTGATTCAATGAGTTGCAATATGAAGTGTCAAAGTACAGAATTGGAGTTGTCCAAGAACTACTCTTGCAAAGTTGATCTTTTGGTGATTGAGTTGGGACCAATTGACATAGTACTTGGATGTGATTGGATGTCCACTTTGAACTCTTTTACCATGAACTTACAGAAAAGTTTCATGAGTTTTGTGCATCATGGAAGGGTTATTACATTGAATGGAATGCAAGGGTCCAAGCTCTTCATGATCAATGCTACTCAAATGAAGAAAGAGTTCAAGAAAGAGGGCTATGTTTATGTACTACAGCTTTGCAAAGAGGAAGATAATAGCAAAAAGGATTGCATCGAACATGTGGACATGGTTAAGCTACTCAAGGATTATGAAGATGTGTTTACCATGCCAAAATCAATGCCGCCAAAGAGGAGTGTTGATCATGCTATTGATTTGGAACCAAATGCCAAACCAATCAACAAGCCTCCCTATCGTTTGTCAAAGGTTGAAAAGGAAGAGGTGGCAAAGCAAGTAAAAGAACTCATTGACATGGGATGGGTTGAACCAAGTCAATCTCCTTTTGCTTCTCCGGTGCTACTTGTGAAGAAAAAGGATGGTACTTTTCGCATGTGCATTGATTACCGTGATTTGAATAAGATCACCATCAAAAATCGATTTCCAATACCAAGGGTGGATGATCTTTTGGATGAGTTGAAGGGTGCCACATGCTTTTCAAAAATTGATTTGCGTTCCGGATACCATCAAATAAGGATGAAAAGTGGTGATGAGTTCAAAACAGCATTTCGTACAGAAAGGGGTCTTTACCAATTCATGGTTATGCCGTTTGGATTATGCAATGCACCGGCAACTTTTCAAGCATTGATGAACAAAGTGCTTCAACCTTTCCTCTACAAGTTTGTATTGGTCTTTTTCGACGACATACTTATCTATAGCAAAGATGAGGAAGTGCATTTGAAGCACGTGAAAGAGGTTTTGGAGGTCTTGAGGCAAAACAAGTTGTATGTTAAGGAGACAAAATGTACCTTCATGGCACATGAGGTGGAATATTTGGGTCACATTGTGAGCAAGGATGGCATTTGTGTGGATCCAAAGAAAGTGGAATGTATTAGGAATTGGCCGGTTCCTTCAAACACTACTCAATTGAGGGGATTTTTGGGGTTATCTTCATTCTATAGGCGCTTTATTGCCCACTATGCAGAAATTGCAGCCCCAATGACGGATAAATTGAAGAAGGAAACCTTCTTTTGGGATACCATTGCCAACAAAAGCTTTGAAGATATGAAGAAGATGCTCACATCAGCACCTATTTTGGTATGTCCAGACTTCACCAAACCTTTCACAATAAGGGCGGATGCAAGTGGAAGAGGGATTGGTGCGGTACTTTACCAAGACCATGGAGTCATTGCTTATGAAAGTAGAAAGCTGAATGACAAAGAAAGAGAACTCCATGTGTATGAGCAAGAGATGATTGCTATACTCCATGCTATCAAGAAATGGCACCATTACTTATATGGGAGTCATTTTTATGTGAGAAGTGATCATAGGGTGCTGAAGTATTTCCTCACACAACCCAATTTGTCTCCTAAGCAAAGAAGGTGGGTAGCAACACTACAAAACTATGATTTTGAAATCACATACACAAAGGGCAAAGAAAATGTGGTTGCCGATTCCTTGTCTCGTATGTGGGCCTGCTCATTGTATGCTATTTCTGAGGTGCATAAAGATTGGATCATGGAGATACAAGAAGAGTACTTGTTTGATGAAGAAACCTCACAAATAGTGCAGAAATTACAGCAAGATGTATGTGAAGAGTTACCCCATTATGAGCTGAAAAATGGTCTCCTCTACTACAAAGGAAAAGTCTACTTGGTTCCTACTTCATCATTTATCAAGAAGATCATGGAAGAGATGCATTGTACTCCTATGGCTGGTCATTTGGGTGTCTACAAAACCTTTGATGCAATAAGGAAAAGTTTCTTTTGGAAGGGGATGTGGAAGAGCATTCATGCTTATGTAAGTGGGTGCCGGTCATGTCAATTGAACAAGGATCCTACACATAAACCGGGAGGTTTGCTTCAGCCATTGCCCATTCCCGAAGGCAAATGGAGTCATATATCAATGGATTTCATTACTAACCTTCCGCGCACAAAGAAAGGGTGGGACAGCTTGTATGTTGTGGTGGATAGATTGACCAAAGTGGCCCATTTCATTCCTTCCAAGGTCACATATTCAGCCCAAAATGTTGCCAAGCAATTTGTTGATGGGGTTTTCAAGTTGCATGGTATGCCGTCACAAATTGTGAGTGATCGCGATGTCAAATTCATGAGCACTTTTTGGAGAACATTGTTTGAATATATGGGAACCAAGCTTACTCCAAGCACCGCCTATCATCCCGAAACCGATGGTCAAACAGAAAGAGTAAACAAATGGGTGGAAACATATCTACGCCACTATTGTCATGATACTCAAAGCACATGGGATGATTGGTTACCTTTGGCTGAGTTTGCTTACAACTCAACATATCATGTGAGCATTGGCATGTCACCCTTTGAGGCTTTATATGGTTACAAGGTCAATTTGCCTATGTTGGTGGGTACATATGAGACTTCTAACCATAATGCCAAGGAGGAAGCTGAAAGGATGCAAGCTTTGTTGCAACAATGCAAAAGTAATTTGAAGGTTGCACAAGAGAAAATGAGACAATATGCCAATGTTCATCGAAGACCATTGGAATTCAAACTGGGAGATTGGGTTCTTTTGAGAATACCAAAGTCAAGATATGCGTCTTTGAAGGGAAGCACAAACACCAAACTAGCTCATCGCTATTATGGTCCTTATCAAGTGATACGAAGAGTTGGGGAGGTTGCATATCAACTCTTACTTCCATCTACAACAAAGATTCATGATGTGTTTCATGTCTCTCACTTGAAAGGATATGTGGGTATGATCGATCAAATGGTTGATGAGTTACCTCCAATGAATGAAGAGGGAATGATTGAATACATTCCAGAAGCTATCTTGGGTACAAGGAAAAAGGTACTTCGCACTCGTACCTTGGTGGAGTATCTTGTTCAATGGAAGGGTTTACCTAAGGAAGAAGCTTCATGGCAACCTATTTCAGCATTGGAGGGATATGAAGCATTGATAGAGCAATATGGGTTGGTGTAAATTCAGCCAAATGGAACATTCTTCTCCGAATTTGGGGTATTCATTTGAGGTTTCGAGGACGAAACCATTGGGGAAGGGATGGTTTGTAAGAAAGCATTATGGGCCCAAGGCCATGGACAACTAGTAAGTAGGTGTGAACTCTTGGGTGGAGTATAAATACCAATGTAAATGGGATTATGGCTCATTCATGATAATGTTATCTATTCCAAGAATCAATGGTGAGCTTCTCCCGTGAGATGCTAAGTGGTGACTCCTTCATGAGCCACTCCCTTGGTGAGGGACTAACCCACCCCTGTTACTTTCTTTCATAGTGATGCATAAAGATATTTATTTTTAGTTCAAAAGAGTTATTCTCATGAAAATTGAATTTATGCGTAGAAAGATACATAAAAGATTTATTTTTATTTCGAAAGTGTTATTCTCCTTAAAATTGAAATTATGCATAAATAGATGTGTAAAGATTCTTTATATAAAAAAATAAGGATTCTCTTGCATTCTAAGAATGGATGTGTATGTGATAAATATGGATGTGGATGTATGTGAAAGAATAGATGTGGATGTGTATGTGATAAGTATGGATGTGGATGTATGTGAAGAATAGAAGTGGATGTATGTTAAAGAATGGATGTGGATGTATGTGAAAGGATAGATGTGGATGTGTATGAGATAAGTATGGATGTGGATGTATGTGAAAGGATAGATGTGGATGTGTATGTGATAAATATGCATGTGGATTTATGTGAAAGGATAGATGTGGATGTGTATGTGATAAGTATGGATGTGGATGTATGTGAAGATTAGAAGTGGATGTATGTTAAAGAATGGATGTGGATGTATGTGAAAGGATAGATGTGGATGTGTATGAGATAAGTAAGGATGTGGATGTATGTGAAAGGATAGATGTGGATGTGTATGTGATAAGTATGGATGTGGATGTATGTGAAGAAAAGAAGTGGATGTACGTTAAAGAATGGATGTGGATGTATGTGAAAGGATAGACGTGGATGTGTATGAGATAAGTATGGATGTGGATGTATGTGAAAGGATAGATGTGGATGTGTATGTGATAAGTATGGACGTGGATGTATGTGAAAGGATAGATGTGGATGTGTATGTGATAAGTATGGGTGTGGATGTATATGAAGAATAGAAGTGGATGTATGTTAAAGAATGGATGTGGATGAGTGTATGTGAAAGGATAGATGTGGATGTGTATGTGATAAATATGGATGTGGATGTATGTGAAAGGATAGATGTGGATGTGTATGTGATAAATATGGATGTGGATGTATGTGAAAGGATAGACGTGGATGTGTTTGAGATAAGTATGGATGTGGATGTATGTGAAAGGATAGATGTGGATGTGTATGTGATAAGTATGGGTGTGGATGTATGTGGGAGAATATATGTGGATGTAAATGTCATGGATATGAACGAGAATTGAAGCGATGAGATGTGATAAATATGGATGTGGATGTATGTGAAAGGATAGATGTCGATGTGTATGTGATAAGTATGGATGTGGATGTATGTGGGAGAATATATGTGGATGTAAATGTGATGGATATGAACGAGAATTGAAGCGATGAGATGTGAAGTAAATTGGACAGATATGAATGATAAGGGATGTGAATGAATGATATAGGATGTGAATGAATGTGATAGCATATGAATCAGGATGTGAATGAATTGTGAATGCATGATAAGGGAAGTGAATGGATGTGATGTGAATGAATGATAAGGGTTGTGAATGGATGTGAATTGAAATGTGAATGAACGATAAGGAACATGAATGAATGTGTTAGCATGTGGATCAGAATGTGAATGAATGAGATGTGATGTGAAATGAATGTGATAAGATGCGATGTAAACTGAATAGATGTTAATGTATGTGAAGTGATGCGAGATAAGGGTAGATGCAAGTGGGTGAGATCTGATGAGGAAAAACGAGGAAATAAGTGACGAGATAGAAAAATATGTGATTAGATGAGAATGGGAATGCTTATGAAATGAGGTGGATTGATGTGCATGGATATTTGAATGATGTGGATTGACATCATGTGGATTGATGTGGATGGATGTATGAAAGGATGGATGTGTGGATAATGTGGATTGATGTGGATGATGTGGATTGGTGTGTATATGATGAGTCAATGATGTGGATTGATGTGGATGGATGTATGGATGAGGTAGATTGATGTGTGGATAATGTGGATTGATGTGCATGGATGTTTGAATGATGTGGATTGACGTGTGGATTGATGTGGATGGATGTATGGATGAAGTGGATTGATGTGTGGATGATGTGGATTGATGTGTGGATGATGCGATTGGATGTGATTTGATGTAGGAATTATGTGATGTGATAGGGATCGATGATGAAAATAAAAATGTGGTAAGATGAAAAAAAAAGATGGGGTCTAATGTGAAAGGATGCGGTGTAATGAAAAAAGATGAAAATATTGTTGAAACTATATTTGTTTGTGAAATCTGTTTTTAAATGACTATTTTATGTCAAGAATGCTGGGGAAACATTTTAACCATCTTGTGAATGTGGGACCAAGGAAGCGGCCTATGAGTGAAGCGCTAGGTGACCTGTGAAGGATCCTAGAGGGTGCTGACCATACGGTGCTCGGGGTTTGGGTCGGGATACCCACCACGAGTACGTCGGGGAAGATATTGGAACAAGGAACTGTGAGAGTTATTTTTTGAATTCGGACATGGATCTGGTTGATTGACCATGTTGGTCCTTAACGGATGAGTCCATGGCTCTTTTATATGGATATGTTAGTTGATCTTGCTGATCTTCAATGGAGATTCCATCTGGATATTTTTACGTGATTATATTGTCGGGTACTATGAGCTAGGAACTATTGAAAAGGCCCCTGAGTAAACAGGTGGTGAGCATTTTGGTTGGCCAATGATGCCATAGGTACACCAATGAAGGAAGGAATTGGAAATTTAGGATTCAACTGGATAATTAGAGGATTATGATCAGTAACACTATGGTTTCATTAAATGATTGTTTTATAGATTGTTGAATCTGTAAAAAAGGCAACTTCATATTGGGTGTGTAAGTGGTGTGACTAGTTTTATGTTTGCACGAATATCCGGCTAGGGGGCCTGGGAACTCTTTTCCTTGGTACCCAGGATAAAACCTAACAAAATTCCTAATTGGATCCCATCACTACAGTGGTTGGGCGGTTGGCTAACCCATAGGACTCGATGGGGTTAGGGTGGACTGATGGAGCTGGTATCAGAGTAAATTGGCTAATGAGGATCAACTGAGAAGCCAAAAATGTCAAAAATTTATAAAGAAGCAGTAAAAGGTTGTAATTGTGTGATAAAATTCATACAAATTAATATTCAAACTGAAATTTATAAATTGGTAATTGGGTCTTCAGATGGAAGTACTGTAATTGTATGAAATCCCTGACTTGCTTGAGGCCTAGACATGATGGTATTTACCTTATAGTTCCAAGGACCGTGACTACCCGTATATACCGAGATAAATTATAATGTGCACAAAAGACCTTAGCCTAAGGGCCCCTATTTTTAGAAAAATTTGAATTAAGGTCCAAACAAAGGTTTGACAGGCCCAATAATCCAAATGTAGGGAGGAGATAAATTGAAGAATAAAAGAAAAATCTCCCAAAAATGAGTAAATGCTCACATAAGATGAAGAGTGGACTAAGGAACAAAGAAAAGAATTAAAAAACTAAATTTTGACACCTCATTGTGTGGGGACCTCCCCTCATGAAGTAGACGCATTTTTTCTCATCATTACCCCCAATTTTTAATCAATAAAATGAGATATTTTTATCTCTCCTCTCTCCTGTTTCAAAACTAGATCCAAAAAGTAAGCTGAACTGACCCAAATATGATCAAAAATTGACCAAACTCATCTGGAAAATTCTAGAATTAGTTTGCATGGTTAGAGGCTCACTTTTTCCTATAAATAGAAGTCTCCCCCTTTGTGAAAGCTTAATGGTGTTTATGCACTGTTACTCTACTCCTTTCCTGAGCCATCTACATTGAATTTTTTTAAATAATTTAATTATTTTTGGCCTAATCCTCTCCAAAGTGAATTGGTCCACTATTGCTTCAAACAAGAGTAGAACCCTTAATCCCTCAAGCCAAAGTAGAATTTACAAGCTCCATGTAAGCTAATTTTCTTACTTTGTTACGAATTTTAATGAAAGATATATGATTTTCTTGATTTTTATGTTTTGCTAATGAATGAATTAAATTCAATCCTTTTCTTGATTTTTATGTTTTGCAAATGATTGAATTAAATTCAAATGCTATGCTTTCGATGAAAAGGCCACCTCCTTCTCTTCTTTATATTCCAACCTTTTCTTAATCAAGAAAAGGATTGAATTAAATTCAATCCTTTTCTTGATTTTTATGTTTTGCAAATGATTGAATTAAATTCAAATGCTATGCTTTCGATGAAAAGGCCACCTCCTTCTCTTCTTTATATTCCAACCTTTCTTAATCCTAGAAAGATTAACTAAGTGATTAATTAAACTCTTCTTATTTTTTAATCTCTTGAATTTAAAAAATTGTGTAGATTAGAGTTCTATAATTCTAAATTGGGTTACTTAAGTTAAGTGAAGAACGATAAAAATGAGAAATTGTCAGCCATACAAAGGAGGTTATGGCAAAATTTTCTAGAATTTTGCAAAAAAGAAAGTTTATTTTTATGTTATTCCAAAAGAGTAATTCCCACCATTTTTGCATCTAAAAGAAATATTCTAATTACTCCATGTACATATTCACCTGTGAATATGCATGGATATCACTGATATTATTTACTCCATGTACATATTCTAAAAGAAATATTCTAATTACTCCATGTACATATTCACCTATGAATATGCATGGATATCACTGATATTAATTTGTTAATTTTGATTTCTATGCATAGAAAGATGCATAAAATTTTTTTTTATTATTATAAAAGTGTTATTCTTAGTAAATTTGATTTCTATGCATAGAAAGATGCACAAAGGTATTTTTTTATTATAAAAGTGTTATTCTTATTAAATTTAATTTCTATGCATAGAAAGATGCATAGAGGAATTTTTATTATTATAAAAGTGTTATCCTTATTAAATTTGATTTTTATGCATAGAAAGATGCATAAAGGAAAATTTTTTATTACAAAAGTGTTATTCTTATTAAATTTGATTTCTATGTATAGAAAGATGCATAAAAGAAAATTTTTTATTGTAAAAGTGTTATTCCTATTAAAATTGATTTTATGCATAAATAGATGCATGAAAGGATTATTTATATCAAAATTAGAATTATCTTAAAATCTATGAGTATTTGATAAATGAATAATTAAATACTCTAAGAGAGAAATTTCTATCGTTTTATATTTACATGGATTATAAAAAAAGAAAATTCAAGAAATCTATCGAGATCAAAATATTCAGATAAATGATTAATTTATTCCTCATTGGAATTTGTAACTAATTTAGAAATCAGTTAAGTGAATATTCAAAGAAAGAAACTCAGTAAAATAGTAATTGAATTACCAAAACTTTTCAAAGAAAGATAGTTCACGAAAGATCTTATCCAACTCGAACCTTGAATCAGACTATGACCAAGACCAAACTCTTTCGTCAGTTTCGAGGAAAGAAAGTGTGACCAGTTTAGAAAAATACACTCAAAACTCCCGCCAAATTTGAAACTAAGTTTGAGACCCTTCGTATTGATCTCTGGATCAAGGTTATAGAATTAGAGGAATTCTAGTATGAAATTCAGAATTCCGATTTTTGGGGATACTAATTCAAGAAATACTCCTTGTATTTCTTGAATTAGAGGAATTCTAGTATGAAATTCAGAATTCCGATTTTTGGGGATACTAATTCAAGAAATACTCCTTGTATTCAAAAGAAAATCAAACTAAAAACTTGCTTAGAAACCCAGTTTTCTTAAAGGAGTGTCTTACGCCAGAATGCTGGTGGGGAGGGAGCATTTGGTGTATGTTTTTCTAAGGGAAGTTCGGTTGCAATAACTGGGTGGCGGGGAGTGTCCAAAGGATGGCTCACGCGGCAAAGCCTGCCCAGGTCTTGTTAACCAAGTCTTGTTGACCAGCCTTGGTATGGTTGAAAAATGGTACGCTTTCAGTACGATGGGCGAGGGCCGATGAAGCTGTCCCTGAGTGAAGTTCCAGGACACCTAAGAAGGATCTTGAAGGGTTCTGACCAAGAGATGCATGGGCTCGTGGTGCCTATGATACCCATGAATATGTCGTGGAAGATATGTATGATGGACGAAATGATTATTGTAATCTGTTTTACTGGATCTCGTTTGCTGTGACTAGTTGGTCTCAACGGAGAGTCCAAAGTGATATTGTTTTTTGAGAAACAAGGGACTGGATGGAATTTTTGAGTTATGACATCTGTAACCAATAACTGTTTGTCAATGGATTATTTTATATGTTAAAGTTTTAAAGAGGAGTGTGTGCGTATCTGTATTCAAAAGCAAAAGTTAAGAAAGACATTCAATTATGGGTGGATGAGGAATTGTCTGGTTCTATCGATTCCAGTGGTTGGCTAACCCATGGGCCAGATAGGGTTAGGTTGGAATCAGTGGATTTTTAATAATTATATTGAAATAATAAGAATACACTTAGAATTCGAGTAGTTAAATAAAAACATGAAGAATTTCTCAAATGAGTAGATCAATGGCTGTGCCTGACTTCAGTTAGGAAAAAGGCCTTGATTGCCTCAAATGATTAGATCAACGGCTAAGCCTGATTTTGGTTAGGAAAAAAGCATTGATTTCTTCAAACTAAGCTAGTGATAGTTTTCCTTCTATCTGGTTTATTCAGGTAAATTATAGTTTAGTCTCTTGACCCCGTTAGAAAATTCCTTAAGAAAATAAAAAAGGTGGAATCATCCTCGTTTTTCGGGCAAGGAAAATTTTCCCGGTTTCGGTTTCGGTTTCGGAATGACCACCAGATTAGTCTCGTGTCCGGACATTCGAGGGCGAGGCCCCGAGTGGGAAAACCTGCCCCTCGTGCAAGAGGAAGCTACTTCCGCTGCTAAGCAACTGAGAATTCGGTGTGCGGACAAAGGGGTCTCACAGCTGGTATCAGAGCGCTGTTGTAAACTTACAAAACAGCAGCAAAAATTACCTAAAATTTTAAAGTAAATCTAGGAAATAATGTTTTCACTTGTTAAGATTATGTTTGAAATGAACTTCATAAATTGAAAACTCATAAATTGAATTGGATTTTTAGATGGATACCCCAATTCTGTCTAGCATTCTTGGAGTCTTCCAGAGTCAGGATATGATTGCCTTTGCCTTCGAAAATCTCATCAACTCCGCTACAACGCGAGAAATCAGAGTGAGACTCGCTCGTCACTTTGAGGATCTATACTTTCCTGATCTAGTAGAGCGACGTCAGCATAAGTGGTCCTCTGGAGGGCGAAGTATTCGCATCAATACCAATCAACGACAGAGACTCAGACAAAATATCCCGCTAGCCATGATCTTGAAGGCTAGGAGTTGTTCATTATGTACAACTCTATAATCTCACCTGAAATTTTAGAAATTCTTATCGTATTTTGACTTCTTAGCCGCTTTATTCCTAGGAGAAGAATTACAGCACCATTATCAGTGGACGAATCGTGTATATCTTAGCATGTCTCCATCGCAATATCGCCTTTTTATGCGTACGCGATCGAGGCGGTGACTTTTGGAGCCGAGACGCTCTATGTATATATCAAAAACTTTTGATAATAAATGATGTTTTTGCAAAAGATTCCAAATTGTTTTCGTGGTTGTGAATATTGGTTAATAAAATTATCAGAGTGAATCTTGTTTTAAAGTTGTTTAAGAAATAAATCTCAAAAATTAAATAGTCATAAATCTGATGACAAAGTTAAGTTGACAAAAATATCGTTTGTCAGAATCATGAGGTGTGTGGCTTGTGGGAGCACCTGTGGGGTGGGTAAGCAGCCGTATCCTCTTACCGATGATGAAGAGTTAGATCCGGACGTTCGTAAAGCCCAGCACCGATCCCAACCTGGTCCCTTCAAGGGTGAAGGGGAACAGTTAGGAGAAGGGTGAAGGGGAACAGTTAGGAGAAGGGTGAAGGGGAACAGTTTAGGAGAAGGGTGAAGGGGAACAGTTAGGAGAAGCAGTGGAAAAATGGTTCGAGGTAATGAAAGAGTATTTTAATGTAACCGATTATAACGAGAAGAGCAAGATGGCTCAAATTACAAATTGTGGAAATGGCCAGGGTTGCATGGAGGAACCATTGCGAGACAAACCATCTCAACCGAAATCCCAACCTGGTCCCTTCAAGGGTGAAGGGGAACAGTTAGGAGAAGTAGTGGAAAAATGGTTCGAGGCAATGGAAGAGTATTTTGATGTAACCAGTTATAACGAGAAGAGCAAGATGGCTCTCGCTAGATTGAAAATTGTGGAAACGGCCAGGGTTGCATGCAGGAACCATTGCGAGAAAAACCATCTCGACCGAAACACCAAGACCTAGTTAGATCTTAAAGCTTACCTTAGGAAGAGGTTCTGTCCTCTGGGCTTCTTGGAAACCAAAATTAATGAGTTCTTGGAACTAAAGCAGGATAGCCGGACAATTGAAGAACACCATCAAAAAGTTTTCCTTCTCCTTAAATATTCTTCACTTTTGGATGAAGAGCAGCTGATGGTGGCCAGATTCATTCGAGGGATGAACGTGCCATTGGACACTTTAGTGAAAAATGCCAAACGAGTCTCAATGGCGGAAGCTATTAGAATGGCAAAGGACTTTGCCAAAGCATTTGTTGTTAAGGTCCTGCCAAAGCATTTGTTGTTAAGGTCCTGCCAAAGCCTTCACCCTCAAACTTTAAAAGGTAAGGAAGACCCTTCCCTTAGAACACTTTCTCAGGAGCCCCACCTCTTTCAAGGATTCAGAGGGATGAGCTTAGAAGTGAGAACAGGTGTTTTGGGTGTCAGGGTTTCGGTCACCAGCTTAAAGACTGCCCGCCGACTCCTGCCATGTCAAGAGGACAGGGAAGTCAAGGACACCCAGAGTACAGAGACTAGCCCCTTCGTATCATTCAAATCACGGTCCATCTCACCGAAATTAGGGCAATCCCAGGAGGACTCCTGCTCAACCATCTGCCTCTATTCAGAGTAATCTCAGAACTTCCTCCCAGAACTGGGGTAAGCAAAGTGAAAGAGTTTTGCTCCTATCTGCAGTAGCCAGAGCAGTTATGATAGCAGAAGTAGTGGAAGAGGAAAGAGGTCAGATTTTTGCCGCGATTGAAAACCAAGGGCCAAATCATCAATTCTCTGTCATCCATGCTCCAGCACAGCAAGCAGCAGCAGCTGAGTATAAGGGTAAGCCATTTAATTGATTCAAGAGTACTCATTCATTTATTTCCCTAGGAAACCTATGCAAGCTGAATTGGCCAGTGGGAAGATTCTTTTCACTCACCATGAGACAGATCGTATTTAGTTTAATCTAGATGGGAATGTAACTGACTGCCAGCTCAGAGTCTTACCTTTGGGAGTTTTTGACAGAATCCTTGGAATGGATTGGCTCCACAAAAATCAAGCTGACATTCACTGTCACAATGGAACCATTTCCTTCCGTTACCTTCACACGGGAACAAAGTTCAAGAAATTGGAATTTTCGGATCCCCAGATGTGCAATTAGTAAAAGCTTCTAGGTTAGTGAAAGGACTTAGAAAGAAGCAACTCATTTATGTTGTCAAAATGAATCTGGTAGACACAAAGTTAAAGGCTAAAGAACCAGAATGGCTAAGTGAGTATGATGATTTATTCCCAGCAGAGCTAACTGAGATGCCTCCGATTCGGGAAGTAGATCATGAGATATAATTGACCCTCAAAGCTCAGCCAATAGCCCAGCGCACGTACAAAATGCCAATCCTTGAAGCCATTGAACTCAAGGAATAGCTTTGGTAGCTATTAGAACAAGGGTTTATAAGACCCAGTGTTTCACCTTGGGGAGCCCAGTTCTCTTTCAGAAAAAGAAGGATGGAATGTTAAGACTCTGTGTGGATTACAGAGGTCTCAATCACCTGACAGTTAAGAATAAGTATCCTATCCCCAGAATTGATGAGCTTTTGGATAGGTTAAATGGAGCCTAGATCTTCACAAAGATAGATCTCAAATCAGGGTATTACTAGATCATGATTATTGATCAAGATATCCCAAAGGCAGCCATCAATACTCGTTATGGGCACTATGAATTTACTCTCATGCCATTGGGATTGACAAATGCCCCCAGCTACATTCAATCGCCTAATGCAGGATAGATTCTTTGGCCCTATTGCTACCCTACTCATGCAGGAAAGAAAAACTCTTCAGGAGTTGAAACCAAGTTCAAGGTATAGCCTGGATGAAGGAGTTATGTATTATAATAGTAGACTATGCATTCCCAAAATGATGAGGGAACTAAGGGTAAAATTCTGAATGAAGCCCATGATAGCCGTATAGCAAGACATCCAGGTTTCATCAAGACCTACATGTCTATAAAGAAAAGCTTCTTTTGGCCTGGACTAAAAAAGGATGTACTTAATCATGTACGTCAATGCCTGATATGTCAGAAAGTCAAAGGCGAGAGTAAAAATGCTTGGGAAGTTACATCCATTAGACATCCCCGAGATGAAGTGGGAATGTATCAGTATGGATTTTATTACTGGACTACAACTCCATCTTCGTGGTAGTTGACAGACTAACCAAAGTTACCCATCTGATTCCAGTAAAAGAAACCTACACTGCAGTGGATGTGGCCAGAGTGTTCCTCAAGGAAATCTTCAGATTGCATGGCCTACCCAGGAAAATAGTAAGTGATCGAGATCCCAAATTCACGTCAAGATTCTGGACTGCATTCTTTGAAGCAGTAGGAACTTTCTTGGATCTCAGCACAGCTTACCACCCCAAGACTGATGGTCAACCAGAAAGGGTGAACCAAGTAATCAAAGATATACTTCGGTCATGCTGTGGAGGGAACCCAAGAAGTGGCTAAGCTATCTACACCTAGTCAAATTCACCTACAATGCTTCTTATCACCGAAGTATTGGGATGAGCCCTTTCAAAGATCTGTTATGGACAAGATTGCCTAACACCATTAACTTGGTCCGACCCATTGATTAGGATCGAGATGTCCAGATAGATGCTTGATGACATGGAGCAGCAGATGCAGTCAATTTGCAAGGATATAAAAGTTGCCCAGGATGATAGACAAAATTGGTATGCAGATAAGAAGAGGTCAGGTAAAAAATTTGAAGAAGCAGATATGGTCTTCATTCGAGTACACCCCAAAAGAAGTTCTCTATCTCTTGGAAAGTACAAGAAGTTATCCCCCAGATACTGTGGGCCATATCTCATTCCAAAGAAAGTAGGTGACTTAGCCTATGAACTTCTTCTGCCTCCTCATCTCAAAGTACATAATGTATTTCATGTCAGCCTACTTAAGAAGTATGTACCGAACCCGAATCATGTGCTTAATGAGATGAACTCTTAACTTCTTCAACCTAAGGGCAGATGGAACTTCAACCTGAAGAAATCCTTGATGTTCAAGAGAAGGTTCTTAGGAACTAAATTCTGAGAGAATTATTAGTCAAATGGAAGTTCTATCCTTTTGAAGACGCCACCTGGGAGAAAGAAGCCAAATTTTTTGCGAGATTACTCCCAGTTTGCGAGATGAGGACATCTTACGTTTTTTAAGTGGGAGAGGATGTAAGATTCCTTGCCAGCCCCTCAAGATGTTTAGTTTCTTCCCTTGTAATCAATCCCCTTTTTAGAATAATAAAAGATCTTGTTTCTACCTGTTTTGGTCTAGAGAGAGAAAATGTTCTAGAGAGAGATAATTCAGTTTTTAGAAGGTGCATTAGAAATAAATTATAATGTGCACAAAAGACCTTAGCCTAAGGGCCCCTGTTTTCAGAAAATTTTGAATTAAGGTCCAAACAAAGGTTTGACAGGACAATGAGATTAATCCAAATGTAGGGAGGAGATGAATTGAAGAATAAAAGAAAACCCCCCCAAAAATGAGTAAATGCTCACATAAGATGAAGAGTGGTTAAGGACCAAAGAAAAGAATTAAAAAACTGAATTTTGACACCTGTGTGGGGATCTCCCCTCATAAAGTAGGTGCCTTTTTCTCATCATTACCCCCAATTTCGACACCTCTGTGTGGGGATCTCCCCTCATAAAGTAGGCGCCTTTTTCTCATCATTACCCCCCAATTTTTAATCAATAAAATGAGATATTTTCATCTCTCCTCTCTCTTGTTTCAAAACTAGATCCAAAAAGTAAGCTGAACTGACCCAAACAAAAATTGACCAAATTGATCTGAAAAATTCTAGAATCAGTTTGCTTGGCTAGAGGCTCACTTTTTCCTATAAATAGAGGCCTCCCCCTTTGTAAAAGCTTAATGGTGTTTATGCACTGTTACTCTACTCCTGTCCTAAGCCATCTACATTGAATTTTTTAATAATTCAATTGTTTTTGGCCTAATCCTCTCCAAAGTGAATTGGTGGCCACTATTGCTCAAACAAGAGTAGAACCCTCAATCCCTCAAGCCAAAGGAGAGCTTACAAGCTCCATGTAAGGTAATTTTCTTACTTTGTTTACGAATTTTAATGAAAGATCTATGGTTTTCTTGATTTTTATGTTTTGCAAATGATTGAATTAAATTCAAATGCTATGCCTTTGATGAAAAGGCCACCCCCTTCTCTTCTTTACATTCTAACCTTTCTTAATCCTAGAAAGATTAACTAAGTGATTAAGTAAACTCTTCTTATTGTTTACTCTCTTGAATTTACAAAATTGTGTAGATTAGAGTTCTAGAATTCTAAATTAGGTTAATTAAGTTAAGTGAAGAAAGATAAAAATGAGAAATAGTCAGCCATACAAAAGAGGTTATGCCAAAATTTTCCAGAATTTTGTGAAAAAGAAAGTTTGTTTTTATGTTATACCAAAAGAGTAATTCCCACCATTTTTGCATCTAAAAGAAATATTCTAATTACTCCATGTACATATTAACCTATGAATATGCATGGATATCACTGATATTAATTATTAAATTTGATTTCTATGTATAGAAAGATGCATAAAGAAAAAAAATTTTAATATAAAAATGTTATTCTCATCAAATTTAATTTCTATGCATAGAAAGATGCATAAAGGAAATTTTTTTATTACAAAAGTGTTATTCTTATTAAATTTAATTTTTATGCATAGAAAGATGCATAAAGGAGTTTTTTTATTACAAAAGTGTTATTCTTATTAAATTTGATTTTTATGCATAGAAAGATGCATAAAAGAATTTTTTTATTACAAAAGTGTTATTCTTATTAAGATTGGTTTTTATGCATAGAAAGATGCATACATGAATTTTTTTATTATAAAAGTGTTATTCTTACTAAATTTAATTTCTATGCATAGAAAGATGCATAAAGGAATTTTTTTATTATAAAAGTGTTATTCTTATTAAATTTGATTTCTATGCATAGAAAGATGCATAAAGGAGTTTTTTTTATTACAAAAGTTTTATTCTTATTTAATTTGGTTTCTATGCATAAAAAGATTCATAAAGGAATTTTTTTATTACAAAAGTGTTATTCTTATTAAATTTGGTTTCTATGCATAGAAAGATTCATAAAGGAATTTTTTTATTAAAAAAGTGTTATTCTTATTAAATTTGATTTCTATGCATAGAAAGATGCATGAAGGAGTTTTTTTAATATAAAAGTGTTATTCTTATTAAATTTGGTTTCTATGCATAGAAAGATGCATAAAGGATTTTTTTTATTACAAAAGTGTTATTCTTATTAAATTTGATTTCTATGCATAGAAAGATTTATAAAGGAAATTTATTTATTATAAAAGTGTTATTCTTATTAAATTTGATTTGTATGCATAGAAAGATGCATAAAGGATTTTTTTAATTACAAAAGTGTTATTCTTATTAAATTTGATTTCTATGTATAGAAAGATGCATAAAGTAAATTTTTTAAATAAAAGTGTTATTCCTATTAAAATTGATTTTACGCATAAATAGATGCATGAAAGGATTATTTATATCAAAATTAGAATTCTCTTAAATTCTATGTTTAAATTCTATGAGTATTTGATAAATGAATAATTCAATACTCTAAGAGAGAAATTTCCATCATTTTATATTCACACGGATTGTAAAAAAAGAAAATTTAGGAAATCTATTGAGATCAAAATATTGAGATAAATGATTAATTTATTCCTCATTGGAGTTTGTAACTAATTTAGAAATCAGTTAAGTGAATATTCAAAGAAAGAAATTTAGTAAAATAGTAATTGAATAACCAAAACTTTTCGAGAAAGATAGTTCAGGAAAAATCTTATCCGACTCGAGCCTTGAATCAGACGATGACCAAGATCAAATTTTTTCATCAGTTTCGAGGAAAGATAGTGTGACCAGTTTAGTAAAATACACTCAAAGCTCCCGCCAAATCTGAAACTAAGTTTGAGACCCTTCATATTGATCTCTGGATCAAGGTTATAGAATACGAGGAATTCTGCTATGAAATTCAGAATTCTGATCAAGAATTTTTGGGGATACTAATTCAAGAAATACTCCTTGTATTCAAAAGAAAATCAAACTGAAAACTTGCTTATAAACCCTATTTTCTTAAAGGACTATCTTACGCCAAAATGCTGGAGCATTTGGTATATATTTTTCCAAGGGAAGTTCGGTCGCAACAGCTGGCCGGGAGTGTCCAAAGGATGGCTCACGCGGCAAAGCCTTGACCAGCCTCGGTATGGTTGAAAAATGGTGCGCTCCGGTACGATGGGCGAGGGCCAAAGAAGCGATCCCTGAGTGAAGTGCCAAGACACCTAAGAAGGATCCTGGAGGGTTCTTACCAAGAGATACACGGGCTCGTGGTGCCTATGACACCCATGCATATGTCGTGGAAGATATGTATGATGGACAAAATGATTATTGTAATATGTTATTACTGGATCTCGTTGTTGCTGACTAGTTGGTCTCAACGGAGAGTCCAAAGTGATATTGTTTTTTGAGAAACAAGGGACTCGATGGAATTTTTGAGTTATGACACCTGTAACCAATAACTGTTTGTCAATGGATTATTTTATATGTTAAAGTTTTAAAGAGGAGTGTGTGCGTATCTATATTCGAAAGCAAAAGTTAAGAAAGAAATTCAATTATGGGTGGGTGAGTAATTGTCTGGCTTTATCGATTCCAGTGGTTGGATGGTGGCTAACCCATGGGCCGGATGGGGTGGAATCAGTGGAGTTTTTATAATTAAATTGAAATAATAGGAATACGCTTAGAATTCGAGTAGTTAAATAAAAACCTGAAGAATTTCTCAAATGAGTAGACCAATGGATGTGCCTGACTTTGGTTAGGAAAAAGGCGTTGATTTTCTCAAATGATTAGATCAACGGCTGCGCCTGATTTTGGTTAGGAAAAAGGCGTTGATTTTCTCAAATGATTAGATCAACGGCTGCGCGCCTGATTTTGGTTAGGAAAAAAGCGTTGATTTCTTCAAACTAAGCCAGTGATAGTTTTTTTTCTATCTGGTTTATTCAGGTGAAGGATAGTTTAGTCTCTTGACCGCGTTAAGAAAATAAAAAAGGTGAAATCGTCCCCGTTTTTCGGGCAAGGAAAATTTTTTCGTTTTCGGTTTTGGAATGACCACCAGATTAGTCTCGTGTCCGGACATTCGAGGGCGAGGCCCCGAGTGGGAAAACCTGCCCCGTGCAAGAGGATGCTACTTTTGCTCTGCTAGCAATGTGCGGAGGGGGCAGAGGGGTCTCACACTCACCCACGGATATCCGGACAAGAGACTAATCCCTCGGTTCTTCTCAAAAAGCAATCTGAGAAAAACTTCCCTCGCCCAGAAAGCATGGGCGATTCCTCCATGGATATTTCTACTCAAACGTAGTCAAGGTCATCACTTAGCAAATTGATCTGACCAAACCTGTAAGTCACTTGGTCAGATCAAGGAAGAAATTTGCACTTGGATCATAGAGACCAATGCTTTTTTCCTCATTGATAAGAGGCACAGCCGTTGATTCTTTTCCATAGAACAATTACCATCTGGGATTTACTTCATCTATCATACCATAACAGAATTGAGTCTCATTTTAGGGATCCATCAGTCTAGCCTAACCTTATCAATCCCATGGGTTAGCCAACCGCCCCCAACCGCTGTAGTGATGGGATCCATTTAAGAATTTGGTTAGGTTTTGTCCCGGGTACCAGGGAAAAGAGTTCCGAGTCCCCCTAGCTGGCGCTTTATGCAAACTTTAAGATAGTCACACCACCAATATGAAATTGCATGTTTCAAAGATTCAGTTGACTTTAAATTAATCTTTTAATGAAACCATAGTATCACTGATCATAATTCTCCAAATATCCAGTTGAATTCTAATCTCCAATCACTCCTTCATTGGTGTACCTATGGCATCATTGGATACTAGAACGATCACCACCTATCCACTCAGGGGCCCTTTTGATAGTTCCTAGCTCATAGTACCCGGCAATATATTCACTTATAAAACTCTAGATGGACTCTCCGTTGAAGATCAGCAAAATCAACCAACAGATCCATATAAAAGAGCCATGGACTCATCCGTTGAGGACCAGCAAGGTCAATCAATATCTTTCTTGAAATATGAGTGGTATCTTCGGCGACCCAGAGCCCGAGTAACGTATGGTCAGCACCCTCTAGGATCCTTCGCACATCACCTAATGCTTCACTCATAGGCCACTTCCTTGGTCCCTCATCCACCATACCGGAAGCTCACCATTACATCTCATCCACATCCACATCACATTCACATCCACATCTCTTTACATTACATCACATCTCATCCACATCCACATCCCCTTACATCACATCACATCTCATCCACATCCACATCCACATCCACATCACTTTCACATCCACATCCCTTTACATTACATTATTTCACATACACATCCACATCCATTTACATCACATTCATTCACATACACATCCACATCCATTTACATCACATTCATTCACATACACATCCACATTCATTTACTTCCCATCTCACCCTTTCACATATCCTCTCATCTTATCATTCACATCCACATCCATTGACTTCACATCTAATCCACATTCATTTTCATCACACCACATCCTATCACATCCCATTTACATCTTATCGCATCCCACATTTAGTAGCTTTTCCTACTTCGATACCGATAGAACTTTTTCTAAATTTCTACCAATTGTTTGGCTTAGATAAAGGTTCTTTTTCTCGACAAATATTTCCATATTCTTTCTCAATTTCTCAATTGAATTATATTCAATATTTCTCTTTTGAATAAAAGAATTCATGGGATTTACAAAAATAATTCTACCCATATTTCCACTTTTGATAAATATTCATAAATTGAATTATACTAAAAAATTTCTCTTTTTTTCATTTAATTTCTTGGATCTCAAATATCATGGAAATTCCTCTTTTTGCATTTGATTAATTGCATTCCAAATGTCATGGGAATTCCTCTTTTATCATAAAATAAATTTATCTAAATTTTCTCTTTTAAATTTAGATAAAATATCCATTAACTCCAATATACCAAGAATTCCACTTTTCCCATTTAAATGATTGAATTCCAATGTCATGGGAATTTCTCTTTTATCATACATAAAATAAATTTATCTAAAATTTCTCTTTTTAATTTAGATAAAATATCCACATTAATCGGAGACTCTGACTGACCTATACACGGGTTACACATACCATGTAGGTTGGCTAGAAGTTATACAATCTACATCTAGTGCCACTAATCTAGAGGAGCAACAACAAATGATATGTGAGGTTATTCATAGAATTATCCAATTTGAGAGGCAAAATAGGGGAGTGAACCTAGTTTCCACTGGCCCTATGAAATTTTTGGATATGGGGGGCAAGGCCAAACAACCAACTCTGTCACAATTGATTGGTGAGTCCCATAGACCCTTCGTATGTTATTTCGCCTGGAGTCTCAATGCAGGTTGAGCCCATGAGTAGTAACTTTAGCTTTCCAACCTTGGCTCAACTTTCCATTAGGGAATCCACAATGCCTACTCCGATGATGAGCATGACGGAAGGCACACTTGTTACCACTCTAGTTAGTACGACACCGCTACCTAGTGGAATAGTACTTACAACAGTGCGTGCCAGTGCCTCTATCGACCATATGTACCTATCGCTACTCATGCTCATGTAGCTCCTACACCTCTTAGTATGCCAATGGCGTATGCTCCATGACCACCTTATTACAACCCTTATCCAAGAGGAGCTAGGCCTAGTCACATATCATATTCTACGTCAGTTGCCTACATACCAAGACCAACGCCAACTCCTATCAACCAGGCTATCCCAGAAGTGCCTCCACCAGCTATGCCTGCTCACCTAAGTGATCTTGCAGCGTTTGCTCAAACGATCGAACGATCTATTACGGAAAACATGCGGGGCATGCCTAAGAGAGAGCCTAGAAGCAAGGCGGTACAAGTGGCTAAGCTCACTTAGAACTTCAGTGGTGGTAACGAGGATGTTAGGAAGCACATTGAAGTTTTTGAACACGT
The DNA here is from genome assembly GCF_041138505.1 of Cibotium barometz. Classification (NCBI taxonomy): domain Eukaryota; kingdom Viridiplantae; phylum Streptophyta; class Polypodiopsida; order Cyatheales; family Cibotiaceae; genus Cibotium; species Cibotium barometz. Next base: position 29,834,726 of record NC_141106.1, read on the forward strand.
GTGTGATTCCTTGGAAGAGCACAATGAGCTACATAAATGTAAAGCCTTAGGCTTAACCTTGAGTGGAAGAGTCGAAGATTGGTATTGAACTTTAAGGGTTGAAGAGCGTGTGTGATTCCTTGGAAGAGCACAATGAGCTACATAAATGTAAAGCCTTAGGCTTAACCTTGAGTGGAAAAGCCGAAGATTGGTATTGAACTTTAAGGGTTGAAGAGCGTACTCACTATCCCACTCTCAAGAGATTGTTCTTGAAAGAATACATACGTGAGGGTTTGCTTTGGGGAGTAGCATCTCAACTCCAAAAAGCTGAACGTGAGGGAGGGAGTCAGTGAGAGACTTTATTAGTCGATTAAAGCATCTAAATTCTCGCTGCACTCCCGATGAGCGCTTCAATAACAACCAACTGCTTGCTAGATTCATCCGAGGATGGCGCCACGACATATACAATGGCCTAGTCATTAGAGGTCTTACGACGTGGGAAGCAGTCATCACTGTCAATGTAATCCAGTTAGAAGACAACTTGATGATTGCAAGTAAAAAGGTGTCTTTGGAGACAAAATCTGTTAGGTCGCAAGTATTTGGGCACGAGCCAATGACCGTAAAACCTATCGCCCCAGGGAGCCAAGATATCCGAAATGTCTATGAGTGACTGACCTTACTAAGGCTCTCCAAGAATACTTTAGGGGTAATCGAGCTCCTCAAAATAGCTGTATGTACCCAATGGCCTCTTCCCTGAATAGCCCTAAATCCACATCGGAGTATTTTGATAATCGTGGATTTTACAAAAAGCTAAAAAAATAGACATGTGCAGTCAAAAAATGAGGAAGGAAAGTAAGATATCATTAAAAAAAAGGAGCATGCCTACATTTTCTACGCGGGTAACAAGAGAACTAAGTGTAGTAGTAACTTTGCGTTGTAGCACACCCTCTAGAGCAACAATGGTGTTCGGTTTGCTTAGGACCACATAGTACGAGTGAATGTCCCACATTCAGAGTTAAATTCAATGGGAATTGCAATGCATGTGGTAAGTATGACCATCAATCCAAGGATTGCCTAGTACTTAAGCGTATGTTGGCAAATCAAGCACCACTAGCCTGGTCAAACACACCTCAAGTACTCGCGTTGATGCCTGCACCACCTGTCGAGCAACCGTCACAGCACATAGTTCCAAGGAACCCGAATGTAGTCGAGTCTATGCCGTTACCACCGCCAGTGCTAGGACCACAACCTCCACATCCAAGGATTACCCCTATAAACCAGATGGATTGTGAGTCACATAGTGCGTGTGGGGATTATGAAGAGGAGATAGACCCCACTGCTCCATATGGGATTGATACGTTTGAAATGACTCCCCGGTACTACATGGAGGATCATTTCGGGCAAGTCAAGCCTGTATATCAAGCGGCTGCTCTCGCCCCCCCACAAGAGGGCAAAACCTTAATACCTTGGCAAGGAGACCACCTCTTCAATGCTATGATTGTGGTGGACCGCATCGTGTAGCGGAGTGCCCTAATAGGCTACAGAAGATCGCTACTCAGATACAACCAAATCAAGGGAGCACAACGAGAATGCCGGTACTTACATGTAATCGTTGTGGCATAGATCATTTGATTGCTCAATGTCCACATAATCCTAGTGCACCCAAGATTACGCCATTGAATTTGGTTGAGGTCAGTAAACGAGGCATGAGGAACCACACCTGTTGTACCCGCGAATGTAGTTACACGGTCAATGCTTCAAAATCGAAACTACATTCTCGAAGAGAGGGATATCGCATCAATTGCTCGAGCAAAGAAAAAGAAAACGCGGCGGAAGAGATCACTTAATGCCACGAGCTCCAAGCCTAGTTCAAAGACTAACATAGGAGACGACCCCGTGTATATGAATGATCTTGAAGATGACTCCGATTCAATAGAAACCATGGGGACCAAAGCCACTACCTTAAGGGAGGAACCCACTCGGGAGCTCAATGAAGGAGAATCAAGCAAATACATAAATCAGGGGAAACAAAAGGAAACTCCCGCGGCCCCACAACCAAGTCAGCTAATGCCCTCTCGGCCACCCAAACTGACTGAGACTCCCCAAGACAAGCCACGTGGGCCAAAGACCCTCAAGAAAAAGATTGGAACTTACCCAAACCCAGTTGAGGAGATTGAACAAGTGCAACACTTAAGGGGTTTGGTGGAAGAAACACAAAGGGAACTGGAGCCAGTAGACCCTAGAAGAATCAAAATTCCAGACACAATGTTTCCTACACAAGTTCGGCCTCACAGGAGCCATAAACCGTTAGCTATACCTAGTATCATTCGAGAAGAAAGTGAGGATAGGACATCTGGAAGTGGGCAAACACCCTTCTTGCTTGAAAGAATGTTTAGTGAGGGAATGCCTGACCCCATCGAAGAGGAAGTGATTCCATCTTCACCAGTCCCTAGTCAATGGGTGATGTCTCGAAAAGTACCATTGAATGTGTCTAAGCTAATGGATTTCATGTCCTCTGAAATCAGAACCACGATCATATCCAAGTTATACGAAAATCCTCAGCTATTCTTAGCTCTTCGGGCATTTCTCAATGGAGAATTGAAGGCGGGGTTACTGTAATTTGCAATTATGGATAGACCCGACACGCTTCAAGATGAGGAGGAACATCGGTCATTGAAATACCTCTTAACAAGTTGGGACAGTACTTTGAAGATGACGAATCTAATGCCACCCTCCCCATTACTACCAAGGGATTGACTCTAAAGGGAATCCTTGATGGTGGTGCTGGAGTGAGCATTGTGACTAAAAACTGTTGGGAATCTATGGGAAGACCTCACCTTGAAGTCAAACATATAGTGGTTGGTTAAGATGGCAAACGGAACTATTGCTAAACCTATTGGAATGTTAAGGGACCTTAAGATCAAGGTTCTGGGATACAAGGTAAAACATACCTTCATTGTAATGGATTTCTCCAAGCATCCTATGTCATATCAAATGATCTTAGGATGTCCTTTCATGAGGGAAGCACAAATGGTACATGATTGGTCGAAAAACCATGTCTACCTACAATTCCAGGACTCTGTCATTCGAGTTGATCTTGAGAATGGTCGGGTGCATCCTTTAGGAAGCAAGGTTATCATCGATAATCGATCAGATACCACTATTCATTCCGCCCCATTAAGGTATTGCTATACATGTAAAAAAGAGACTGATGATGGGAAAGATTCTCCTTATATGGATGTCCTACTGGGTATGACTGAGTCGGATAACGTGGATTGGGTACACCTACTAGTGGCAACCATAGACACATGGGGAAATAGAGGCACAAGTTGGGTAACGCGTGAGGGGCAAGATATGGCATCGTTAGTGCCAATAAACATGATAGGTGTTATGCACTACTTGATTCCTGATGGCAAGAAAGTGGCAAACTCCCTTGACACTGACAGTAGCGAGGAAGACTCTGACCAATGCAACTCTGAGTCGTCTGAATCTCAAGAAGAAACTAACTCTGATTGGGGGGGATGAATCAAATATTCACCCAAGTGTGGAAGCAATGTGCTCAAGGCCTAGGACGGTGACCTCTTGTAGTTCATCCAAAAGTGAGGGGGACACAAGTGAAGATCGACCAAGTGAGTCCGAATCTGATAGAAACAAAAATCAAAAACTTGGTAAGAAGAAAAGACATAAGTGACAATGCTATCGAGCTAATGTACGAACTGCAATAAACAAAGAGAGATCCACTCTACTGCAGAATGGCTTAGTTATGTAGGAGCTATTGACGCTCATGGAAGTTATGTAGATAATTGGGGACAATACCTCCAAAGTGTCATGTGGTGTATTCCGCAACCTCATGATGTCGCCCAATTAGAAATCAAAGAAACCGAAACTAAGTCGTACTAACTAAGTCGTACTGCGACGAGAAGGCGGCAAAACCAAGAGTTAGCTCAGCAAGAAAAGGATGCGGAATTAAAAGAAAAAAACCTGGCACAATAGGAACCGGTAGACTTACACCCCGCACTCGAGCATTTCAAATCATTTACCACAGGGGAACGTAAAGTCGTCTATACAAAAGCCCAACGAATGCCTACCAATGGGAGTAGCGGTGTCTACGATGGCCCCGCGGTAGTTAAGGAGATAGAACTAGCGGATCCAGGTGAGGAGTCTAACCCAGTTTTTATTGCTCAAGACCTCACCCAGACAGAGGAAGCGACACTCAAGAAGCTTCTTAAGGAATTCAAAGATATATTTGCTTGGACATATCATGATATGAAGGGTGTTCCACCCTCGGTGGTGCAACACACGATTCCTATGATCTGCTAAACTAGTCCAGCAACGTCCCTACCCAATGAATCCTAAGTACGCAAAGATTGTACAAGAGGAAATTGAAAAGCTTATAAAATGTGGATTCATATACCCTATTGAGCACTCAGAATGGGTTTCCCCGATAGTCATCGTACCAAAGAAGAATGGGAAACTCAGAGTGTGCGTTGAGCTCAAAAAGGTTAATGTAGCCACCAAAAGGGATCATTACCCCTTGTCGTATTCTGAACATGTGCTTGAAAGAGTTGCAGGCAAGGAGGCATATAGCTTTTTAGATGGGTACTCTGGTTACAATCACAATTGCAGTAGAGGACCAAGCTAAAACAGCATTTATCATGGAGTTTGGAGTGTTTACCTTTCGTGTCATGGCCTTTGGCTTGACCAATGCACCTGCAACATTCCAACGATTGATAAACACAGCCTTTAAGGAATATCTAAGGGCGTTTTGTGATCTTAGTGTTCATTCCTCTTGGGACGAGCACTTGATGTGTTTTTACGAAAAATATTTGAAAGGTGTAGATTATATCGCATCTCATTGAATCCTTTCAAATGCCAATTTTGGGTTAAACACGGAGTCATTCTAGGGCATATAGTGTCCAAAAATGGGATTTCCACTGACGATCAAGGTCATTCTGGAATTGCCCCCACCCACCAACTATAAGGGAGTCCAATGCTTTATGGACCATGTTGGTTATCGAAGGTTTATTCTATTCTTCGCCGAGATAGCTCGACCATTGTGTATAAGCTTCTCATCGAGTTTATTTGGACCGAAGATTGTGACCGTGCGTATGAGCTATTAAAGAAGGCCTTGGCGAGTGCTCAAATCTTCCAAATGCCTAACTGGGATTTAATCTTCCATGTGCATATTGATGCATCAAACTTTGCTATTGGTGGGTGTGTGTTAACTCAACTTGGAGAACACAAACTAGACTACCCCATTAGCTTTGCCAGCTCGCCAGAAGCTGAACGATGCTGAGATGAACTACACCACTATGGAGCGAGAAGGGTTGGCAATGCAGTAAGGAAATTTCGTTATTACCTCCTTGCCACCAAGTTTGTTTTCTATGTGGATCATCAAGCATTGTTGTATCTGGTAAACAAACCATGCTCCAGAGGAAGAATCACACGATGGCTATTGATTCTTCTTGAGTTTGATTTCACTATTGTTGTGAGACCTGGCAAAAAACATGTCATGGCTGATCATTTGTCTCGCATACCTAATGGTGAAGCTCCTACGGGAGTTGATGATGACTTACCTAACACTTCCATGTTCATGGTGGAGACAATGCCTAAATGGAGTGAGAAGATTGTTAACTTTTTGGTTAATGGCTTTCCACCCAAGAAGCTTCGTAAAGATCTAGCTCGAAAGCTGATCAAGGAATGTGAACCCTATTGCCTGATAGCCGAGACTCTTTATAAAAGAGGAAAAGATGACGTTCTTAGGCGTTGTGCCCGAGAGGATGAGTATCTATACATTTTGCAAGAGGCACATATGGGCGTAGCTGGTGGTCACTTCTCAGGAGACTTAATTGCGCGAAAGATCTTACAATCAGGGTATTGGTGGCCCACTATGCTCCAAGATGCATCACTTTTTGTAAAGGGTTGCGATGAATGCCAACGATACAAGAAACCCCAGTGGAAGGATCAAATGCCCCTGCATCAAATCAAAGTAAACCAACCATTTGAAAAGTGGGGTTTAGACTTTGTAGGTCCGATTAGCCCAGTAGCCCGCAACACACAATCTCACTATATTATTGTGGCCACTGACTATATGACCAAATGGGATAAAGCGAAAGCGACACTTAAGGTAGATGCAAGGACAAATAGCCAAGTTCCTCTTTGAAAATATACTCACACACTTTGGTTGTCCTTTTGAACTTGTGAGCGACAATGGTACGCATTTTATAAATGAAGTGATTAAGAAGCTCACAACAAATTTCATGATATCCCATCATAAATCTACCCCTTACTATCCGCCGCAAGCAAATGGCCAAGCCGAGAGTACCAACAAGACCTTAATCTCTGTTGTTTTGACAAAGACAGTTGAAGCTCATCGCATGCATTGGGATCTAAAGCTTACGACAGTTTTATGGGCCTATCGTACTGCGTACAAAGTGGCTATTAATTGCACACCAAGCTTCATTTTAACAGCTACTTCCCCTGCTCAATCTCGTTCAAACAAGAAGCCTCGTAGAAGGAAAGCAGCTACCCGCCCGAGAAAGGGCAATGTAACATCACGATGGATTCCTAAAAAATTATTAGTAGCCCAAGGGTACTACAAAGGGAATGACCAGATTTGGGTCCCTAAGCAGCATAAGATGAATCCCTCTACATCACCTCTGTAAAACCTTGCAAACCAAATGTTGCCACCCCAACGACAATTCAAGACCATGGTAAGGGAAAGGTAACAGAGTGCTCCACACCACTTCTTCCAGAGCTCGTTTGGATTCCCAAACGATATCGATCAATACCACCTAGCTCAGGAAGGGGGGAGCCACATGAATCTTCTAGCTCCTCATGCCAGGCAAACGTTGATATAGAAGTTTCTTCATTCTCTACACCTACTCTTGTCAACACCCAACAACAAGAGACCGATGAGTATATGTCTCCCCTTGTAAAAGTATCGTCGGAAACCATTTCCTCCATTTGTTCATGGGAGCGTACTCCCTAACCTTCTTCCCTGACCATGTAATTTCCAAATTCAAGGGGATGTATATATATAGCTTCATACACAGAAAAGAAAGGAAAAGAAAAGAAAAACAAAAAATAGTAAAAAGAGCAAGAGCACATTAAGAGGAGAAATATCCGTAACCAATTAGGAACTAGATTGACCTGTCAATAAACCTACTGATGCCATATTTGTGTTTGCAGATATGGCAGATGCATGATCATCATACACTTCATCCACTCCCACCTTTGGTGAGAGGTATCATCTCTACCTTTCTCAAATATTTCACATGTGCTATCCTGTAATTAAAACCGAATTGGATCATATAGATGTACTAGCTAGAGAGGAAAATGTTGAGGAATTAGAATGGCTAATATGCCTATTGACCATGACTGACCCCTACTCCGTAGAGGACATATCCCTGATAGCCCAAGACTTTCCTTTTCCACAAGATGACTATCCTTGCATGGTTATATTCTTGATGAGTTTATGTGGATGGGAAAATGAAAATGATATATCTGACGATGATGAATGGACGGATGAAACTCATGGCACTACCGAGGCTGACTTTATTTATTTGGATGATGCGGATAGAGGCTTAGCCTTAGGGCTAGAGCCAGGACTCTACAACATTCTCTTACCATATCCTCAATAGTAGTGTGGTGACTGGTAGGTAGGTTAGTGTTTTCAAGTTTTTTCTAGTTTGGAGTCCTTAAACGAGTCTTTAATTTTTTACACTGATGTGCCTTTTGAGGTATAGTGGTTGTTAGTTGGTTGTACAGGTTGAAACGTTTGAGGTGGGTTCTCTTTCAAGTCCTGAGATAGCCGCAACGTTCATACATAAATATCTCATCAAATTGCGGGCATTTCTCATCGAATCAAGGCGATCTCTCCAAAATACAGGTGTAATTCTTCCATGCCCATTCTCTTTCATTTTTACTGTTCAATTAATTGCATGAACTATAATGCATGACCACATGGAACTTGTCAAAGCACTACTTAGTTTTTGAAGTTGCCTGATGTGCTGGTGTAAATCATTAATAAGTTTAACCTTATTGGCTATATTCTTGAGAATGCATGAAGTCTTTAGTTAACCTGGAATATGGTTGTCTTAAGTCTACTTGGATGTGTGTGTGTTGACCTCTAGGACATAGCTTTTACCCCTTTTGTCGAAAGGATGCAAGAACACATTATAGTTCAGTAGTGAAGATCAAAAGAAATAAATTAAAAAAAAGGCTACAATAAATGGTAATTCACGTCTATTATGTGCTCTAATGTTGGCCTATCGCCTTATTTACACACTTGGTAGGCGAGGAGTATTCTTCTCCAGACCGATGCCCTGGGTTGGTAGGGGGTAGCCTTACCTAAGGTGAACTAATAGATTCCTGGACAATGCCTTGTGTTAAACATGGTACCAGGATCGATGTTAGTTTTGCCTTAGGGAGGTTGCCATTGTGGTATTAACTTGTTCTTAGAGTAGACACATTATGGTCATCTGTTTATTTATTAAGCTTGGTTATTTTCCTTGACTTAGGTCAGTTCTAAACCCTGATTAACCTTTGATACCTTGCAAACTCTTGATTTACTTTCAATAATTTTAAAATCCTGTTAATTTGCTACACTAGCTCATTCATGTGACCCCTTAAACTAAGTTCTTATAGCAACATCCATTGTGGTCTAACATGCTTGAATTTATTACACTTTATATCTTTTGAATTCCAGCATACTTTCACTCTACTTCCCTGTTTTGTAGACAGTCTACCACAACAAACCCTATCGAGCTTACCATACCATAGCTTCTGAGGACGGAATCTACATCAGGAAAGGGGGCATGTTAACCTATGAATGACGGACATTGAGACGTACTATGTTTTACATCATGTAATTAATTTAAGTATTCGGAGTCATGGGCCGGGGGCTTGTCGGCACCATAGGTAAAGGATAAAGGGATTGGGTGATCGCCGATGAGAGGCGCACCTTGAATATCAACAAGATAAGGGTTAGGATCGGCCGGCCATGTATAGGCGCCCATGTGTGAACGGCTAAGTCAACTATAAGAGTCAAATGTAACCCCCTAAAACTCTCATTCTCAATGTGTTGAATGCAAAGTGTGCTCTTGCCTTATCTTCTCGATCCCCTTCTCCTGCGTATGTGTGTGTGTGTGTGTGAGAGAGAGAGAGAGTGATCAAGCACTGTGTGGCGGCACGGTGGTGGTGAGGCGGTAGAGCGGCGACGGCGGCTCCTTCTTCACTGCGACACGAGAATCCTTCAGGACGGTAGTTTGAGCGGTGAGTGACACACCTCCTTTGCTTTCTGTTTAAGCTTGCTAGTTCCTGGTTGTATGCTTGCAGCCATTTGTGGCTCGCAAACGGTGTTCGGCAAGTCCTCAGCTCCGACTCGTGCGGTAAAAGCGCACAATAACATAAGCAACATGGTTGGTAGTGGTGCAATCAATGAAATACCAGTTGGAGAAGAGTTATTAGAAATGGTCCATGGAGAAACCACGAAAATGTATGTTGGCTCTAGAAAATCAACCAAGCATTGTCTGCAAGAGAAAGAAATGGGGGAGGGTAATGTAAATGAGTTGAATGAGGGCACAATGATTGTAGTTCTTGCTACTGATGTGATGAGAACAATCATCCATTTTGGTTGGCCAAAGTCACAAAATTTATCCATGAGGGCAATGTTGTTACTTCTGTGGAAGTACATTGGTATAGAACGCTTTCAACCGATGCGCTCAAGGGAAAGTATGATCCAGAGATGATTAAAAAAGTAAAAAAGGAAAGAAAAGTGGAATTTGTCACGGTGGACATGTTTAATTTGCAAGATGTAGAAATTATTGTGTATGGATTTGAGTTAAAAAAAGTATGGACACTTGCACCAAAAAACAATCGATATTTTAAAGCAAAAGGTCCAAGGACTCTCCTAGTGGGATGGAAGAGTTTCATCTCCTTTGTAATTTATCATGTTTTCCAAATTGAAGAAGATAACCTTTTTTCCAATTGATAATTTTGGACGTTTTTGGGTTCTAGATCAAAATGTAAGTGATGTTTTATGCATTCTTTTTTCACAGAAGGAGTGATTTTTTTTAGGTCCATTTTTTGGGTTTTTTCCCAAAAACAAAGTTGGGTTGTCATTTGCATGATTTTGTTGTTTTTTATGACTCACTATTAAAATTGCATGTAGCTCCTTGTGTAGATATTTGAACTAATTCACGGCCTCCACTGGTGTATTTTGGCTAAAGTAGACATGCTACAAAGGTGGCTGAACCTGTCTGTCCATTGGGTGCTAAAGAAAACTGCCCTCCCTGGCATTACCAGCTAAGTGATGTTAGCCCATTTTACTATGTTTTTGTTTGTTGGGCCTTGTAGTCCCTTTGGCCAACTTGGGGGCACTAGTTAGCCGCACATAAGGTTGCTCAAGTCGGGGGAGCTATAGGGCGTATCTGATCAAATCCACACTCAAGTGCATTCTTTTTGGCTGCCCCTCATTGTCAAGCACCTCGGTTGTGTGTAGGTTGGCATTATAGTTTTTAGTAAAATATTAGAAATTATAAAGATCTAGCCCCCCCACGACACCTAGTCCTAGATGCTCAAGGCGGGTTACGACCTACAGGGTCACTGCAACTACCCTTTAGCATGGCCTTGTGCAATAAAGTAGTTTTTGCTCGATCTTATGGTTGTTCTTTATGAGGTAGTGCACGGTATGGCCACTCGCTAACCTGCTTCATTAGTGGCTCTCCCAAATGTGAAAGCTATGGGTGGCGGGCATATTCCTTGAAGCGTCCCCCCGCCAGGCGCTTCCTCCAGACGGTGGTGCTGGACCTCAAGGGAGTCAAGGGAGGAATCTAAGGTGTCAGCCATGGGTAATAAAGGATGGGAGGAAAGGAAGGCTTGAGAAAAAATTTGCAAGAGTTTGGCTACACTGAAAGCTGAAAGTGAGGAAATAAGGGGGTGGGGCCCTTATATATAGTTTCCTAAGGACATAATTGTGGCAACCTGAATGGTATGGGCCTAGCATTTCCATCAAATGGACATGGAAACTTGAAGCGATTGGGTTTGGCAGTTGGGTTTGTGTTTGGTGTACGGCCGTGGCATATTGTTGGAACGGGTCTACCAACAGATGTTAAGGATGGAATGGGTGTGGTTGTTGCACTTGATGATGGAACAACCGCGACAACAACTCATAAGGGGAATGGTACGGTCGGGGCATCTTGAATGTTGAATGGTATGACCGTGGTGGAAAGTCTTGTATAACCATGGCAACTTTGAAGCTCATAATGGTTTGGTCATGGCAAAGATGGAGAGAAATGGTAAAACTATTGGAAAAGACGGAGAGGAATGGTATGGCCATGGAAAAGACGGAGAGGAATGGGATGGCCATGGCAAAGATGTAGAGGAATGGTACAGCCGTGGCATTTTTTTTTGAAGAAGGCACCTTGAATAAGGTTTTGTACCCTAGAGCTATGCTGCCAGCAACCCATGCGGGTCTTGTTCACTCATTGCGTGCCCAATTTGCCAAGGTGAGGAGTCGGTCCCAATTAGGTGTGGCGAGGTGGGGGGTTCCAATTCCTTGGATTATTTAGAGGCTAGTGACAAGGGAGTACCTGAAACTAGAGAGTTTGATGGTTGCTTGGAAGTAATCCAAGGTGAGGAGTCGGTCCCAATTAGGTGTGGCGAGGTGGGGGGTTCCAATTCCTTGGATTATTTAGAGGCTAGTGACAAGGGAGTACCTGAAACTAGAGAGTTTGATGGTTGCTTGGAAGTAATCCAAGGTAGCCTAATAATAACAAGAGGAGGAGTGGTCGATCTTGAGGGTATATCATTGGTAAGGTCTATCGTCTGCATGGGGGGTCACGTTGTGGTTGTGAAGCTTTTGCTTCCGTTTCTCCTATGGAGTCCTTGTGGTGGAGGCCACTCTGGGTTTCCACATTGAAGGGTGGTTGCATAAGCATGGAGTTGGGATCGTGGAAATTTGGGGATGCATAGTGTTAAAACCCTAAGATCTCTCTAGATAATTGTTATGCATAAACTCATCCACCCGACCACCCCCAAGCCCAAGGGATGCATAGTGTTAAAACCCTAAGATCTCTCTAGATAATTGTTATGCATAAACATTCATAAATAAGGTAGCATAAACTCATCCACCCGACCACCCCCAAGCCCAAGGGATGCACACATGATTTATAATGAAGTACATCATACCTTTACTTTGATGTCCCATACCATCAAGATCTCTCTAGATAATTGTTATGCATAAACATGCATAAATAAGGTAGCATAAACTCATCCACCCGACCACCCCCAAGCCCAAGGGATGCACACATGATTTATAATGAAGTACATCATACCTTTACTTTGATGTCCCATACCATCAAGAGGTATAACTCCAATCCATCAGCATGTAGCTATAGTGTGAAATGGTAGGTGAGTAGATATAATCCTCTATACAAGAGAACATCATATCATAACCTAGCCTCAAGATAACATCAAGAGACCATAGCCTAAGCCTCCCTTGACTATGCCCCATGCCCTTATTATAAAAACGAAGGCAAATGCTTCAAAGCACTTGAAATTATCCAAAAGGTCAAAAGATTCATGGATAAAAGCATAGAAGCTCCTTAAATCCATGAAAACCATAGTTGATCATAAAAATCAATGTATGCCATCTAATGGTCATTAATCATGCCAAAAGAAGCATTAAATATGGTGGCCAACTCATCAATCCAGAGTATATGAACATGGTGTCCTTCAAGAAAAAATCCAAAGTAAGCAAGTGAAACACATATGTGTAACACTCATTAAAAAACCCCTAGATACAAGTGATCTAGGCACACCATGATGAGTCATATCAAACTTGGAAAACATCCAATAAAATCCACCAAAACAAACCAATCAACTAACCCATGATAGAATTTGTCTTAGGCTTAAGAAATTAAGCACAAACCACACTTAAATAGGTGCAAAATAAACTATCATGGAAAAGTGTCAAAGGTGAAACACACTTTGAACGCAAATTATAGCCATCAAAAGAAATTAAGGAACATGTCCAAAAAGAATGGCTAAACAATGGTAAAAAATCATGAAAACATGGTTTAGAATCAATCCAAACACAAATAACTACTAATACGAGGTACAATCGTATAAAAGATATGCGAATAACCCACATCTATCTAATGTCAGTAAGAGAAAACGTACGTCAACATTAAACAACCCTCCAAAATACTAAATTCTCGAGAAAAGAATTATCATGATTTTTCCTATTTTTTTCTAGGGCCTCAAAATACAATAATTTTTAATTCCACCAAACCTATCTTATGGCATTCCAAACCTATATTTTTCCAAAAAAAAATTATCAAATAGTTTTGCCAAAATACCATTAATATTTTAAAAATACCAATTTTTAGGATTTTTAAAAATAGTTTCTAAAAAATTCCTAATTTTTTGGGAGAATCCCATCATTCACAAAATTTCCAATTCTGCTCGACAATTCTCAAATCCAATAAAAATTTATAATTTTAATGGATTTTTGAATTTTTTAGGTTGAAAAAATATATTTTTAAAGGAATTTGAATGGTCACGGTGGCGACGGGCGCCCGAATGGAAACACCACATGCCAATCACCAACCCCACATTTTCCAAAAATTTTAAATAACCTTTGTCTAATTTTCCACTAATTTTTAGGAATTTTTAAAAAATTTCAATTTATCCCAAACGTATAAGAATACGAACGGTCAAAAAATTTCGGAATCCCAATGGTTTTTCCGGAATACGGAAAGCCAACAGTGTCGGAAAAATGAAAAGACAAAAAAAATTAGAATGTGAAAGGTCAAAAGTTTCCGGAATCCGAAAGGTCAAAAGATTTTCCGGAATTTGGAAAGCCAAAAGGTTTCGGGAAAGCGAAAAGCCAAAGGTTTTAAGAGAAAACATTTCAGCAATTTTTTTTCTCAAATCTCATATTTTCTCAAAAATTTTCAGGCTTTTCCAAGCTTTTTTGAAAGGATTTCAAAAGCTCTTTTTTTAAATTAAAAAAACTACTTTTATAAAAAAATCAAAATTTCTTTTAGAGCTTTATTAAGCTTTTAAAAAAAATTATTTCATGGGGGGGGATTTTCGCCCGATGGGGGCTGCAGTGCAACCCCCCCTCCCCCGTTGCGCGCTTAGAGAGAGAGAGAAGAGTCTCTCTCTCCACACTCCTTTCTCCTTCTCTAATAAAATCTTCTCTCACCACCCCTTCCTTCTCTCTGTTAATAGAGAGGTTAATTTTTAATTAATCTTTTCAATCAAATCCTAATTATGATTAACATTAATAAAAAATGTGCTTATTTTAAGAGGCCTTTACATGTGCGAGAGAAGAAATAGAAGAAACATTCGGATTTGAGAGGAGAAGAGGATTCCACGCACATGGGAGAGCATTCCATGCATCAATGGACTACCCCACTCTACATTTTAGGAGAAATTTGGCAGAAAATCGAAAGAATATCTGCGAAAAACCCACAAAAATGTAAAAAATACATTTCTAACCATAAAAATGCTCTAAAAATTTCTAAAAAATTAGGAAAAAATTTCTTAAAATTGTAAAAATTTAGGGAATCCATTCTACCAAAAATATCCGCAATAAAATATGCAGTATTTTGGTAAAAATCTCCATTAATGCTTATTTTAAACCTCAAAAATAGGAAAAAATAGCATTAAACTCACAAAATTCCCCCGTAACGTCAATTCATCCATTGAATAGAAGAAACACACATTCCAACCACCATATCAGCAATCCACATGTAAATCATCAATACAAATCAACAAAATAACATTTTTATTTAGTAAATATTAAAATTTACTTCAAAAATACGAAAAAATTACAACAAGAAAGAAAAATTAACAACAATTAACAACAATTAACTAGAGATTGCTCTGATACCACTATTAAAACCCTAAGATCTCTCTAGATAATTTTTATGCATAAACATGCATAAATCAGGCATAAACTCATCCACCCAACCACCACCCCGAGCCCAAGGGACGCACACATGAGTTATAATGAAGTACATCATACCTTTACCTTGATGTCCCATACCATCAAGAGGTATAATTCCAATCCATCAGCATGTAACTATAGTGTGAAATGGTAGGTGAGTAGATATAATCCTCTATACAAGAGAACATCATATCATAACCTAGCCTCAAGATAACATCAAGAGACCATAGCCTAAGCCTCCCTCGAGAGTGTGCCCCATGCCCCTATTATATAGGAGGGCCCTCAAGTGACTTGACTCTCCATCTCCCATGTGTGACCCTTGGATGCCTGACCCTAACCCTTACCCTTAAGGTTAGTACTAACCCATGCTCCACTAGAGCTTGTGCCCATGCTCCTATGCTCACAAGCCTTATGTGGGTTAGCCTCCTAGTTTATGCACACATAATGTGCATATAACACATAGGTGGCGATTGTCCTCATAAAAATGTTGGGCTTGTAGAGGTTTTGGGATCCACCTGGGTTGTTGGGGGGGATGGCTAGGGTTGCGATGGAGGATAGTTGTGTGGTGGGAAGAGCGTTGGGGCAAGCATTTGTTTTGTACCTTGTGGGCTTGTGGTTTTCAAATGGGTTTCCAACAAGGTGGACGCAGATCTTGGGGTGCCGGTGTATAAGGGTGAGAGGTGGATCGTCGGGGAATCCACAAAGTTGAAGTGCCCTCATAATAGCCTTACGCTTTTAGGAGCCATTTAGGTACCCAATTCTGAGAAGGCATGCCCTGTGTGCTTTTGTTAGTGTTGTTTAGAAGTGTTAGTGTTTTGTGGTGGGTTAGCAACTTGTGTGGTTTTTGCGATGTGGGAGTGGGTTGCTGCAAAGTGGGGGTAGTGGAGAGGATGTGTGGTTTTTGGAGTGATGAGCGGCCTCTTTTTGAGTGGGATGGATTTGTGGGGGTGTGAGGATGGAATGATGGTGGGGGTAGAGAAGGGACTTCTTGGCATGGGGGAGTAACGGGCACATGCTCTTCATCTATCATGAAAATAGTGACTTAGCCAAAGGTTTTAGCCGAAGGCTAGCTGTAGGGCTACCGTCCTTGCATCCCAATCGATGTTACACTGATTGTGATCTCTTTGCGCATTGTTCTTGCATGCATCCTCTGAGAAGGATCTCTTTGCACATTGTTCTTGCATGCATCACATAGAACTTCCCTTCCAAGGGGGTCATTTCCAATATGGAATCAAAGTGTGACTGTGCCTAAGCATTGAACTTCCTGAGATGCCACCATTGTGACTGAGGGCGGGAGTATCTTTTAGTGAAGGTTCTTCGAGGGAACGCCATGTTTCATGAGACATCAAATTGTAATTAGCCCGTGTGTCTACAAGAGCTAATTTTTGGGTGAATCTTATCGAGGTGGTCATTCCTAACCACAACCGAGCAATCTTCCCCTCCCATTATTTCTCTTCGAGGTCTACCACTTGGGCCATATTGACCACTATATATTTATGTTTAAGTTTAGATTGCCTCACTTGTTGGGTGGCTTATTTTATATCTTCATGGCTCTTTTTTCTTTGTTTTTTCTCATGAATGGCCCTTAGGGTGTGTAAGGTCCCTCCCAAGCCATGTATGTATGTGTCTCTTTTAATATAGATTTCGATAAGGAAAGAGAGTGTACTTAGAGAAGAGTGAGACAATAAGGATAGAAACATTAGGAAAGTGTTAGAAAAAAAAATATTAGCTCCAAAAAATAAAATCCTAAAAGAAATAAGAAGATAAGAATAGTTCTATTAAGAGATAAGTATATCCAAAAATAGAAATTCGAATTTAGGTGATAAGAGGTCATATTTAGAGTACTTTTACATATTTAGAGTCCATGCATACTAAAAATGTGAAAAAGCAACGCGTTACTAAAGATGACGAGTTTGTGGCTATATACAGACATTTTTGCCTATTCTACCCACGTAAGCTTGTAGAACAGATAGCTTCCCATTCTTTTGATTGGTTATATGACCATATTCTGAGTTTTTATCAAAGAGTTATGGTCGAAACAATTTGCTAATTCTATCAGGGTCTCTACACACGGAAAACTATAAGAAGGCAACAAGAAGCCTGAAGGTAATCCTAGAGCTTGAGATGTATAAATCCCTTCATTCTTATTTAATATCTTAGAAGAGAAGCTTATATTATTATGGCCTTTCGGAGGAAGAGACCAAAACTCCATAGCTTTTCTTTTAAAGAAAGAATAGTATGCCATAGCCCTGCAAGAGAAGGCTATTTTGCCATAGACCTTCGAAAGGGAGAAAAGTCACAGTAGGAGTAAGAGGAGATAAAGCTTGGGGATGATCGGATGATTTCAATCATAAGAGAAGGTATTAGAAGACCCTGTTCTCATATGTCAAGTTCTAAAGCTCTTGTTATCGAGCAAAGGTAACGATAACCGATAAATTTCTATAAGGTATATACATATTTTGTTTTTTAATTACATATGATTCTTAGGGGTTGAGGCATGGCCCCGGCTTCTCTATTAGTTGTCAATAAAAATCTATTTGATTGATTTACTAGTTAAAGTTTGTATTGAACTTTTAAACAATAGCATATGCCTTAAATAAAGAATGTCTTATCGCAATCTCAAGTTGAAATGCAAAAATCTTTGTGAAAAGGATTGTTTTCTTAAGAAGGTAACATGGATTCTAGTCCTATGGTTTAGTTGAGTAAATGGATTATTATCTTGGTTAAATTAAGGTACAGGTATATCTTCTCCCTGCCTTGACGCTGCCCCATTCTTGTGCTTATGTAGCCAGATGGCGGAGACGTTAGTAAGGCCCGGAGTTGGCCCATGGTATCCCTCATACCATTGGGAGAATGAGGTTCATCGATTGAGGCGAGTGATTGTGATGCTGCCTAGTTCTGAGGGCCGAGGCTAGTGCGGTGAAATAGCCCACCCTAGTGCGCAGACATCCCTCTGAGGGGCGGGAGGATCGAGCGATGGAGCCTGGGAGGGAAATAGGCCGGCTTGAGTCCTCGTCAGCGACGGCGGCGACCGACGAGATGAGGTGTATGGTCCCGTAGGGTTTTGCCCAGCATGTAGAGGCTGGAAGGCCGAATTCTAGATCATCGGTGGTATAAAGGAAAAGAATAAGAGAGCCGGTTTTGCTTGTAAGAAATTGATTCATGTATAAACTTTTTTTTTATATAAATCTTGTCTTGGCATTATTGTATTGTGTAAAAAGGCTGTTTTAATGAAAAGGGCCTTATTTAAGGAACATGTTTATTTATGTCAAACAGTGTGATAGGATTAATTAGAAAATAAATTGACGCATGAGTAGGGTGGAAAGTGGGAGGATGGAATGCCCCGATGGCACCATCCTACGGATGGTGGGTGGACCCGATTAGTTGGGTAGCTTTCCAACATATTAAGTGAAAACCCTATGTTAGATAAATAGGTTCTCAGGGAATTCTATTCCAAAAAACTAGGCCAGCCTTGCATGGATGAGGAAAAAAGGGTTATCTCTAGGAATCAAGACTAGTAGTTGCCCAAATTATGATCAATTACCCTATGGGTGATTTGATTTTTAGAAGACCACGCTCCCCCTATGGGATAGAACTAGGTCTTACCTATGAATCGTATCCTTGAATCTCTGCATGGTCAAGGTGTTGATGAGTAGGAATGTTTCTCCAAGATAAGACTTAGTGGACTATCTTAAGTGTTTCCTCTATTTTTGGAAGGGGGGGGAACCTTACAAGTGGTATCAGAGCCGATCTTAGTTCTTAGGATTTGTTTTTGAAAGGTTAACTGTCAAGGGATTAAAACAAGTGATTGTTTATCATATGAGGACGAATCAATCATCTCTACTGGCCATAGAAGTGATTTGAATATCCTCACATGTTGAGACAATCATTCTATGAAATTGTGCTTGTATCTCGGGGGTGCACATGCAAGATATTTGTACAATAAATTTGAGAAATAAGATTGGGGAGGAAACCTTTTGAGGAAAAACATAGGGCGATCAAAGTAAGAAACTAGTGAGAGACTGAATGACTAGAAGGATAGACCGAAACTTTGTTTAGAGAAATTTTTAGGATATATCTCATTAATTTGCATATTATAAATTATTAAGATTATAACTCCATTAAGGTTTGAATAGTTGACGTGTGAATGCCATCCATTGGATGCTTTACACTAGGACAATCATCCAAGATCTTGAAAACCCATCTCACACAAACATGGGTCTAACTTCGGATGTGTAATTCCCAGAGGATCATGCTATTAGATGTGTTAATCCGAAGATACTAGATGTGTAATTTTTAGAAAACTAATCATCTCTCAGACGTGTTAATCCTGATAATCTTTAGATGTGTCAATCCCAAGGCACTAGATGTGTAATTCTCAAAAAAATGAAGATCTCATATATATTTATCCAGAGTGCCTTTAGATGTGGCGCTATGATAAGTATTTGATAGTTTTGAACTTTTCATGGATACAATGAAAGAAGCAAGTTCACCCCTTGCTCGTCTAAAAATCATAAGAAATGACGAATTAGTTGGAAGCACTGTTGTCAATCTAACCACCACTGGAACTAGAATCACTTACATGAGATGCCATGAAATTACACCTTCGTGAAAGGTTTTGTCCTCCAAGATTTTGAGAGGATAAAATGAATGAATTTTTGGAGCTAACCCAATAAAGAAATACCCTAAAATAATACCACCAAACTTTTGTTAAACTTCTCCAATTTACTCTAGAGATGGATTAGGTAACTCCTCTCCATTGATTCATTTGAAAGCTTAATCTACTATTGAGAATAACCTCGTCTCTCAAGAATGCAAAACCATCCTCTATTTTAGAAGCCATAATTATAGCCAGAGACTATGATAAAGTTTTTTTATATAGAATGCAAAACCATCCTCTATTTTAGAAGCCATAATTATAGCCAGAGACTATGATAAAGTTTTTATATATAGAAAGTGTCGAGAAGGACATGAGTCCTTCCATGTTAATCAAGAAGAGATCTCCTAATTCAAGAGGAACATCAAGCCCACCCTTGGATACTACAAGGAATCATGAGCTAGAGCAAAAATTAGGTCAAGAAATAGGGATAGCAGGGTTAAAGATAACCGAATTCAACAAGTATTTCTATGAGTAAATAGAAGAGGATTGGTGCAAGATTCATGTGAAGTAATGTGCATGATGAATAGAGGTATTCTACAAAACGATACTAAGATTATGAAATTACTATCATAGGTTAGATTACGTAAAGGATTGATTCCCTTACGTTTCTCCAAGACAATTTGTTAAGTACCATATTACATGGGGGTATAGAATAAAGAATTCAAAGGTTCATAGAATTTGAGAGGTATATGGATGCATGAACTTACGATAATAAGGCCAATTAACTTTAGAATAATAGACCTTTTGGAGGCACAACAAAACAAGTCAAACACATGAAATAAGGGACTCGAAACAATGTTTAGATAAAAGAAGATATACCTAGTGGGGACACCACTTTGAAAGAGACGGGAGGATTTACTTAGATACTACCCCAGCTCGCGAGATGAGGACATCTCGAATCTTTTAAGTGGGGGAGATTATAAGATCCCTCCCAAGCTATGTATGTATGTGTCTCTTTTAATATAGATTTCGATAAGGAAAGAGAGTGTACTTAGAGAAGAGTGAGACAATAAGGCTAGAAACATTAGGAAATTGTTAGAAAAAAAATATTAGCTCCAAAAAAAAATCCTAAAAGAAATAAGAAGATAAGAATAGTTCTATTAAGAGATAAGTATCTCTAAAAATAGAAATTCAAATTTAGGTGATAAGAGGTCGTATTTAGAGTACTTTTACATATTTAGAGTCCATGCATACTAAAAATGTGGAAAAGCAACGCGTTTTTTAAGATGGCACGTTTGTGGCTATATACAGACGTTTTTGCCTATTCCGGTTCTTTTGACTAGTTATATGACCATATTCTGAGTTTTTATCAGAGAGTTATGGTCGAAACAATTTGCTGATTCTGTCAGGGTCTCTACACAGGGAAAACTGTAAGAAGGTAGCAAGTAGCCTCAAGGAGGTAATCCTAGAGCTTGAGATGTATATATCCGTTCATGAATTCTTATCTAATATCTTAGAAGAGAAGCTTATATTGATATGGTATTTCGGAGGAAGAGACCAAAACTCCATAGCTTTTCTTTTAAAGAAAGAATAGTATCTCGTAGCCCTGCAATAAGAGAGGGCTATTTTGCCATAGACCTTCGAAAGAGAGAAAAGTCACAGTAGGAGTAAGAGGAGATAAAGCTTGGGGATGATCGGATGATTTCAATTGTAAGAGAAGGTATTAGAAGACCCTGTTCTCATATGTCAGGTTCTAAAGCTCTTGTTATCAAGCAAAGGTAACGATAAACGATAAATTTCTATAAGGTATAGACATTTTTTATTTTTTAATTATATATCATTCTTAGGGGTTGAGGAATGGCCCCGGCTTCTCTATTAATTGTTAATAGAAATCTTTTTGATTGATTTACTAGTTAAAGTTTGTATTCTTTTAAACAATAGCATATGCCTTAAATGAAGAATGTCTTATCGCAATCTCAAGTTGAAATGAAAAAAACTTTGTGAAAAGGATTGTTTTCTTAAGAAGGTAACATGGATTCTAGTCCTATGTTTTAGTTGATTAAATGGATTATTATCTTGGTTAAATTAAGGTATAGGTATAGCTTCTCCCTGCCTTCACGTTGCCCTGTACTTGTGCTTGTGTAGCCAGACGGCGGAGACGTTAGTAAGGCCCGGAGTTGGCCCATGGTATCCCTCATACCATTGGGAGAATGAGGTTCGCCGATTGAGGTGAGTGATTGTGATACTGCCTGGTTCTCAGGGCCCAGGCTAGTGCGGTGAATTAACCCACCCTAGTGTGCAAACATCCCTCTGAGGGGCGGGAGGATCGAGTGATGGAGCCTGAGAGGGTGACAAGCCGGCTTGAGTCCTTGCGCGGCGGCGGCTGACGATGAGGTGTATGGTCCCGTAGGGTTTTGCCCAGCATGTAGAGGCTGGAAGACCGAATTCTAGATCATCAGCGGTATAAAGGAAAAGAAAAAGAGAGCCAGTTTGGCTTGTATGAAATTGATTCATGTATAAACTTTTTATATATATAAATCTTGTCTTGGCATTATTGTATTGTGTAAAAAGACTGTTTTAACAAACCTTATGAAAAGGGACTTATTTAAGGAACATGTTTATTTATGTCAAACAGTGTGGTAGGATTAATTAGAAAAAAGATTGATGCATGAGTAGGGTGGAAAGTGGGAGGATGCCCCGATGGCACCATCCTACAGATGAGTGGACCCGATTAGTCGGGTAGCTTTCCAACATATTAAGTGAAAGCCCTACGTTAGATAAATAGGTTCTCAAGCAATTCTATTCCAGAAGACTAGGCCAGTGGCTTGCATGGATGAGGAAAAAAGCGTTATCTCTGGGAATCAAGACTAGTAGTTGCCCAAATTATGATCAATTACCCTATGGGTGATTTGATTTTTAGAAGACCACGCTCCCCTTGCGCGATAGAACTAGGTCTTACCTATGAATCGTATCCTTGAATCTCGGCATGGTCAAGGTGTCGATGAGTAGGAAATTTTCTCCAAGATAAGACTTAGTGGACTATCTTAAGTGTTTCCCCTATTTTTGGAAGAGAGGGAAATAAGAAATTGTTTTCCGAACTCTTAAGTCTTAGGATCTCATGAATAATATCAAAATAAAAATTTAATAATATATAAATTTTGGCAGAATCATGAGACGAGAAAACCGTGGTCGTCAGCCAGACCCTGTCTCTGAAGATGACGAGCTTGACCTTGATGTTCGCAAGGCTCTTCATAGGACTCAGCCAGGACCCTTCAAAGGTGAAGGGGAGAACCTGGGTGAGGCTGTGGAGAAATGGGTGGAAGCCATGGAAGAGTATTTTGACGTCACGGGATATAATCAGTGGAGCAAAATGGCTCTTGCCCATCTAAAAATAGTGGAAACAGCCAGGGTAGCATGGAGGAACGACTGTGACACCAACCGTCTGGACAGAAATACTCAATCCCGGAATGATCTAAAAACCTATCTAAGAAAGAGATTTTGCCCTCCTGGATTTTTGGAAACCAAAATGAACGAATTCTTAGAACTAAAGCAGGAGAGCAAGACCATCGAGGAATATCACCAGGCCTTTGCCCTTCTACTCAAATATTCACCACCTCTTGATGAAGAGCAACTCATGGCCAGGTTCATTCGAGGAATGAACGAACCCTTGGACACACTGGTCAAAAATGCCAAGCCAGTGTCCATGGTTGAAGCAGTAAGAATGGCAAAAGATTTTTCCAAAGCTTTTGTAGTAAAGGTCCCACCAAAACCTGCACCCTCTAACTTTAAAAGATTCCAAGCCCAGGGAAGTACTTCAAACTTTTTACCCCCAAAGAGGCAGCAAGGCCCGAATCAGAATCAGGATGCAGGGAGATTTAGAAGTGAAGGAAGACCCTTCCCCCAGAGTACTTTCTCAGGAACCCCACCGCTTTCAAAAAATCAGAAGGATGAGCTCAGAACTGAAAACCGATGTTTTGGATGCCAGGGTTTTGGTCACCAGTTAAAAGACTGCCCGACTCCTGCCATGTCAAGGGGACAGGGAAGTCAAGGACCCCGAATTTAGAGACCAACCCGTTCATTCCAATCTAATCAACGTCCGTCTCGCCGCCCAAGCTCTTTCCATGCATAGAAATTAAATCTAATGAAAATAGCACTTTTATAATTTAAAAAATTCTATTATGCATCTTTCCATGCATAGAAATTAAATCTAATGAAAATAACAACTTTTATAAATAAAAAATTTCTATTATGCATCTTTTCATGCATAGAAATATCGCTTTTATAATAAAAAATATATATATTATGCATCTTTTTATGCATAAAAATTAAATTCAATGAAAATAAAAAATAATTTCTATTATGCATCTTTTTATGCATAGAATTTAAATTTATTAAAAACAACACTTTTAAATAAAAAATTTCCAATATACAACTTTCTATGCATAGAATTCAAATTCAATAAAAACAACACTTTTATAATAAAAAAATATCCAATATGCATCTTTCTATGCATAGAATTTAAATTCAATAAAAACAAACTTTTTATAATAAAAAGATTTCCAATATACATCTTTCTATGCATAGAAATTAATTTTAATAATTAATATCAATGATATCCATGCATATTCATAGATGAATATTGACATGGAGTAAATAAAAATATTTCTTTTAGAATGCTCAAACGGTGGGGATTACTCTTTTAGAATAACATAAAGATAAACTTTATTTTCCACAAAACTTAAGAAAATTTTACAATAACCTCCTTTGTATGGCTGACCATTTCTCAATTTTTACATTCTAATATCACTTTAAAATTAATCCCAATTTGAAGTAAAGTACTCTAATCTACTCAATTATCACTTTGTAACAATAAGAAAAGTTTAAATCAATTTATTTGTTACTCATTTTAGGATAAAGAAAGGCAAAAGGTGGCCTTTTCATCAAGGCATAACATCCATATTCACATTAATCAACTAAAAAAAAGCAAAGAAATCAAAAAATCATAGATTTGAAATTTAAAAAAGAATTTTTAGCTTACATGGAGTTTTGTGAGCTTTTCTTTGGCTTGAGGGATTGAGGGTTCTACACTTGTTTGGATCAAGAGTGGCCACCAATTGTTTTGGAGAGGATTTAGTCAAAAACAATTGAATTATCAAGTGAATTCAATGTATTTGGCTCTGGGGAGGAGTAGAGTAATAGTGCATAAAGACTATTAAGCTTTTACAAAGGGGGAGGCTTCTATCTATAGGAAAAAGTGAGCCTCAAACCAAGAAAACTAATTCTAGAATTTTCCAGATCAGTTTGGTCAATTTTTAACCATTTTTGGGTCAGTTCAGCTTACTTTTTGGAACTAGACTTGAAATAGGAGAGAGGAGAGATGAAATATCTCATTATATTGATTTAAAATGGAAAGAAATGATGAGAAAAAAGGCGCCTCCTTCATGAGAAGGAATCCCCACTCTGAGGTGTCAAAATTCAAATTTTTAACTATTTTCTTTGATCCTTAGTCCACTCTTCATCTTATCCGAGTATTTACTCATTTTTTGGGGGTTTCTCTTTATTTCTTCAATTTATCTCCTCCTTACATTTGGATTAATGTGATTGGTCCCTCAGAACCTTAATCCAAAATTTTCAAAAAATCTGGACCCTCCTTAGGCTAAGGTCTTTTGAGTAGATTATAATTTATTTCTAATGCACCTTAGGAAATTCTTTTAAACTTCTATTTCAGAGGAATTTATTTTAAAAAGAAAGGATAATTTTCCATCCAAAGATATCTAAAAACTGAGTTATCTCTCTCCAAAACATTTTCTCTCTCTAGGTCAAAACAGGTAGAAAAAATATCTTTTATTATTCTAAAAAAGGGGATTGATTACAAACTCGACATCTTGAGGGGTTGGGGAGGAATCTTACATTCTCTTCCACTTGAAAAACGCGAGATGTTGTCATCTTACATTCTCCCCCACTTGAAAAACGCGAGATGTCGTCATCTCGCAAACTGGGGGTAATCCCGTATTAGGTCGGTTACTTTCTCTGAGGTGGTGTCTTCAAAAGGATAGAACTTCCATTTGATTAATAATTCTCTTAGAATTCTGTTCGTGAGAACCTTTTCTCAAACATCAAGGATTTCTTCAGGTTGGAGTTCCATTAGCCCTTGGGTTGAAGAAGTTAAGAGTTCAAGCACATAATTCGGGCTTGGTACATACTTTTTAAGTAGGCTGACATGAAATACATTATGTACTTTGAGATGAGGAGGCAGAAGAAGTTCATAGGCTAAGTCACCTACTTTCTTTGTAATCAGATATGGCCCGCAGTATCAGGGGGATAACTTCTTGTATTTCCCAAGAGATAGAGAACTTCTTTTGGGGAGTACTCAAATGAAGACCATATCTGCTTCTTCAAACTTTCTGTCTGACCTCTTCTTATCTGCATACTACTTCTGTCTGTCCTGGGCAGCTCTTAAATCTTTGCGGATTGATTGCATCATTGCTCCATGTCGTCAAGCATCTGTCTGGACATCTCGACCCTAATCAATGGGTCAAACCGAGTTAATGGTGTTAAGCAGTCTTGTCCATACAGAGCTTTGAAAGGGCACACCGCAATGCTTCAGTGATAAGAGGCATTGTAGGCTAACTTGACTAGGTGTAGATAGCTTAGCCACTTCCTCGGTTCCCTACCACAGCATGACCCAAGTATATCTTCGTTTACTTGGTTCACCCTTTCTGTTTGACCATCGGTCTCGGGGTGGTAAGCTATGCTGAGATCCAAGAAAGTTCCTACTACTTTGAAAAATGCAGTCCAGAATCTTGATGTGAACTTGGGATCTCGATCACTTACTATTCTCCTGGGTAGGTCATACAATCTGAAGATTTCCTTGAGGAACACTCTAGCCACATCCAGTGCAGTGTAGGTTTCTTTTACTCGGATTAGATGGGCAACTTTGGTTAGTCTATCAACTACCACGAAGATGGAGTTGTAACCTGATTACACTGAAGGTAGTCCAGTAATAAAATCCATACTGATATATTCCCACTTCATCTGGGGGATGTCTAATGGATGTAACTTCCCAGGCATTTTTACTCTCTCTGCTTTGACTTTCTGATAAATCAAGCATTGACGTACATGATTAAGTACATCCTTTTTTAGTCCAGGCCAAAAGAAGCTTTTCTTTACAGACATGTAGGTCTTGATGAAACCTGGATGTCCTGCAAACAATAAGGCTGACACTCATGGGCTTCATTCAGAATTTGAACTTTTGTTCCCTCAACATTGGGAATGCATAGCCTGCTATATTCTGTAACCTTGATCCTCAGATCAATTCGAAGGGTCTTAACTTAGTTTCAGATTTGGTGGGCGATTGGACTGTATTTTTTGGAACTGGTCACATCTTCTTTTCTTGAAACTAGCGAAAAAGGTTGGTCTTGGTCATAATCTGATTCAAGGTTCGAGTCTCTGATAAGGTTCTTCCTGAACTATCTTTCTCAAAAAGGGGGGTGATATTTCAGTTACTATTTTACAAAATTTCATTCAATGAATATTCATTTAACTCATTTCTAAAATAAATCATGAATTTTGATGAGGAATAAATTAATCGTTTATCTGAAATTCCGACTTTAATAGATTTTTTTTGAATTTTCTCTTTACAATCCGACTTTACAATCCGACTGAATATAAAATGATAGAAATTTCTCTCTCATAGTATTTACTTATTCATTTATCAAATACTCATAGAAATTAAACATAGAATTGAAGAGAATTCTAATTTTGAATATAAAAATTCTTTATGCTCATCTATTTATGCATAAAATCCAACTTCAATGAAAATAACACTTTTATATAAAAGAAAACTCCTTTTATGCATCTATTTATGCATAAAATCAATTTAATAGAAATAACACTTTTAAAATAAAATAAATTTCTTTATGCATAAAAATTAAATTTTATAGGAATAACGCTTTTATAATAAAAAAATTCCATTATGCATCTTTCTATGCATATGAATTCGATTCAATGAGGATAACACTTTTAGAATAAAAAAATTTTCTATTATGCATCTTTCCATGCATAGAAATTGAATTCAATGAAAATAACACTTTTATAATAAAAAATTTCTATTATGAATCTTTCCATGCATAGAAATTAAATCTAATGAAAATAACACTTTTATAATAAACAAAATTTCTATTATGCATCTTTCCATGAATAGAAATTAAATCTAATGAAAATACCACTTTTATAATTAAAAAAATTTATTATGCATCTTTCCATGCATGGAAATTAAATCTAATCAAAATATCACTTTTATAATAAAAAAAATCTATTATGCATCTTTCCATACATAGAAATTGAACTCAATGAAAATAACACTTTTATAATAAAAATAATTTCTATTATGAATCTTTTTATGCATAGAATTAAAATTCAATTAAAATAACACTTTTAAATAAAAATTTTCAATAAACATCTTTCTATGCATAGAGTTTCAATTCAATAAAAAAACCACTTTTATAATAAAAAGATTTCCAATATGCATCTTTCTATGCATAGAATTAAATTCAATAAAAATAACACTTTTATAAATAAAAAGATTTCCAATATGCATCTTTCTATGCATAGAAATTAATTTCAATAATTAATATCAATGATATCCATGCATATTCATAGATGAATATTGACATGGAGTAAATAAAAATATTTCTTTTCGAATGCTCAAATGGTGGGGATTACTCTTTTAGAATAACATAAAGATAAACTTTATTTTCCACAAAATTTAAGAAAATTTTACCATAACCTCCTTTGTATGACTGACCATTTCTCAATTTTTACATTCTAATATCACTTTAAAATTAATCCCAATTTGAAGTTTCGAAAGAGTAAACAATAAGAAAAGTTTAAATCAATTTATTTGTTACTCATTTTAGGATAAAGAAAGGCTGAATTCTTAAGGAAGAGAAGGGGGTGGCCTTTTCATCAAGGCATAAAATTCATATTCACATTAATCAACTAAAAAAAAGCAAAGAAATCAAAAAATCATAGATTTAAAATTTAAAATAGAATTTTTAGCTTACATGGAGTTTTGTGAGCTTTCCTTTGGCTTGAGGGATTGAGGGTTCTACACTTGTTTGGATCAAGAGTGGCCACCAATTGTTTTGGAGAGGATTTAGTCAAAAACAATTGAATTATCAAGTGCTTTCAATGTATTTGGCTCTGGGGAGGAGTAGAGTAATAGTGCATAAACACTATTTAAGCTTTTACAAAGGGGGAGGCTTTTATTTATAGAAAAAAGTGAGCCTCAAACCAAGAAAACTAATTCTAGAATTTTCTAGATCAGTTTGGTCAATTTTCCATTTTTGGGTTAGTTTAGCTTACTTTCTGGAACTAGACTTGAAATAGGAGAGAGGAGAGATGAAATATCTCATTTTATTGATTTAAAATGGAAAGCAATGATGAAAAAAAAGGCGCCTCCTTCATGAGGGGGAATCCCCACTCTGAGGTGTCAAAATTCAGTTTTTTAACTATTTTCTTTGGTCCTTAGTCCACTCTTCATCTTATGTGAGTATTTACTCATTTTTAGGGGTTTTTCTTTATTTCTTCAATTTATCTCCTCCTTACATTTGGATTAATCTGATTGGTCCCTTAGAACCTTAATCCAAAATTTTTAAAAAATCTGGACCCTTAGGCTAAGGTCTTTTGAGCAGATTATAATTTATTTCTAATGCACCTAGGAAATTCTTCTTAAACTTCTATTTTCGGGGAATTTATTTTAATAAGAAAGGACATTTTTCCATCCAAAGATATCTAAAAACTGAGTTACCTCTCTCTAGAACATTTTCTTTCTCTAGGCCAAAACAGGTAGAAACAAGATCTTTTATTATTCTGAAAAAGGGGATTGATTACAGGGGACGAAACTGGACATCTTGAGGGGCTGGGGAGGAATCTTACAGGCAGGGATCTTTTAACTTCTAGGAGAAGTTTGAAGAATATGAGAGACCTATATGCATGTGTAAGGTCTTTCACTTTGAGTACAATGACAAGCAAAAGATTAACAAAAAATTAAACAAAGACCCAACAAAACTGGTTGTGAAGAATTGTCCATGTCATGGACATGAAGAAAATGTAGGCTTCTAGAGAAAGGTGTTGGCCTAGAATGTTATCTATACATTTTAGTTAGCCAAGGAGAAACAAAAGATGACACAATGATAAAGAGTGAGTAATGTTTCATGGGGAATTTCACATGGAGGAGGAACATGAAGAGGATAAGGATGCAATGACACTAGACGAGGAAAGAAACTTGGCTTTAGGTTTGGATATAAGAGGGATAAAATTCAGCAAAATACAATGAGCTAAAGAGGATGTTAACATGGCATCAAAAAATGATATTACTATTCTAATTCTCTTATTTTACGTTTTAGGGCGAGGAGTATGTTTTATCATATGAGTTACAAGTAATGTTTGATGTCCGAGAAGATTTTACACTAGCACTTTTATTGCCAATGCTTGTAGAGATGAGGAAGGGTTTTTGAGCATGATAGAGATTATTATGTTGATCTTGAGTATTTCTTTTCAAAGTATGTTGATCCAAGAATGGATTAGAGTTATGCTACAACAAAGCTAAAAGCCACAAAGAAGAGCTTTCATCTAAACAAGAGTTCTATAAATTAGATTCAATAGCATCTTAAGATATTTGATTTGGGTGCACCAAAATTTATGTAGGGTGATTGTGATGTTACTAAAGAGAAGGATACTCATGTAAGAAGTTTGATTGATCTATGAAAATATAATATATTGGTTTAGCATATATACTATGTAGATAGTAAATCTTGTCCCAATCGGATAACTCTAAGTATGCCAAATTTGCCATGGCACATAAGTGAGTAAAACTAAATGGATTCAGATAAAATCTATCATCATGGCTAAACTGATGTCCACACTTGGTAAAATGATTCCCTTCTACACCGCAGAGCAAGGCTTCATAAATGGATTTACAAGTGTCCAATCTTGTTGCAGATCAAATATCATATTACATGGATAGAGGAAAGTACAGTTTTTAACACCTCAAAAAGTACCCCCTCTGCAAAGATTAGTACACTATGCCTTGAGAGACCAAAAGTTGTTCATGATTGCTATTTTTAGTAATATATTGAAGCTAGAATTAGATAGGGTTTCCAATAGATTTACGTTACATCCTGAACTAGCTTGGTATTGAATCTTACTCAAATATAATGCTTAAAAGCAGAGATATAGGCCCACGGTAGGTTTTTGGGAATAATGTTCATGAAAATGAACAAAACTAGTCATCAAGGCTAATAAGATGTCCATGCTTGGTAAAAGCAAGGGCTTTACAAGTTCCAAATTCATTAAGGTCATGCACATCAGCTCTTCATACACACTTTCTCAGGCATACCAAGTCTCAAGTCATTCCAGATCAATCTGATATGCTTTCAAGCAGCTGGAAAAGAGTATTTAACACTGTTTCCATATTTAATCTGGGAGAAGAAAACAAGATGTCCATGCCTAGTATTTTCTACCCCTTACCAACATTGAAATGCTACATGCTCATGTACACAAGTCCATAGCATCCCAGAATACATGCATACCAAATTCATGCACTAGGCAATGTGAATAGATTTATGGAACTCATGTCTACTAGCTTGTCCACGCCTAGTCAAATGGAGGGTCCAACATCCTGAGACGATAGATGTGTCGACATATGTTGAAATAGTACCATGGGCTTTCCATTTACCAATCCCTATGTTAATTTTTGATAATATTGTTTATGTTTTCAAATACATGAAACATGCTATTTGGCTTAGAGTTGCATGGTTGACCAATAAGCAAAAAAGTTGTTTACAACTAGATGAAAAGATACCCTTTAGGTGGTAGATTCATATGAGGCTTTGTACATGATCTATTTATTAACTAAGGTAGCATCATGTTACATCTCCTCTCAATCGAACATTCTAAAAAAGTGGTAGCACTAATAGATTGTTGACGTTCCAATTTGGCCAAAACAGGCAATTAGATGTTGTTTACACTTGGCTAGTACACGACCTTCCCTTTATGCAAATGCCATAGCATTATGCAATTTGAAAGCTATGCAACTAGGTATGATTCATAGGATTGCCAAGTTTGGGTGCATTCCAAGAACCTGAGGTTAGTGAAATCACTTCCTTGTTTAGTATCTGAAATTTAAAAAAAGTGAAAATGAGCCATCATGGCTTAACAGATGTCTACCCTTGGTAAAAAATGGGCGTTTTGCATGTCAGTTTGCTATAGGATTTTGTATGCCAACACAAATAAAACCTAAAGTCAAACAAACATGTCTAGTATGTTTAATATGACTATTGAAATATGCTTTGTGCATAAACTTGCAACTTACATGTTGTTGTCTCATCAGATGTTGACGCCTGCTAATTTGAGGATGTAGATGGAGTCAGTATGGTATGAGGCCTGATAGTAGTGTTTCAAACATCTAGTAGTTACCTTATGTCAAATCTTCACTTATTTTGACCAGCGAAGTTGCTATAAATAGTAACTCAATGAATCTAGGTATGCTTTAAAGACTAAAAAAAGAAAAATGCCAAGAAAGAAAAAACCTTGTTCACACCTAAGTGGTTGAAGTCTTAACACACACTTGATACCTATACAAATTTGTAATGTTTCAAACATCCAGTAGTTATCCTCCTATGTCAAATGTTCACTTATTTTGACCAACAAAGTTTGCTATAAATAGTAATTCAGTGAATCTAGGTATGCTTGGAGAGTAAAAAAAAGAAAAATGCACAAGAAGCAAAAACCCTGTTCACACCTAAGTGGTTGAGATCTCAACACACAATTGTTGCATGTATAAATTTGTATGAGAGTTTTCCATTAAAAAAAACCTACATATAAACAAAATCTCACAAGACATAGGATAAATTTGAAGGATTCTTGAAGCTTCTCAAAGTACTACTGGACAAAATCAACAAACCACGACTGGCCATGTTTACGACTGGCCAAACTAATGGAGTCAAATGGATATAAGATTTTGTACCAGGCAACAATTTAACATGAGCATTGATCTTGCCAAATCTCATCAAATTCCGACCGCAATTGGAGACAGGACCCACTTTATAAGGCTATATGAGCTCAATTTGCTATTTAATTGCCTAGTTTTTTTGGTATTAATGATGGTAATATTTTTTTCAAGATTTATTTAAGACCTTTTTTCATTTTCCACTCTTTGATTATTTTTGGTGATTTTTTGACTATTCTTGCTATTTTCAAGCAAGAATAGTCAAAAATTTGCTTGCTATTTTCAAGCAAATTTTAGCTATTTAACTTATTATTTTGATCATAAAAAGCTTTTTTTGCATGTGAGCTTGATTTATTATTAACAAATCCCCAAGTAGAAAGCCATAAACAAATTGATTACTTCCCTACAACCTATCTGTTCATCCTTGCATAATTTTTGCACTCAAACACTGGAATTCTACACTCTACCGGTCCCGAACTGCTCGTAGCCTACCGTCACACTATGCATGCTTGCATGCTCTGATTTTGAAGATTTTCAACTGCAAGCTTACATAAAGAAAATCGATTTACTTCTACACTCCTCATTCTTGATTAGCAAAACTAATTTCTAATTAGCAGCATCAAACTGTGAGCCCAGCAAGTCGGTTAACCGGATTTCAACTCTCTTTTGCATATTTTTCTCATAAAATTGAAATTTTATCATGGTTTCAATCAAAGATTTTAGTATTTACATAAAAATAAATTAATTTTCCATTCTCAAAGTATTTTCAGCCTTGGTTGTGCTTTTCAATCTATTGTTGGCTTTGATTTTCTATTTTCTATAATTTTTTATCTTAAAAATGTATTTTTTGGCCTTAAATTAAGTTTAGTTGCATTAATTACTACTTTATGATTTCAAATTCATGATTGGTGATTCAAGATTAATTGTATGCAATTTGCCAAATAAATTTAAGATTTTCTCACAACCTATAAAATCACTGAAATTTAAAATTCTCACTAATGCAAGACCTGAATGACTTAGTATTTGGAATGCAGGTCCATAGTCATATTCCACATAGGCATGCATAGCCTCATCCCCATTTGGGACCATTCATTGATGACCATTTCTAGAATTTAATGCTAAATCAGGTTATTTTACATAAATACAAAATTAGTTACTAAACAAAATTGGCAAAGGTGGATCACAATGTAAAATCACTTTTATGTAAGTCTTGGTATCCTCCACGGGTCTACAAAATCTTATACCCATTGAAGGCCATTTGCTATACCCTACTTTAGGTAACCCCCATACCATTTTTTCTTGGCCAATATTAGAAAATTTAACTATTCTCTTCCAAAACATTTAGTTTTTATGCTACTCTCATGGGAAACTCTTGCATAATTTGTATTGTCCTATCTAAAACCGATGTGCTCATATTTCTGAACAACAAACATTTTGATAGGTTATTTTTAGATATAGTGGAATTTTCGGACTAAAATTATCTCTAAAATTGGCCAAAAAAGTACCTTTTTGACTACTTCCTTCTCTGCAAAGTTATCCTTGTTTCCATAACAAAATTTCTCTTCAAACCCAACCCTCAACTCTTTATTTATAACTTGCTTTGTTGATGACAGTCATGGAAGAGAGTGAAACGTTTAGTCAAGGGCAGCAATATCTTGTGAGTCTCCAGCTCTCCCAATATTTTTGACCACCTTCAATCAAAAGGAAAAGGACCATAAGAACTTGCCATGAAAGTGGAAAATTTTTCAAATTTATATCAAATCCATGTCCGAGTTCCGTGGGTTTTGGGGTGGAAGGCGTTTTATAGGTTGCATTTTATTATTTGTACTTTCTCACTAAGATTGAAAGAAGTAAATTTCAAGCATAAACTAGTGAGTGTAGAAATCATGTCTACCAAGACACAAAATCTCTACAGCAAGCTCGAGAGAAACTATGAAGAAAAGGAGGCTAGAATTTCTTGATTTGTCTATCTTGGATATTGAAGGATGGCCCATCATAGACAACTATACTTTTAAAAAACTAGTTAAGAGTGCGGGTGAAAATGTAGATAGAGTCTAAGTGTAATTGATGAAATACGGTCTTGATGACCAGAAAAGTGGGTATTTGTGTATGTTACTAAATTCTATAAGAGCGTGGAGTATAAGAGAAGCTACAAGCCACAAGAATTGGTCATTTCACAAGTTCATGGACTAAAGATTATGACCCTAGTTGACTTCTAAAATTCCTTAGCACCTATGATGTAGATTTAAATATGGGAATATTGGAGTTGGGAGGTCACACAATGAAGGTTGCCACAAAAAAAAACTTATCTTAGAAGCCCTCCAATTACCAACCACACCCCAATACACAAAACTCACAATGGAAAACCTAGATTTGAGCAGGTATATAGGAAATTGGCAAAGGTAAAATGTAGGAGTACCTTTTAACATCATCAAAGATCTAATGTTTATAAAAGCAAGACAAGCCTTGTGCATGCTCTTGTAGGTTAAGTACATAGACAAACATAACAAAATTAAACCAAGACCACTGTACATGTTAATAGCTAGAAAATAAGATGGTTGGGGTTTTGAAGTTCATAAGGATATACAAGATTACTATAGAAAACACAAGAATATAGTAGCTAATCCGTTCTTATTGTAGAAGTTTTTTATTTTTGGAGAAGTAAAGGCACTTGGCAGAAAGGGGCCTG
Source organism: Cibotium barometz (assembly GCF_041138505.1). Classification (NCBI taxonomy): domain Eukaryota; kingdom Viridiplantae; phylum Streptophyta; class Polypodiopsida; order Cyatheales; family Cibotiaceae; genus Cibotium; species Cibotium barometz. Next base: position 29,869,968 of record NC_141106.1, read on the forward strand.
TGGATTATACCGACTCCCACAATAGAATATCTAACACATGAAGAAAGCCGACGGACTAGAGAGCTGTCTGAGAAAACTCCACACTAGGATAAAGGAATAGAAGCTACAATAGATAGAGAAAAAGGAAAACATGTGGAAGAAAATATAATAGTCCTAGAAACTCTGCAAAGTGGATGGGAAAAGGATAGACGAAGGCCTAGCACCCTACAACCAGAAGAAGTAAAGAAGAAATGACTAATGAAAACATTGAAGATCCTAAGGTTGATAAGGTTCAAGAACATTTATTAACTCTACAAAGCTAGAAAAAAAAAAGAAAACAATTTCCATAGCTCTTTCCTCCCTAGCTTGAGTTCTTGCAAGATGCACATGCCCTGGTGTTCAGCCTTTAGATCTGCATCTGGTCCTTTTCCTTCTGCCACTATGCTAGACATTGTGCCTTTGTGTCCACAGCTACCTTTGTATAACATTGCTCACATGGCTACCTTTTCTGCCGCCTTCCCCTTCACCTCCTTTGCCACTCGTGCCCTCTACCTTCTATCCCCACCATGATGTTGACCTCATATCTCCCCAGACTAACAACACTTAATCCAACCCTTGGGAGGTTCACCTAAAAATATGTAAGTGTAGCACATGAGTTCATTAAGAGGGGTCTATTAATTCAAAAAAGTTACAGAATTACATTTATAGGAGGGGTTAAGAGGGGTCTATTAATTCAAAAAAGTTACAGAATTACATTTATAGGAGGGGTTTTTTAAACCAATTTTGAAAACAAAACCATAAGCGTATGAAGAAAAAGAAATCATTTTATTCATAAAAGTATGTAAGTGTAAGGGGTTTTGAAATTACCCCTTGAACGCATGTGATACGTAAAATTTCTTAGGGGTGAGCCCCTCGAGGTCCAAAACCTTGCTTAAAAATGGCCTTGTGGGTAAGAACATTCAAAAGATGCCTGAACACTTGCTTGAAGATGGTCTTGTTGGTTACAACGTTCACAGGATGGCCAAACCCTTTTGTTAAATAGAGAGTTGTTTCAAACCAATTTCCCTAAGCATAGGTGTATGAATATGTCAAGTGACAGTGCTGGATCACACTCTAGAAAATGGTTTTTTGGCCCTCTAAAGGCTTAGGAATGGTTGTTCGCTAACATATGAGCTATGGTCGTGGATCTGTCAGAGAACGAGCATTCCCTGGTGAAGGAATGGGCATTCAAAACTTAGGAGAGTACAGACGTGGATATAGTGAGGAATGGTCGTACATTGGTGATGGAACGATTGTTCACTAGGGGAAGGGACAACCATCTCTAGTGTTAGCAAAAGGATTTTCACTATAGGTATTGTTGTTCACTTGGGCAAGGTACAATCATTCACTTGCTAGGGCATGGACATATGTCGTTGAAGGTATAGGTGTATGCTTACAAATACTGAGGTAGGTATCTTGAATGCACCAAAATAACGTATCTTCTAATAGCTGCCCTCAGATATTTCCCTGACAGTAAAGCTGTACTCATTTTATACCCTTTTTAATGCATTTATGCTTTCTTTAATGTAGTTTATAGCCATTTTAATGCACACTGCTCTCATTTGATGAGGTGGATATGGTAAGGTCCTGCCAAAGAAAGTGAATGGACGTGGCTTAAGAGTGTATGATCATACCTCTGAGAAGTGAATGACCGTTCACTTCTCAGAAAAGCTAGTTGAGGCTGAATGCGCCCAATTTCTCCTTTGGTTCTCAATGATTTCAACCCTTCCAAGATGAATTTTATGGTTTTATTTTTGTGGATAGCTTAGGCTAGGTCTAAGCTAGGTAAAGATTTTTGATTGGTCAATAGGACTTGTTAGTTCAATTCTAGGATTAACAAGAGCTACCGCCATTATTTTACATCAAGGAGTCACGGTAGATACACCAAAGTGTCATACATTCAAGATATGAAGCAATAGTGTCCAAAGATACAACTTGGACGGGCGCCCGTAATGGTGTGACAGAGTATTTATGGGCGATTCTGGGGGAGCAGTGCCAGAACAGTGCAAATTTTGAGCCTACACCGCCGTTTTGCAGAGCCTAAATTCGCAATGTTCTGGCATAACTTCCCTAGTCCTCTAGGAGCAATTCTGATGCATTAGATGATAAATACTATATTTTTACACATGATTTAAGATGTTTTTATCTTATAAACTGCTATTTCTCACAATTAGTGTGCTCAACTTTATATCAAAAATGATCCCGAGTGGCTGGGAGATCAGTGCGAGAACAGTGCGAATTTTGAGCGTGCACCGCTGTTTTGCAGAGCCTAAATTCGCAGTGTTCTGGCATAGCTTCCCCAGTCCTCCAGGAGCAATTCTGATGCATTAGATGATAAATACTATATTTTAACACATGATTTAAGATGTTTTTATCTTATAAACTGCTATTTCTCACAATTAATGTGCTCAACTTCATTATAAATGCATCAAAAATGATCTTGAGTGGCTGGGGTAGGAGTGCCAGAACAGTGCAAATTTTGAGCCTCTACCGCCGTTTTGCAGAGCCTTAATTCGCACTGTTCTAGCATAGCTTCCCCAATCCTCCAGGAGCAATTCTGATGCATTGGATGATAAACACTATATTTTTACACATGATTAAAGGTGTTTTTATCTTATAAAATACTGTTTCTCACAATTAGTGTGCTCAACTTCATTATAAATGTATCAGAAATGATCCTGAGTGGCTAAGTGCTAGAACAGTGGGAATTTTGAGTCTACATCACCGTTTGCAGAGGCCAAATTCGCACTGTTCTGGCACAGCTTCCTCATCCCTCCAAGAGTATTTCTGATGCCTTGGGTGACAAACTGGCACATGATAGACACTCCATGTTAAACAGACATGATGACACCGAGACATTGTAAGAGAAACTTAGAATTTTAATTATCAAAAGGTTACAAATGAAAGCTAGATAGGCTTGTTACAAAGGGGGGTTTGAAACAAAAGAGTTGCTTCAAAAAAAAGGTTAACATCTAAGATCTCTAGATTGTGTCTCACCACTCGCCTCGAATGCGCCAAGCTAGTTGCATGTCCTTGGCATATACAGTAATCCTCTTTGCATGTATTGCAAGGAGGTTGGTGTCTTCAAGAAGCCCAACAAGGTAAGCCTCGGAGGCTTCTTGTTGCAATGCTTCAAGGGTAGTTCCCTGCACACGGAACTCTGTTCTGTAAGATTCCTCCCCAACCTCTCAAGATATCCAGCATCTTCCCCTGTAATCAATCCCCTCTTCAGAAATATAAAAGATCTTGTTTCTAACTGTTTTAACTTAGAGAGAGAAAATATTCTAGAGAGACAATATTCAGATTTTGAATATTTTTAGATAGAAAAATTTCTCATATTATTAAAATGAATTTCCCTAAAACAGAAATTCAAAAAGAACTTTCCAATGTACAATTAGAATTAATTGGAAATGGGTATAAATGACCTTAGCCTAAGGGTCTAGATTTTCAAAAAAATTTGGATTATGGTTCAACTAAGGTTCCTATGGGTCAATAGGATCAATCCATGTGTGGGGAGGAGATAAATCCAATTTTGTAAAAGAAGATACCCAAAAATGAGTAAATGCTCACATAAGATGAAGAGTTGACTATGTACAAGGTTTATTAGTAAGAAACTATGAGTAATATCAAAAAAATGAGATAATTTGGGTATCCAAAAATGAGTAAATGCTCACATAAGATGAAGAGTTGAATATATACAAGGTTTATTAGTAAGAAACTATGAGTAATATCAAAAAAATGAGATAATTTGGGTATCAGTAAATGCTCACATAGGATGAAGAGTTGAATATGTACAAGGTTTATTAGTAAGAAACTATGAGCAATATTAAAAATATGAGATATTTTGGATATAATGATTCCATTTTGACACATGTAAGGAAGGGGAGTCCATTAAAGGAGGTGCATATTTCACATGCTTGAATGAGTTTTAAACTCATAAATAATGAGATATTTTATCTCTCCTCTCTCATAATTCAAGTCTAGTTCCAAAAAAATGGTCAAAAATTGACCAAATTGATTTCGAAAATTCTAGAATCAGTTTGTTTGGTTAGGAGCTCAATTTTTCCTATAAATAGAAGCCTCCCCCTTTGTTGAAAAATAATAGTGTTTTATGCACTGTTACTCTACTCCACCCAAGCCAAGAACTATGAATTCATTTAATAATTCACTAGTTTTTGACATTTTCCTCTTCCAAAGATTGGTGACCACTCTTGTTCAAACAAGAGTTGAACCCTCAAACCATCAAGCCAAAGGAAAGCTATCAAAGTCATTAGTAAGTTGGTGATTCTTCTTTTCTTTCACTTATTTTTATGGTTTTAAATGGTTTTTATGCTTTATGTCTTCTCTATAATGTTACCTAGGCCTCATTACAAAAGGCATTCCCCTCTCTTCTCTATAGCAAAACCAACCATTCTCTATCCTAGGTGAATGGTTAATTGATTGATGTCAAGTTTTTATAATGTTGTTTCAATTAAGATGAAAAATGATTACTTTAGGGTAATTTTAATATTTTTGATGCACTTTTATTTAGTTTTAAAAACTTAGCAATTTGAAAAATGGTCAGCCATACAAAGGAGGTTATGGCGAAATTTTTAGAAATTAGTGAAATAAAATTCATCTTTTCTTATTAGTAATCCTTATGGTTTCTATATTTGAAAGTATCATTTTCATGCATAGAAGATGCACTTTGATTATATGCATAAAGGATAAATTTTTATATTAAAAGTGTTACTTTTATCATTTTTATTTTCATGCATAGAAGTATGCATAAAGGATAAATTCTTATATCAAAAGTGTTACTTTTATCATTTTTATTTTCATGCATAGAAGTATGCGTAAAGGATAAATTTTTATATCAAAAGTGTTACTTTTATCATATTTGAATTTCATGCATAGAGGTATACATAAAAGTTGATATTTTATTGTAAAAGTGTTACTTTTAGCATAATTGAATTTCATGCATAGAGATATGCATAAAAGATGAATATTTTATTGTAAAAGTGTTACTTTTAGCTTAATTGAATTTTATGCATAGAGGTATGCAAAAAAGATGAATATTTTATTATAAAAGTGTTACTTTTAGCATAATTGAATTTCATGCATAGAGGTATGCATAAAAGATGAATATTTTATCGTAAAAGTGTTACTTTGAGCATAATTGAAATTCATGCATAGAGGTATGCATAAAAGATGAATATTTTATTATAAAAGTGTTACTTTTAGCATAATTGAATTTCATGCATAGAGGTATGCATAAAAGATGAATATTTTATTAAAGTGTTACTTTTAGCATAATTGAATTTCATGCATAGAGGTATGCATAAAAGATGAATATTTTATTAAAGTGTTACTTTCAGCATAATTGAATTTCATGCATAGAGGTATGCATAAAAAGATGAATACTTTATTGTAAAACTGTTACTTTTAGCATAATTGAATTTCATGCATAGAGGTATGCATAAAAGATGATTATTTTATTATAAAAGTGTTACTTTTAACATAATTGAATTTATGCATAAGAAGATGCATAAAAGATTGATTTTAATTCAAAAGTGTCATTCTCATCTAAATTGAATTCATGCATAGGAAGATGCATAAAAGATTGAATTTTAATTCAAAGTGTCATTCTCATTTAAAATGAATTTATGCATAGGAAGATGCATAAAAGATTGATTTTTATTTTGAAAGTGTTAGTCTCCGTAGTAAAAAACAGAATTTATGCATAAATAGATGCGTAAATAATCGTATATCAAATATAAGAATTCTCTTGTATTCTATAAATAGATATGGAAAATGATAGGATATGATAAGATGCATATGAGATGTGATAGGATGTGATAAGATGTGTATGAGATGTGATAGGATGTGATAAGAGGTGTATGAGATGTGATAAGATGTGGTAAGATGCATACGAGATGTGATAGGATGTGATAAGAGGTGTATGAGATGTGATAAGAGGTGTATGAGATGTGATAAGATGTGACAAGATGCATATGAGATGTGATAGGATGTGATAAGAGGTGTATGAGATGTGATAAGATGTGATAAGATGCAAATGAGATGAGTTAGGATGTGATAAGATGAGTTAAGATATGATAAGATGTGTATGGGATGAGGTAAGAAGTGTATGTGATGGGATAAGATGTATATGGGTTGTGATAAGGCGAGAATGGATGTGATGTAAAAGAATAGATGTGAAGACGTATGTGGTTATATGAATGGGAATGTGAAAATGAATGTATAAATGTGAATGTGGATGTAGAGGTAGATGTATGGATGTGAATGAGAATGTGGATGTGCATGTATGCATGTAGATGTAGATGTGGATGTATACATGGAGATGTGGATGTATGCATGTAAATGTAGATGTATGGATGTGAATGAGAATGTGGATGTGGATGTATGCATGTAGATGTAGATGTATGGATGTGAATGAGAATGTGGATGTGGATGTATGCATGTAGATGTAGATGTATGGATGTGAATGAGAATGTAGATGTGGATGTATACATGGAGATGTGGATGTATGCATGTAAATGTAGATGTATGGATGTGAATGAGAATGTAGATGTGGATGTATACATGGAAATGTGGATGTATGCATGTAGATGTAGATGTATGGATGTGAATGTGAATGTGGATGTGGATGTATACATGGAGATGTGGATGTATGCATGTAGATGTAGATGTATGGATGTGAATGAGAATGTAGATGTGGATGTATACATGGAGATGTGGATGTATGCATGTAGATGTAGATGTATGGATGTGAATGAGAATGTGGATGTGGATGTATGCATGGAGATGTGGATGTATGCATGTAGATGTAGATGAGTGAGTGCGCATGTAGATGTATGTATGTGGATGTGGGATTGGAGGTATGATGTGGATGTACGAACATGGAGGTGTATGTAGAATACTAAATGTGAATGTGTATTGTGAAATAATGTGTTGTCGATATGAGTGAATGGATGAGAATGAGTACACATATGAGTAGAAAATGGAATAAGTAATGTGGACTGAGGGATAATTATAGAAACTGTATTTTGTGACTATTTGTAAATGACTGTTTTATGTCAAGAATGCTGGGGAAGCATTTTGACCGTCTTGTGGATTAAGGTCATGGAGACCTAACTGTTAAAGTTGCAACTGCTGAGACGGAGAGTCAATGGAGGATGTCTCGCGTAGCAAGGTCATCCGAGGTCTTGACCAGCCTCGGTTCGATTTAAATGGTGAGCTTCCGGTGCGGTGGATGAGGGACCAAGGAAACGGCCTATGAGTGAAGCACTAGGTCACCTGCGAAGGATCCTAGAGGGTGTTGACCATACGGTGCTCGGGCTCTGGGTCACCGAAGATACCCACACGTGCATCGTGGAAGATATTGGAACAAGGAGTAAGAGTTGTTTTCTGAAACCGGGCATGGATCTGGTTGATTGACCTTGCTGGTCCTCAACGGATGAGTCCATGGCTCTTTTATATGGATCTGTGGGTTGATCTTGCTAATCTTCCATGGAGTTTCCATTCTGTTATGTGAATATATTGCCGGTTATTATGAGCTAGGAACTATGGAAAAGGCCCCTGAGTGAACAGGTGGTGAGCGTTCTGGTTGCCAATGATGCCATAAGTACACCGATGAATGAATGACTAGAAATAAGGATTCAACCAGAGACTTTGAGGATTGTCATCACTGACATAATGGTTTCATTAAAGGATTGTTTTAAAGTTAGCTAATGCTAAGAAAAAGGCAATTTCATAATGGGTGTGTAAGTGGTGTGACTAGTTTTATGTTCGCATGAACTTCCGGCTAGGGGGCCTTGGAACTCTTTTCCTTGGTACCCGGGACAAAACCCAACCAAATTCCAAATTGGATCGCATCACTACAGTGGTTGGGAGGTTGGCTAACCCATGGGACTGATGGATCCGTAAACCGAGACTCAATTTCTGTTATTACGATAGATGAAGTAAATCTCGGATAGTAATTGTTCTATGGATAGGAATCAACGGCTGTGCCTCTTGATGGGGAAAAAAGCGTTGATCCCAATGATCCAAGTGCAAGTTTCTTTCTTGATTTGACTGAGTACCTTTATAGGTGCAGTCGGATCAGTTTGATCAGTAATGGTCTTGACTACGTTAGAGTAAAAAGTTATCCTGGTGGAATCGTCCGTGCTTTCCAAGTAAAGGAAGTTTTTTCGGGTTTGGTTTTGGAAAAACTGACGGATTAGTCTGTTGTCCGGATATCCGTGGGGACGAGGCCCCGAGTGTGGGACCCTGCCCTGCGCATGATGTGCTACTTCCGCTTCTAGCATCCCGAATCCGCCGTTGCGCGGTGGGGGACAGGGATATCACATGTTCTATATTGTTGGAGAATCTCCTTCACTGTGCGAGCAAAAGGGGCTCTTCTTTATAAGCAACTTAGTGTTCCTCTGACAAAACTTGATTTCTTGTAGAGCCCTATGCCCTTGGCGCATCCTTCTCCTTAGAGCTCTGTGTGTTGTGTTAGTGCGTTGGCGAGGTTGGAACTTCCTTAGCTTGAAGAGCTTGACCTTTCTACACTTGCGCAGTTGCAGGATCTCCTCTTGGTCTCTCTCATAGTCTGAATCCTCCTCCTCCTGTTGTTGTGGTACATGTGTATCAAGTTCCTCCCGAGTAGGTAGGGGATCGTGTCCTAGTAGTAGGGTCTTGCCACCTATGGTGCTGCGCAATGTAGGAATGTTTTCACCAACCCAATCGAACTGCTCATCATTGGCCTCTCTGTCTTGATCTCTGGGGTGGCTGCATTGTGGGGTCTTCTTCACACGCTTCCTCCCACTAGAAGGGCCTGCATGTGTGTGTGCTGGCGTTGCTGTGGGAGGAGGGTTGGACTCTGGTGATCCCATTGGGAGTGTCCTAGAATCCAAGGGGTCACTCTCTTCTGTGGTGTCACCACCAATATGTGGTTGTTGGGTGCCTTGCACTGTGTTTTGTGAAGGCATGGTAACACGTGCAGTGTTCTTAGTGTGTGCCATATCCATGTACGACTATGCTAACGTGGTGATGTGTTGGTGTCCTTACGTGGGTGTCTACGTAGATCTTGAGCTCAAGCTTTCTAAAAAAGTGAAATGAAAATGAAGTGAGAGAAGGAACTATTAATAGTTTTTTTAAGGGGAAAAAAAAACCTAACTAAACTTATTTTCTTAGCCTTATTACATCTAGATTTATGCTGGTGTGTGCACAATCCAATGCCTCCCTTGTCTCCTCATTCGTGCACGCCAAGCACCATGCCTATGGGGAGCATTGGTCTGCAACCATTCAAGCCGAGCATGACTTTTTGCAGCCTTGCGTGCCTTTTACGCAAGCTTAGATTGTTGGGCCCGCTCCCTAACCAATACCCTTCCAGAGGTTGTGCGATAAAACCAATTGAACATCTCTTGTAAATAGTTTGTACGTGTTCCTCCTACAGAAGCTCCACCTCCATGTCTTGTATTTTTGAAATAAACCCCTCTTACTTTATAATGTGATTTCTCCATCCCTTGGGTACTCCACATGTCGAGCGATCCATACTTGTTCATGAAATACACACCATGCGCATAAACTATATGCTGTACACATGACAATAGAATTTAATTAGAAAAAGTCACGGTTAAAACACCAGTTTATTTTTTTACTGTACAACTTATCATATAGTGTGTTACTTTACTCTCTCCCGAAGCACCTAGCACACTTTTGGTGAATTCGATGATATGTTGTTCGAATGATACTCGTTCTTGGGCAGTTGTGCTACTTTGATTCATAATGCAAACCATGTTATTGAAATTTATCCAAAGCTATTTGCGCATATTTACAAGAGCTGGCATTGGACAATCTACATTTGTGGTGATTGCACACAAGTCTCTCCAGAGTCCCGAAGTCTTCTTTGAATTCTCTATGTTTGCTGGCTTCTCCAAAAATCTCTCGTATGACATACCCAGAAAGGCCTGTTTATTCACTCCAATTTTCACGTTTCTGCCATGGCAGCCCAGAGAATTTAGAAGATGCTCTAATTTACCAAGAGCTGCAACTTTCCTCTCTTGTGTAGGCATTGTGAATGCATAATCGATATGGCACTTAAGCAATCGATCAAAGATTCTCATGAATGCATGAAGTGTGCAAAAGTGAATACTCTTTAGTGGAAAATTAATGATGGGGCACCAATTTGAATTCCTGTTTGGTTCTCCTAGCATATCACGAGACATGACACCTTCCACCCATCTTGCATTTGGTTGTTCCTCATCTTCATCATCAGTTGACTCGATTGGATCTACTGCATCTTCTTGTTGCTTCTTCCCTTTCTTGGGACCTTTTGAGGCATCCTTTCCAACAGAACCAACCTTCTGTATACCTTTTCCATTTGTCTTTTTCTACCTAGGAATATCAATCTTAGCATTGTAATATGGACAAGGCCATCTTGATGTCGCGCCTTGAGCACAATCCATCATGCATTTAATTGTCTTCAAATCTCCCCCAAGATGCCAATCCACCTTGAACTTTCATATGTTTTCTACATCTAAAAGTTGACCATCAATTTGCTTTTTGATTACATCTGTTATCTAGGGAGTCCTTTCAAACATCCATGTCAATACCTCATGTGTCTCCTTCTTCGGTACCTCGAATGTACCAAGCCACCAGACCTCTTTCTCAGATTGCGCACAAAAACTTGGTTTGGTAGTCTTTTCCCATGCACAAATCATGGCCTCTTTCATGAGCGTAATGCTCATACATTGTAGCTTCCTACCTTTCACAATTTGGCACTCATCTAGCTTGAGCACAAATGAAAGTGTGCTCCCCAAAAACTGCAAATAAACGGTAATTTATAATATTCAAAACAAAATAATCATCTTCATTTTCTACTGAAAAACATGAGTAGTAGCAATTGCAAGTTCTTACCTTCTGGTGGAAGACCATAGAACTTCACCATAGCTTGTTGTAGTCTCTCAATATGAACAAAGATGTTATTGTAAACATCATAGTGAAATTCTATACTTGTTGTCTTGATTTTCTTTCTGCTCGACCCTGTGTCTAATGTTAGTGTATCCTCAATGTGATAAAACTGTGCTATAGCTCGCTGCACATCATCATTATTGATACGCTTGACATTGTGAATCACCTGGAGTGTAGGAAAAAAAGTGCCAGTGATTCCTTGTCTTAGAAATGCATCTTTTACAACCTGACGGATTGCTTGGTACCCTTTCATTCCAGTCGCATCACAAGCATGTTGAACTAATGAAGAATTGATAAAGGTGGTAATCTCGCTCACTACATTGCTGACGACAGCTTGGCGTATTTCAGGATGATGAGGGTCAGTAATAATTGAGAGAATATCCTTGGTATTCAGAATGGCTTTGACCAAATCCTCATTAGAACCACACACCTCTTTGCAGAGAATTCCTGGCAGAACACAAATCATGACTATTTTGTTTAAATCATTGAGTGCATAATGAAAGTTTATGTTACTTACTTTGTTGTACGAATCCTTTTCTTCCATGCTCCACCTTTAAACGTAAGAGATTCTATACCAACCAATGTCTTTTTACGTGGCACGAGCACCATTTGGCGTTGCTTTGAGTCATTTGATAAGTTCCTCTAGCCTTTGAATCTTTGCATCTTTCTCCACATTCTCTACGAGGACCTCTTTCATTTTATCTGATGATGTTTTAAGTCCTTGACATTGTAAAAGGCTGAATTGTGATACTTGCAATTGACATTGGAGAATATGGGTTTGCCAAGCTCCACTTGTAGTTAATCTTCTGTAGTATCCTAACAAGCCAAGCTCTCATTCACCAACAAATTGCATAAAAGATGATAAATTACAGAAAGGAGGGTTTGCTCTTAATGGAGGGTCAACTGGATAGAGATGCCCATCAACCCAAAGATCTACATTTTTCTCCTTAGCTATCCTACGAGCTTGGACAGATTGTGCATCAGTAGGATGAGTTTTTTTAGAGCTGCCATACTCTTCAGGAATACGAATGTGTAAATCAACCTTCCGTTTTCTACCTTCACAAAGGGCTATACACACAGCTTGAAAAGGCTCCATAGCTAAGCAGAGGAAGAAGCTAAAGCAGAGAGAGAGAGAGAGAGAGAGAGAGAGAGAGAGAGAGAGAGAGAGAGAGAGAGAGAGGGAGTGAGAGAGAGACTGTTAAAACTTTGCTATTGTTGCAGGTTTAACACAAATCCGTTTTTCTAAGTAGAAAATGATCTTTTTGATATACAAATATACTAACATGGAGTTTTTCATCAATAAATTACATTTATGAGAAAAATTAAAAAATAATAATTTTTGGGGTCCCCATAATTTCGGGATCTGACAGTTAGTTATGTTTATAGGGTTGTGGACTTGAGAGTTAGTTATGGATATATTGGCTTCTGACAGGCTTCTGACGTGAACCTTGAATTATAAGCTTTTTGGAGGGAAAATTTTATTTTCATCATACATATTGGTTGGGTGGTGTTTTTTCCACCTCAAAATGAAAAAAATAAAAAATAAAAAATTTTCACTTTTTGGGGTCCACCTAAATACGAGAATGTTTTGCTGATGTGGAAGGGAGATATGGTGGGAGTTAATGAGAAAGGAGATTTCAAACTAAGAAAGATTCAATTTATAGAGAGTGAAGATAAAAAATTCAAAAAGTAAGAGAGAAAGGATGAGAGAGTGAAGATAAAAAATTCAAAAAGTAAGAGAGAAAGTAAGAGAGAAAGGATGAGAAAAGTCAAAAAGTAAGAGAGAGAGTATGAGAATATTCCCTTTAAAAAGTGAAACTAGGGGGGTATGGCTGATGTGGCAGGGCAAAAAATAGGGGTCATCATAGCCTTTGTCTCCCTTAAGCCCAGCTTTTTAAGCTCTAATCCCTTAAAATTAGGAATCCTTAGGAGGCCCTTTTTGGGTCCAAAAAATTCCTAATGATTTTTGACACCTTGGTAAGGAGGGGGGAGACTTTAAGGTATGCGCCTATTTCACACATGTGGATGAGTTTTTAATTCAAAAGTATTAAGATATTTTTATCTCTCCTCTCTCCTGGATCAAACTGGATCAAAATGGGAGCTAGAGTGGTCCAAATCTTATCCAAATTCAACCAAACTGAACTTGAAAAATCCTAGAACTTAGTTGGACTCAGTTAGTGGCCTCCCTCACCTATAAATAGACCCTCACTCTTTTGTATTCTCATCTATGAACTAGACCATACCAGTATTACATAAAAATAAGCATATTTTCTATTATCCCTTAAAAATCCTCTACATTTTGGAGAGATTGGAGCTTCTCTCTCTCTTCAACCATCCTTGGAGCTTTCCTCTCAACACACGAACCAATTGATTGGTTGGGGGCTTCCTTCTAAGATAGAGAAGCAAGCAAGCAAATCAAGAGGTAAGATGTAATTTCATAGTTATTTTCTCTAATATTCTCAATGTTTTCACTTCTCAACCCCTCTCAAGCTTGAGAAGTTTCAAATGAATGGTTTTTCAATGCAAGTTAATATTTCTAAAGAATTCTAATGATTAATCACAAAAAGTTTACATTTATGCTTAATTCGGATGCTTTTTATGTATATCTCTTTCTCCCCAAAAGAATGGTCATTCCTATGACCAATTCTTATTCAAATGATGCTTCTCATTGATAAATTCTCAATTCAAAGATTAAACTCTATGCTAGTTAAGCTAGAGGTTAGAAAATGGCTTTTTATGCTTTTATACTAATAAAATTATGATTAATTCCACAAATTAGATTTAGGTTCAAATGATAGTTACTCTATCATAATTGTATAACTAAGTCTTATTCTTTTAGAAAATATTAAAAATTATCAGTAATAGCAGCGGAGCTATGGCAAAAATTTTGGGAAATTAATACATAAATCATTTTTATGCATAATGTGAAAAAGAGGACTTCCTACCATATTCTAGGATTAGTCATCCTATGCTAAAAGAATAATTTTCATCCCATCCATGAAAAATTAATTCATTCATAATTCCTCCTAGAGAATTAGGGTTGATAAATTAAGTTGGAAGAAAGAATATCTTTAGATATTTTATGTGGTTAAATCACCAAATTGGTATTTGCCCAAAATTAGATTAAATGGTAGAAGAGTATTTTCATTAAAATTCGATATTCTCTAATAAAACCATTTCTAAATCTACTATGGTTGGAACTTCCTTACGATTAGAGTCCAGTAGATGTTTATCTAAAGAAAATCCTTGTTAGACCACGAGAGGGACGGCCAGTAAACTTACTTGTCCACCTCTTGATCTGAATCAAGCAAAAAAAAGCCTCGTGTGACTGATTCCAGTTATTAATACAAAGAATAGACTACCGTTGAATTAACTAGTTTTCCCTTGACCGAAATCACCAAGAATCTAATTGGACAGTCAGTCAAATGATGGGTAGATTACCCTGATAAGAGATCAAGGATTCTTATTATGAAATTGGGGATTAAGGAAAAAGGGGTTTTGTGGAACCAACCTTAAAATGGGAATTTTACTTGTATAGAACCTTTGTTTTTTTCTAAAGGACTATTTTATGCCAGAATGTTAGAGGAAGCATTTGGTATGTGTTTAAACTAAGAAAAAGCTCGTTGCAATAGCTGACACAGGGAGTCATCGAGGGACGTTGCTCGTGGGCAAAGCCTGCCAAAGGTCTTGACCAGCCTTGATACGGTTAAAATCATGCGCTTCCGGTACAATGGGCGAGGACCGAGGAAGCGGTCCTCGAGTGAAGTGCTAGGACACCTATATAGGATCCTAGAGGGTTCTAACGAGGTTATGCATGAGCTCGCAGTTGCTAGGACACCCATGCATGCGTTGAGGAAGATTCGGATGGACTAAAAAGAATGACTTTTATGAATTAAATTTTGATATTGGATCTCGTTGGTTGGCCAGCTGGTCTTCAAGGGAGAGTCCAGATGACATATTTTGTAATACAATGGACTCTAAATTTTGGAGGATGATGATCAATAATAATATGATTTTCATTGAAGGATTGTTTAGAGACAACCGATTCTATTATAATGGCAGTTTCATATTGGGTGTGTACGTGGAATGCCTACCTTAATTTTTGCATGAAATGCCGGCTAGGGAGCCTGCTAGGGAGCCTGGGAACTCTTTTCCTCCTGGGCAACATAACCGAATCCTTATAAAGGAATCCCACCAATACAGTGGTCAGGTGGTTGGGGTTAGGCTGGATCGGGGGATTCATGCGATACCATTAAGATAAGATTAGTTGTGTTAGTTAGATTAAGTCTTGAGAAGACCCTTGTTCTGTGGGAGGGAATCAGTGGGCTGTGCCTCATTAAAGGAGGAAAAAAGTGGTGATTCTATGGACCAAGTGCAAGTCTCTTCTTTGATCTGACCATGTGACTTTAGGTTTGGTCGCATCAGTTTGAATAGTTAAGACTTTGACCCGTTAGAATAATTCTCCCGTTCGAAGATTTTCCCTAGAGGAATCGCCGCCGGCACCTTTCGGTCAAGGGAAGCTTTTCCGGGTTCGGAACCGCCGGAGGAACCGCCAAACTAGTCTCTTGTCCAGACATCCATGGGCGAGGCTGTGAGTGTGGATCCCTGCCCCACGCGTGAGGCTGACGCTGCTTCCTCTTCCAGCGCCCTCGGAGGGGACACCGCGGAGGGGGTCGGGGGTCTCACAGGTTCACGGCGTGAAAACCTTAAAGTTTCATGACGTGAAAACCTATGGTTTCACATGCGCAAAAAATAATAATAAATCAGAATTTATCAAACTCATGAAGTTCGTTGTTGATGTGAAAAGAGGTCCGTCAGTTTTTTATAAAAAAAGACTCTAAAAAACACCCCTGTTTGGAGGCGCGTATCTCCTAAACTGTATATTCAATGAAGGCTCTCTAGGGCTCATCGAAAAGCTGAAATCGAGCTCTTCGACTTTGGACCTCGTCGTTTGAAGTTAAAATTGACCATTTTGCCCGCCGACCACCAGCCTCAAAATTTGACCCAAAAATCGAGGCAAAAATAGCCCAAAAAACCACGAAAATTTGTAAAAAACAGCGTGAAAACGACGACGAGCCATATTTGGGCTACTGTTTGAGGGTCTAAACGGTAAACTCATGGACGACTCAGGGAAACAAAGTTGTAGTACTCCAAAATACTACAACTCACTCATACACAATTTTTCACAAAATTTCTCTTGAAACACCCTCAAAAAAGTGCTACGAAACAGGAAAAAAATTCTCGAATTTTTTTTTTCATCTTGAGACACTGATGGAAAATAGGTTTTAGGACCTCCTCTTCCATCTGGGAAGTTCCTAGCATATACTTTTTTCGAAAAAATATCTCAGGTCGTTCACGTGCGTATAGTGCCTACGCTAATTAGGACAAACGGACACCCGTTTGATCCAACGAAAAGTACGCCAAGCCTCTTGAAACAGGCTGTGGGAGAATACAAAAAGAAAAAAAACTGTGTTTGCTCATTAAGGAGCATTTAGGCACTCTAATATGGCCAAGATAGAGGGATTGTGAGTGATCACGCAAGGACTGAACCCAATGGATGACATCTTCGAGCCATTGAGATCTATGCCACAAATTCACCTCCCAATACCATTGGCTATGCCTATAACAAGCATGTCATCAGGTTTTACACCCTCTATCACTTTGATCCCACCGGGCTTTGGCCGCTTGCCTGAAAAGATGCAAGGGAGAAGACTCGCTTGAGCTCTTGTAAGCACACACACACACACACAAACCCTAGAAGAGAACAGACAAGGTGAGAGGCTGAAAATTCCTCTTCTTCTTCACACAAGGTGAGAGGCTGACAATTCCTCTTCTCTTCACACAACAAAAGAGGTCTACAAGAAGATAAAGTGACTAACACACATAATATAGTATATACAAGTAGTTGATAATGTGAACACGCTAAGAGGAGTGAGTAGATGTGGACTAGTTAGTGTAGTCCAGCTATAGAATCTCTAGCATGAAGATATATCGGTGCCAGCTATCAAACCCAGGCGCCTCGTGAGTGTCAGCTCATGTTGAGCTACTTGACATCTCAACTCTCCCCCTCAAGCTCAATTCCAGCTCATGAACTCCAAGCATATCTCGGAATCTGCAGAGCTTCTCAGCTCCGAAGGCCTTTGTGAAGTAGGCCAAGTCGATGTCGCCTCTCAAGACTCTCTCTCTGATGAAGTGGTAATGCACCTCAATGTGTTTCATCTGCACATGGAAAATTGGGTTCCTAGTAGCCAACTGTATACTACTAAGATTGTCACAATATATGACAACCTTTCTCTCCACATGTAACCCCAAATCAACAAGTAGTTTGTGTAACCAAGCTACCTCACATGCTGCCATCGCATCTCCTAGACTATACTCTGCCTCTGTGCTCGACAAGGCAACTGTGGGCTGCTTCTTGCTGCTCCATGTCACAGTAGCACTCCCCAATGAAAACATAAATCCACTTGTAGATTTCCTGTCTGAGATGCTACCTACCCAATCTGCATCTATGTACCCATATATCTCCATTGGTACACCTGCTGCATAAAACAATGCATAATCAATAGTGGCACTCAAATATTGAAGTGTCCGTCGCACACTATCAAGATGTGGTTTGCACCACGGAACCTGCATAAATTGGCTCTCTAAGCCAATAGTGTAGCTCAAATCTAGCCTGCTGATCATGACATAGATCAGACTCCCCACAATCTTCCTGTACATAGTGGGATCCTCCAACACATAACCTGCATCTACACACTAAACTTACCATTTGGATCTAATGGCACCGATATTGGCTTACAATCAGCTATCCCATACTTGGACAACATGTCCGATGCATACTGTCTCTGTGGATAGCCAAATACCCTCACGAGTGCGAATGACCTCAATTCTTAAAAAGTAGCGCAGATCTCCCAAATCCTTCATCTCAAACTTCCTTTTGAGAAGACTTTTTACATGCTCAATTTCTTCCAAGCTGTCACCCCCAACAACAAGATCATCTACATATGTGGTGATGATCACAATACCCTTATCACTCTTGTGTACATACAAAGAGTGACTTGCATCTGCCATATGAAAACCAATAGTGACAAGATACTTAGCAATCTTGTCATGCCCTGCTCGTGGAGCATGCTTCAGCCCATACAAGGCCTTACAAAGCTTACATACATACTCTGGGTGACTTGTATCCTCAAAACCTAGTGGTTGATCCATATACACCTCTTCTTGCAAGTCACCATGCAAGAACGCATTTTTTACATCCATCTGATGAAAAAGCCAGCCTTTCAGCCACTGCAAACACAACTCTCACAGTTGCCATCTTTGCAACTGGGAAAAATTTCTCCTCATAATCAATCCCATGTGTCTGCACATATCCTTTGGCTACCAATCTAGCCTTGTACCTGCTTATGCTACCATCACTGTTATGTTTCACCTTATACACCCACTTACAGCCAATAGCTTTCTTGCCTTCAGGCATCGACACTAAATCCCAAGTCTCATTTCCATACAATGCATCCATATCTGGAATCGGTAGAACCAGACAATTACTCACCCACCCATAATTGAATGCCTTTCTTAACTTTTGCTTTTGAATACAAATACGCACACACTCCTCTTTAAAAGTTTAACTTATAAAATAATCCATTGACATGTCATAACTCAAAAATTCCATCCAGTCCCTTGTTTCTCAAAAAATAGTATCGCTCTGGACTCTCTATTTTTTAGACCAATTGGTCAGCAAACGAGATCCAGTATAACAGATTACAATGATCATTTCGTCCATCAGACATATCTTCCATGACATACGCATGGGTGTCATAGGCACTGTGAGCCCGTGCATCTCCTGGTTAGAACCCTCCAGGATTCTCCTTAGGTGTCCTGGCACTTCACTCAGGACTGCTTCGTCGACCCTCGTCCATCGTACCAAAAGCGCACCATTTTTCAACCATACCAAGGCGAGTCAAGACCTGGGCAGGCTTTGCCACATGAGCCATCCTTTGAACACTCCTCGACCCGCCAAACTATTGCAACCGAACTTCCCTTATAAAAACATATATACCAAATGCTCCCTCCAGCATTCTGGCATAAGACAGTCCTTTAAGAAAATATGGTTTCTATGCAAGTTTTTAGTTTGATTTTCTTTTGAATACAATGAGTATTTCTTGAATTAGTATCCCCAAAACTTCTTGATTGGAATTCTTAATTTCATACGAGAATTCCTCGAATTCTATAACCTGGATCCACAGATCATTTCGAAGGGTCTCAAACTTAGTTTCAGATTTGGCGAGAGTTTTGAGTGTATTTTTCTGAACTGGTCACACCTTCTTTCCTCGAAATTGACGAAAGAGTTTGGTCTTGGTCATAGTCTGATTCAAGGTTGAGTCGAGTAAGATTTTTCCAGAACTATCTTTCTCAAAAAAGTTTTGATAATTCAGTTACTATTTTACAGAATTTCTTTCTTTGAATATTCACCTAACTGGTTTCTAAATTAGTTACAAATTCCAATGAGGAATAAAATTATCATTTATGTGAATATTTTGATCTCGATAGATTTCTTGTATTTTCTTTTTTTACAATCCGTGTGGATATAAAACGATAGAAGTTTCTCTTTTAGAGTATTTAATTATTCATTTATCAAATACTCATAGAATTTAAACATAAAATTTAAGAGAATTCTAATTTTTATATGAAAGTTCTTTATGCATCTATTTATGCATAAAAATCAACTTCAATGGGAATAACACTTTTATATAAAAAAATCCTTTTATGCATCTATTTATGCATAAAATCAATTTAATAGGAATAATAATTTTAAAATAAAATGGATTTCTTTATGCATCTATTTATGCATAAAAATTAATTTTCATAAGAATAACGCTTTTATAATAAAAAAATTTCTTTATGCATCTTTCTATGCATAGAAATCAAATTTAATAAGAATAACACTTTTGTAATAAAAAAATTCCTTTATGCATCTTTCTATGCATAAAAATCAAGTTTAATAAGAATAAAACTTTTGTAATAAAAAAATTCCTTTATGCATCTTTCTATGCAAAAAAATCAAATTTAATAAGAATAACACTTCTGTAATAAAAAATTTCCTTTATGCATCTTTCTATGCATAGAAATCAAATTTAATAAGAATAACACTTTTGTAATTAAAAAAAATTCCTTTATGCATCTTTCTATGCATAAAAATCAAATTTAATAAGAATAACACTTTTGTAATAAAAAAAATCCTTTATGCATCTTTCTATGCATAGAAATCAAATTTAATAAGAATAACACTTTTATAATTAAAAAAAATCTTTTATGCATATTTTTATGCATAAAAATCAATTTTAATAAGAATAACAATTTTGTAATGAAAAAAATTCCTTTATGCATCTTTCTATGCATAGAAATCAAATTTAATAAGAATAACACTTTTATAATAAAACAATTTCCTTTATGCAACTTTAATAATTATAAAAATTACTTGATGCATTTTTCTATGCATAGAAATCAAATTTAATAGGAATAACACTTTTATAATAAAAAATTTCATTTATGCATCTTTCTATGCATAGAAATCAAATTTAATAAGAATAACACTTTTATAATAAAAAATTTTCTTTATGCATCTTTCTATGCATAGAAATCAAATTTAATAATTAATATCATTGATATCCATGCATATTCATAGGTGAATATGTACATGGAGTAATTAGAATATTTCTTTTAGATGCAAAAATGGTGGGAATTACTCTTTTGAAATAACATAAAAACAAACTTTCTTTTTCACAAAATTCTGGAAAATTTTGCTATAACCTCCTTTGTATGGCTGACCATTTCTTATTTTTATCTTTCTTCACTTAACTTAATTAACCCAATTTAGAATTATAGAACTCTAATCTCCATAATTTTCTAGATTCAAGAGGGTAAACAATAAGAAGAGTTTAATTAATTACTTAGTTAATCTTTCTAGGATTAAGAAAGGCTGGAATGTAAAGAAGAGAAGGGGGTTGCCTTTTCATCAAAGGCATAGCATTTGAATTTAATTCAATCATTTGCAAAACATAAAAAATCAAGAAAACCATAGATGTTTCATTAAAATTCATAAACAAAGTAAGAAAATTAGCTTACATGGAGCTTGTAAGCTCTCCTTTGGCTTGAGGGATTGAGGGTTCTACTCTTGTTTGAAGCAATAGTGGCCACCAATTCACTTTGGAGAGGATTAGGCCAAAAAAAATTGAATTAAAAAATTCAATGTAAATGGCTCAGGACAAGAAGTAGAGTAACAGTGCATAAACACCATTCAACTTTTCCAAAGGGGGAGGCTTCTCTTTATAGGAAAAAGTGAGCCTCTAACCAAGCAAACTGATTCTAGAATTTTCCAGATCAGTTTGGTCAATTTTTGACCATTTTTGGGTCAATTTAGCTTACTTTTTGGATCTAGATTTGAAACAGGAGAGATGAGAGATAAAAATATCTCATTTTATTATTTAAAAATTGGAGGTAATGATGAGAAAAAGGCACCTACTTCATGAGGGGAGATCCTCACACTAAGGTGACAAAATTCAGTTTTTTAATTCTTTTCTTTGGTCCTTTCTTCATCTTATGTGAGCATTTACTCATTTTTGGGAGGGGGGGTTCTTTTATTCTTCAATTTACCTCTTCCCTACATTTGGATTAATCTCATTGGCATGTCAAACCTTTGTTTGGACCTTAATCCAAAATTTTCTGAAAAACAGGGACCCTTAGGCTAAGGTCTTTTGTGCACATTATAATTTATTTCTAATGCACCTTAGGAATTTCTTTTTAAACTTCTGTTTTGAGGGAATTTATTTTAATAAGAAGGGATATTTTTCCATCCAAAGATATCTAAAAACTGAATTACCTCTCTCTAGAATAATTTCTCTCTCTAGGCCAGGTAGAAACAAGATCTTTTATTATTCTGAAAAGGGGATTGATTATAAGGGAAAAAACTGGACATCTTGAGGGATTGGGGAGGAATCTTATGTCCTCTCCCACTTGAAAAACGCATCTCGCAAACTGGGGGTAATCCCGCATCAGTTCGGCTTCTTTCTCTCCCAGGTGGCGTCTTCAAAAGGATAGAACTTCCATTTGACTAATAATTCTCTCAAAATTCTGTCTCACGAACATCAAGGATTTCTTCAGGTTGGAGTTCCATCTGCCCTTGGATTGAAGAAGTTAAGAGTTCGTCATTAAGCACATGATTTCGGCTCGGTACATACTTCTTAAGTAGGCTGACATGAAATACATTATGTACTTTGAGATGAGGAGGCAGAAGAAGCTCATAGGCTAAGTGACCTACTTTCTTTGTAATCAGATATGGCCCACAGTATCTTGGGGATGTATTTTCTAAGAGATAGAGAACTTCTTTTGGGGCGTACTCGAATGAAGACCATATCTGCTTCTTTGAATTTTCTTCCTGACCTCTTCTTATCTGTATACTGCTTGTGTCTATCCTGGGCAGCTTTTATATCCTTGCGGATTGACTTGCGGATTGACTGCATCTGTTGCTCCATGTCGTCAAGCATCTGTCTGCTGTCTGCTGGACATCTTGACTCTAATCAATGGGTTGGACCAAGTTAATGGTGTTAGGCAGTCTTGTCCATACAGAGCTTTGAAAGGGCTCATCTAGCTTAGCCACTTCTTGGGTTCCCTGCCAGCATGACCCCAAAGTATATCTTCGATTACTTGGTTCACCCTTTCTGTTTGACCATCGATCTTGGGGTGGTAAGCTATGCTGAGATCCAAGAAAGTTCCTACTGCTTCGAAGAATGCAGTCCAAAATCTTGATGTGAATTTGGGATCTCGATCACTTACTATTCTCCTAGGTAGGCCATGCAATCTGAAGATTTCCTTCAACAACACTCTGGCCACATCCACTACAGTGTAGGTTTCTTTTACAAGAAGAATCGCATGGGTAACTTTGGTTAGTCTGTCAACTACCACGAAGATGGAGTTGTAACCTAATTGCTTTGAAGGTAGTCCAGTAATAAAATCCATACTGATACATTCCCACTTCATCCGGGGGATGTCTAATGGATGTAGCTTCCTAGGCATTTTTACTCTCTCGGCTTTGACTTTCTAACATATCAGGCATTGACGTACATGATTAAGTACATCCTTTTTTAGTCTAGGCGCCAAAAGAAGCTTTTCTTTACACACATGTAGGTCTTGATGAAACCTGGATGTCCTGCTATAAGGCTATCATGGGCTTCATTCAAAATTTGACCCTTAGTTCCCTCATCATTGGGAATGCATAGCTCGCTATTATAATACATAATTCTTTCATCCAGGCTATACCCTTGAACTCGGTTCAACTCCTAAGGAGTTTTGCTTTCCTGCATAACTACGATAGCAATAGGGCCAAAGAATCTATCCTGCATGATCTTCTCTCTTGCTTCATTAAGCAATGGATTTGACACCACTGTGATTGCAAGCAAGGAGGCTTTTTTGTTGAGGGCATCTGCTACCACATTTTCTTTTCCTGGGTGGTACTTAATGATTTTAAAATCAAATTCTTTCAGGGTTTTCATCCACCTTCTTTGGTGCATGTTGAGATCCTTCTGAGTGAAGATCCACTTTAAGCTCTGATGATCTGTCTCATCAAAGTGAATCTTTGACCCAGTAGGTAATGTCTCCACAACTTCAGGGCATAGACTACTGAAAGTAGCTCCAGGTCATGGAAAACATAATTTCTCTCATGCATTCTAAGTTTTCAGGATTCATAGGCCATTGCATGAGCGCACCTCCCAGGGCAGAACCACTAGCATCAGTTATACTACCTCAAAGGGTAGAGAGAAATTTGGCAACTTTAGAACGAGATTGGCTACCAAGGCAGTCTTCAGCTTATCAAAAGCGCTCTGACAAACGGGGTATTCTTCTTGAGAAAATTAGTCAGGGGGGAAGCTATGAGAGCATACTTAGGTATAAAAACTCTATGCCAACCAGTTAATTCCAAGAACCCCTGACTTCTTTCACTATCTTTGGTTCAGGCCAATCTATGATTGCTTGGACTTTTGCAAAATCTGGAGAAATTCCGTCTTTGGATACCAGAAAGCCCAAGTATTCAACATGGTTGACACACAAAGAAAGTGCATTTGCTCTTTTTTGCAAAGAGTTGGTGCTTCCTTAGAATCTCAATAACTTTACGGACGTGAGCTTCATGGTGAGCTGCATTCTTTGAGTAAATCAAAATATCATCAAAGAAAACGAGAACAAAATCATCCAAGTATTCTTTGAGAATGTCCTTCATTAGGCGATTGAATGTAGCTGGGGCATTTGTCAATCCAAATGGCATGACAATAAATTCATAGTGCCCATAGCGAGTATTGATGGTGGCTGTCTGTGGGATATCTTAATCATTAATCCTGATCTGGTAAATCATCCAAGTATTCTTTGAGAATGTCCTGCATTAGGTGATTGAATATAGCTGGGGCATTTGTCAATCCAAATGGCATGACAGTAAATTCATAGTGCCCATAGCGAGTATTGATGGCTGTCTTTGGGATATCTTGATCATTAATCCTGATCTGGTAATACCCTGATTTGAGATCTATCTTTGTGAAGATCTGGGCTCCATTTAGCCTCTCCAAAAGCTCATCAATTCTCAGGAAAGGATACTTATTCTTAACTATCAGCTGATTGAGACCTCTGTAATCCACACAGAGTCTTAACTATCGGCTGATTGAGACCTCTGTAATCCATACAGAGTCTTAACTATCGACTGATTGAGACCTCTGTAATCCACACACAGTCTTAACTATCAGCTAATTGAGACCTCTGTAATCCACACACAGTCTTAACTATCAGCTGATTGAGACCTCTGTAATCCACACAGAGTCTTAACGTTCCATCCTTCTTTTTTTGAAAGAGAACTGGTGCTCCCCAAGGTGAAACACTAGGTCTTACAAACCCTTGTTCTAACAGCTTCCTAAGCTGTTCCTTGAGTTCAATGGCTTTAGGGACTGGCATTTTGTACGTGCGTTGGGCTACTATGGCTGAGCTCCAGGGGTCAATTCTATCTCATGATCTACTTGTGGAATCAGAGGCATCTCAGTTAGCTCTGTTGGGAATAAATCATCATACTCACTTAACCATTCTGGTTCTTTAGCCTTTAACTTTGTGTCTACCAGATTCATTTTGACAACATAAATGAGCTGCTTCTTTCTAAATCCTTTTAGTAACCTAGAAGCTTTTACTAATTGCAAATTTGGGGATTCGAAATTCCAGTTCCTTGAACTTTGTTCTCGTGAAGGTCACGGAAGGAAATGATTCCATTGTGACAGTGATGTCAGCTTGATTTTTGTGGAGCCAATCCATTCCAAGGATTCCGTCGAAAGGTAAGACTCTGAAAACTGGCATTCAGTTACATTCCCATATAGATTAAACTAAATACGATCTGTCTCATGGTGAGTGAAAAGAATCTTCCCACCACTGGCCACTTCAATTTGCATAGGTTTCCTTGATTTCTGTTCTAAGACTAGCTTACGCAAGCATCTTGGGGAAATAAATGAATGAGTACTGCCTGAATGAATCAAAAGCTTAAATGGCTTACCCTTATACTCAGCTAGAGCATGGATGACAAGGAATTCATGATTTAGCCCTTGGTTTTCAGTTGCGGCATAAATCTGCTGACCTCTTTCCTCTTCCACTACTTCTGCTATCGTAACTGCTCTGGCTGCTCAGATTTGGGCGGAACTCTTTCTCTTTGGTTACCCCAATTCTAGGAGGGAGTTTTGAAATTACTCTGAATAGAGGCAGATGGTTGAGCTGGAGTCCTCCTGGGATTGCCCTAATTTTGGTGAGACGACGGACCCTGATTTAGAGCCTGATTTGACTGATACGAAGGGGCTGGTCTCTTCACTCTGTGAAAGAAAGTAACAGGGGTGGGTTAGTCCCTCACCAAGGGAGTGGCTCATGAAGGAGTCACCACTTAGCATCTCACGGGAGAAGCTCACCATTGATTCTTGGAACAAATAACATTATCATGAATGAGCCATAATCCCATTTACATTGGTATTTATACTCCACCCAAGAGTTCACACCTACTTACTAGTTGTCCATGGCCTTGGGCCCATAATGCTTTCTTACAAACCATCCCTTCCCCAATGGTTTCGTCCTCGAAACCTCAAATTAATACCCCAAATTCGGAGAAGAATGTTCCATGTGGCTGAATTTACACCAACCCATATTGCTCTATCAATGCTTCATATCCCTCCAATGCTGAAATAGGTTGCCATGAAGCTTCTTCCTTAGGTAAACCCTTCCATTGAACAAGATACTCCACCAAGGTACGAGTGCGAAGTACCTTTTTCCTTGTACCCAAGATAGCTTCTGGAATGTATTCAATCATTCCCTCTTCATTCATTGGAGGTAACTCATCAACCATTTGATCGATCATACCCACATATCCTTTCAAGTGAGAGACATGAAACACATCATGAATCTTTGTTGTAGATGGAAGTAAGAGTTGATATGCAACCTCCCCAACTCTTCGTATCACTTGATAAGGACCATAATAGCGATGAGCTAGTTTGGTGTTTGTGCTTCCCTTCAAAGACGCATATCTTGACTTTGGTATTCTCAAAAGAACCCAATCTCCCAGTTTGAATTCCAATGGTCTTCGATGAACATTGGCATATTGTCTCATTTTCTCTTGTGCAACCTTCAAATTACTTTTGCATTGTTGCAACAAAGCTTGCATCCTTTCAGCTTCCTCCTTGGCATTATGGTTAGAAGTCTCATATGTACCCACCAACATAGGCAAATTGACCTTGTAACCATATAAAGCCTCAAAGGGTGACATGCCAATGCTCACATGATATGTTGAGTTGTAAGCAAACTCAGCAAAAGGTAACCAATCATCCCATGTGCTTTGAGTATCATGACAATAGTGGCGTAGATATGTTTCCACCCATTTGTTTACTCTTTCTGTTTGACCATCGGTTTCGGGATGATAGGCGGTGCTTGGAGTAAGCTTGGTTCCCATATATTCAAACAATGTTCTCCAAAAAGTGCTCATGAATTTGACATCGCGATCACTCACAATTTGTGACGGCATACCATGCAACTTGAAAACCCCATCAACAAATTGCTTGGCAACATTTTGGGCTGAATATGTGACCTTGGAAGGAATGAAATGGGCCACTTTGGTCAATCTATCCACCACAACATACAAGCTGTCCCACCCTTTCTTTGTGCGCGGAAGGTTAGTAATGAAATCCATTGATATATGACTCCATTTGCCTTCGGGAATGGGCAATGGCTGAAGCAAACCTCCCGGTTTATGTGTAGGATCCTTGTTCAATTGACATGACCGGCACCCACTTACATAAGCATGAATGCTCTTCCACATCCCCTTCCAAAAGAAACTTTTCCTTATTGCATCAAAGGTTTTGTAGACACCCAAATGACCAGCCATAGGAGTACAATGCATCTCTTCCATGATCTTCTTGATAAATGATGAAGTAGGAACCAAGTAGACTTTTCCTTTGTAGTAGAGGAGACCATTTTTCAGCTCATAATGGGGTAACTCTTCACATACACCTTGCTGTAATTTCTGCACTATTTGTGAGGTTTCTTCATCAAACAAGTACTCTTCTTGTATCTCCATGATCCAATCTTTATGCACCTCAGAAATAGCATACAATGAGCAGGCCCACATACGAGACAAGGAATCGGCAACCACATTTTCTTTGCCCTTTGTGTATGTGATTTCAAAATCATAGTTTTGTAGTGTTGCTACCCACCTTCTTTGCTTAGGAGACAAATTGGGTTGTGTGAGGAAATACTTCAGCACCCTATGATCACTTCTCACATAAAAATGACTCCCATATAAGTAATGGTGCCATTTCTTGATAGCATGGAGTATAGCAATCATCTCTTGCTCATACACATGGAGTTCTCTTTCTTTGTCATTCAGCTTTCTACTTTCATAAGCAATGACTCCATGGTCTTGGTAAAGTACCGCACCAATCCCTCTTCCACTTGCATCCGCCCTTATTGTGAAAGGTTTGGTGAAGTCTGGACATACCAAAATAGGTGCTGATGTGAGCATCTTCTTCATATCTTCAAAGCTTTTGTTGGCAATGGCATCCCAAAAGAAGGTTTCCTTCTTCAATTTATCCGTCATTGGGGCTGCAATTTCTGCATAGTGGGCAATAAAGCGCCTATAGAATGAAGATAACCCCAAAAATCCCCTCAATTGAGTAGTGTTTGAAGGAACCGGCCAATTCCTAATACATTCCACTTTCTTTGGATCCACACAAATGCCATCCTTGCTCACAATGTGACCCAAATATTCCACCTCATGTGCCATGAAGGTACATTTTGTCTCCTTAACATACAACTTGTTTTGCCTCAAGACCTCCAAAACCTCTTTCACGTGCTTCAAATGCACTTCCTCATCTTTGCTATAGATAAGTATGTCGTCGAAAAAGACCAATACAAACTTGTAGAGGAAAGGTTGAAGCACTTTGTTCATCAATGCTTGAAAAGTTGCCGGTGCATTGCATAATCCAAACGGCATAACCATGAATTGGTAAAGACCCCTTTCTGTACGAAATGCTGTTTTGAACTCATCACCACTTTTCATCCTTATTTGATGGTATCCGGAACGCAAATCAATCTTTGAAAAGCATGTGGCACCCTTCAACTCATCCAAAAGATCATCCACCCTTGGTATTGGAAATCGATTTTTGATGGTGATCTTATTCAAATCACGGTAATCAATGCACATGCGAAAAGTACCATCCTTTTTCTTCACAAGTAGCACCGGAGAAGCAAAAGGAGATTGACTTGGTTCAACCCATCCCATGTCAATGAGTTCTTTGACTTGCTTTGCCACCTCTTCCTTTTCAACCTTTGACAAACGATAGGGAGGCTTGTTGATTGGTTTGGCATTTGGTTCCAAATCAATAGCATGATCAACACTCCTCTTTGGTGGCATTGATTTTGGCATGGTAAACACATCTTCATAATCCTTGAGTAGCTTAACCATGTCCACATTTTCGATGCAATCCTTTTTGCTATTATCTTCCTCTTTGCAAAGCTGTAGTACATAAACATAGCCCTCTTTCTTGAACTCTTTCTTCATTTGAGTAGCATTGATCATGAAGAGCTTGGACCCTTGCATTCCATTCAATGTAATAACCCTTCCATGATGCACAAAACTCATGAAACTTTTCTGTAAGTTCATGGTAAAAGAGTTCAAAGTGGACAGCCAATCACATCCAAGTACTATGTCAATTGGTCCCAACTCAATCACCAAAAGATCAACTTTGCAAGAGTAGTTCTTGGACAACTCCAATTCTGTACTTTGACACTTCATATTGCAACTCATTGAATCACCATTGGCCACTTGCACCATGTGCTTGTTTGGTAAAGAAGTTGGTTGCATTTTGAGAGTGTTCAAAGACCTTTTATTGACAAAACTATGCGTGCTTCCAGTATCAATGAGTGCATATGCTGTTCTCCCATTCACCTTGATCTTCAATCTCAATGTGTTGGCACCCTTACTTCCCGCATAAGCATCATGAGAGATTGTACACAAGGTAGTATGTGCACTATTGTCTTCATCCCACACGCATAGAGGCATCCCATCATCCATTTTGTCATGAGCAAACTTTAGTTTCCCACCCGGATCAAAAGGAAACTCGGGATATTCTTCATCAAAACCATCATCATGAGAACCTCCACCCTCATGAGGATCTCCCCATCCTAAGGCATCATTGCATTCAAGGAATTCCTCCTCCTCATGATTAGCATTGTCCTCAGTGATAATGTAGCTTATGGACATATCCTTGGATTTGCATACTTTGAAGTGATCCTTGTTCCATTTTTCTCCACATTTGAAACATAGACCTTTGAGCCTCATTTCATGCAAACGGTCCTCCTTGATAACCTTGCTTTTTGAACCCCCATTTGCTGGCTTGGACTCATTGTATGTAGCTTTGTTGGACATAAATGGTGGTTTAAATGGAAGTCTATTAGACCCTCTACCATACACGGTAGGAAATCTTGGAAGGTTAGGTCTTGTGTTTGCATGAGAACCCATTTCAGTCCTTGTGATCACTTCCCCTTTGATATTCCCTTTGCTAGCCCACTTTGTCAAGTACTTTTCTTCATGAATTTCTGCAAGCATCATTGCCTTCTTCAAAGTGGCGGGTTCATGAGACTTGACATCACCGCCAATAGGAGCTTTCAAGCCCCTTATATACTTAACAACAAGATAATGCTCATCAAAGTCGTCCAAGTATAATAGAAGCTTTAGAAACTTATGAGAATATTCCTTCACGGTAGTGATTTGCTCTAGCTTGTCCCATTCCACAATGTGATTGTCCCTTTGCATGCGAGAAGTAAACTCTTCTGCCATGTCATTCTTGAATTCTTCCCAAGTAGTGATGACATAACCATGAGATTGCTTCCTCCTCCACCAAGTGTGAGCAAAACCTTCAAGATGAAGTGAGGCAAAGTAGACTTTGGCAATCTCGCTCCTTGGGCTGATTTCGAAGTAGAGATCCATCTTGTTTGCCCACTCTTCAAAGTCTTCGATAGAATTTGATTCTCCTTTGAACTTATTAAATATGATTTTGTCCTTCACAGCATTGTTAAAATCACCATGCATTCTTGAACCCCTCTGCCGTGCTCTTGGATCATCAAATCCTCTTCCTTCACCCAAGTGTCTATGCATTTGCTCATCTTCCAATTGCCAATCACCTGCATCTTTAAATCCCTTCTGTTCATACCCTCTTCTTGCATCTTGCATAAAGGATGAAGTTCTTGGAATACTGGCATTGGATCTCTCATAAGAAGCATCACCCATAGGTCTCTTGCCCTTGTCCATGTAAGAAGAATGTGGCATCATTTGAGGTGGCATCATTTGTCTTACTTTGTTCTCTTCTGGCATAGAAGGCTTTCCATCATGTTTGGCATCATAATGTACACCATCCATTGCATTCATATCGGCTTCTTGGTTGAGCTTGAGAGGAGCCAATGCACTAATGGCTTTCTCCAAGTCTTTTAACCCTCTTTGCATCACGTCATCCAGGTAGTGGTGTCGCTTGTCGAACCGTTCCATGAGGTGTTCACCAAATTGTTGTTGCCGATTTGTTTGGTTATTTTCAATCCTTTGAAACATACTCTCCATAGCCATTAACATCATGTCCACTGTTAGCGGAGTAGTTCCCAAAGATTGAGGCATTTCCATTGGCTGAGATTCATCTGGAGATGGTGCTTTTATGGTTGAACTTTCTTCATTCCTCGTTGATGAACTCGTTGCCATCATTGCTTCCGGTTGTCTTTGATCATTTTCATTCCGGGTTCCCTTGTTTTGACCTCCTCTAGTCATTTCCATGCGCTTAATTGATCCCCCTTTGCAAAGACCACTTACTTGATTTTTTTTTCTCTATTCAAACGGTATCCGATTTGGGTGATCTTTATATCAACGCGAAGCTCTCGACGAGACGAATAAGAATCCCCAAAAACAGATCTGAAAAAGTCAACAGCCTTTGACCAGTCAACTATACCGGCTGAAAGTCAACTCTTGATGTTAACCGCTCAATTCTTATCCGATTTGGGTGATCTTTATATCGATGCGAAGCTCTTGACGAGATGAGTAAGGATCCCCAAAAATAGATTTGAAAAAGTCAACAGCCTTTGACCAGTCAACTATTCTAGCTGAAAGTCAACTCTTGACTTTGACCGCTCAATACTACTCCGATTTGAGTGATCTTTAGCTTGTTTGAAAGAGGTTTTCGGGTAGATTGAAGGGCTTTCAGGACAGATTTGAAAAGCTTTTGAAAAACCCTAGAAATTCAAGGATTTGTCCTGGCTGCAAGTAGGCAATTTTTGCAAAAATTTTACCATAGTCTCCCCTCTTTTTGCACCAAATCTCAATCAAATCAAAGCATCTCAATCAAGTATTAAAATCCTTATGCATTTGACCACTGTAAGCAAATCAATCCTCAATCATTTTTCCATCTGAGCATGTGACCTTATGGCATCAATTTTGTCCTTTTGCATAAGAAGTTGATGTAGAGGATTTGCTTGTTTGCTCAAGTCGAATGAAGTGGTCGATGAAGCGCGTCGATGCTTGCCGATCTCCCGGCCAAGCACTTCTCACCCCTTCACCAAGTTTACATCCAAGGTGAAGGTTGAGGCCATTTCTTTACCACCAAGTACCTAATCCTCTTCCTTACCGCGTTACCCGGCACTAACGGCAAGGAAGATTCAAGACATTCTCCCCTTGGCCTCTCCTCCAAATGCCAAGGTACCCTTACTTCATTCTAGATTCTAGGAATAAAGTGGGGTACAATCGTGAGTGGAATGTGGTTACAAGCTCAAATGAATGAGTAGAGTTGACTTACAATTGATTTATAGCATGACTCATGCTCATTCATATCATAATACATGGTTCATAGTGCTTCCTTCATCACATCCACTCATGGCAATGTCAATACATTTCCACATACATCAACAACATCCAAGTGTTATGAAGCGGTGTACTCGGGTCGCGTTCTGGGCGCGAGTTCCCGCTCGGGACTAGAAAATCCAGTACAAAAGTGAAAACAGAGAGCACTTGCTGAATCCTGCACCTCAAGACCTATAGCTCGTCTCGAAGAGGACGACGAGCCGGTCGTTTTGAGTACTAGAACTCTAAAAACGGAGTTCGTATGAGAGAGTTATGACCAAAAACGTGCAACCGGCAATGGAAAACGGTGTCACCAAAAAGCAGGCTTCCAACCCAAAACATTTTATTCAATCCCCCAAATGTGCCCAAAGCTATGCTCACTTATGCCAATATGCAAGGCATAGCATTGAATGGCTATGTGTAGCATTCAAGCATTCATAATGCATAAAGAGCAGCATGAATGGCCATGATTAAAGTCTAATTTCTGAAAATGGGGGTTTTATGTGTAATAAAACCCTAATTCACTCCATAGCTTGAAAGAATGCTTCAAAATTGTAAGGAAGTGATGGAGCAACTCACCAATGTCACCCGGGAAGCCTTAATGCTTGAATTTGTTGAAGGAGATGAAGATTAGGGTCACTTTGGTGAAAAACGTGGGCAGCTTTGGTAGTGATTTTCAGCCACATTGGGAGCCCCATTGCTCATGGAAAATAGGTGAAATACTTCATAAAACATTGCTAGATACATGAGAGACTCAATTCCCTTTGCTCATGTTGAGATTCCATGGCTAGGGTTTGCAAGAAAGCTCCCAAACAAAAAACGTTTTTGATTAACAACTGCTAATCAAGATTAGAAATTTTCCCCAATTTGGTCCACTCATTCCAAAAAAAAAATAGGTCCATGTGCTCAGATTTGAACCACAAACTCTACCTTAGCCATATCCCCTTCCCCCATGAATCAAATGAAGCAGAAATTTCACGAAATGAGAAGAAGAAAAGAAAAATTAAAAATCATGGATCAAAAGCCATGCTCTGATACCAATGAAAGAAAGTAACAGGGGTGGGTTAGTCCCTCACCAAGGGAGTGGCTCATGAAGGAGTCACCACTTAGCATCTCACGGGAGAAGCTCACCATTGATTCTTGGAACAAATAACATTATCATGAATGAGCCATAATCCCATTTACATTGGTATTTATACTCCACCCAAGAGTTCACACCTACTTACTAGTTGTCCATGGCCTTGGGCCCATAATGCTTTCTTACACTCTGGGTCCTTGACTTCCCTGTCCTCTTGACATGGCAGGAGTTGGGCAGTCTTTAAGCTGGTGATGACCGAAACCATGACACCCAAAACACCTGTTCTCACCTCTAAGCGTGGGGCTCCTGAGAAAGTGTTCTGAGGGAAGGGTCTTCCTTCACTTCTGAATTTCCCAGCATCTTGATTTTGATTAGGGCCTTGCTTCCTCTTTAGAGGTGGAAAGTTTGAAGCTGTAAGATTCCTTCCTCCAACTTTTTGGTTTGTAGGTATAAGAACCTCCCCTTCTGATCTTATAATTATTCCCCTCTCTGAAATAAAAGAAAGATCCTATTTTACCCTGTTTTGGCTTGGAGAGAGAAAATGTCTAGAGGGAGGTAATTCAAAATTGAGATATTTTTAGATATAAAAATCCTCGTAGTATCTAAAATGATTTTCCCTGAAACAGAAATTCAAAAAGAACTTTCCAATGTGCAATTGGAATTAATTGAAAATAGGTAAAAAGGACCTTAGCCTAAGGGTCTAGATTTTGAGAAATTTTTAGATTACGGTCCAATTAAGGTTCCTACCAATAAGATAAGTCCAAATGTAGGGAGGAGATAAATTGAAGAATAAAAGAAAAACCCCCAAAAATAAGTAAATGCTCACATAAGATGAAGAGTTGACTCAGTACAAGGTTTATTAGTTAAAAAGTAAGAGATATTTAGAGGAAATGATGCATTTTTGACACCTCAGTGTGGGGATCTCCCCTCATGAAGGAGGCACCTATTTCACATATGGAGGAGTTTTAAACTAAAAAATAATGAGATATTTTCATCTCTCCTCTCTGCTGTTTCAACTAGATCCAAAAAGTAAGCTAAGCTGGCCCAAAAATGGTCAACAATTGACCAAACTGATCTAGAAAATTCTAGAATCGGTTCACTTTTTCCTATAAATAGAAGCCTTCCCCTTTGTAAAAGCTTAATGGTGTTTATGCGCTATTACTCTGTCGTCCTGAGCCATTTATTATTTTTATTTCAAAAGTGTTATTCTTATTAAAATTGATTTTTATGCATGGAAAGATGCATAAAGGAATTAATTTCATTTCAAAAGTGTTATTCTCATTAAAATTGATTCTTATGCTACATGGAAAGATGAATAAAGGAATTAATTTCATTTCAAAAGTGTTATTCTCATTAAAATTTATTTTTATGCATGGAAAGATGCATAAAGAAATTAATTTTATTTCAAAAGTGTTTTTCTCATTAAAATTGATTTTTATGCATGGAAAGATGCATAAAGGAATTAGTTTTATTTCAAAAGTGTTATTCTCATTAAAATTGATTTTTATGCATGGAAAGATGCATAATTATTTCTATGCATAGAGGAATTAATCTTATTTCAAAAGTGTTATTCTCATTAAAATTGATTTTTATGAATGGAAAGATGCATAAAGGAATTATTTTTATTTCAAAAGTGTTATTCTCATTAAAATTGATTTTTATGCATAGAAAGATGCATCAAGAAATTAATTTTATTTCAAAAGAAGTGTTATTCTCACTAAAATTGATTTTTATGCATTGAAAGATGCATAAAGGAATTATTTTTATTTCAAAAGTGTTATTCTCATTGAAATTGATTTTTATGCATGGAAAGATGCATAATGGATTTTTTTAATTTCAAAAGTGTTATGCTTATTGAAATTGATTCTTATGCATAGAAAGATACATAAAGGAATTATTTTTATTTTAAAAGTGTTACTCCTATTAAAATTGATTTTTATGCATAACTAAATGCATAAAGAATTTTTATATCAAAATTAGAATTCTCTTAAATTCTATGTTGTAATTCTGTGAATGGATAAATGGATGTAATGTGAATAGAGGTGATGAGATATGAGGTGAATATATGTGATGTGAATCATATAGATGTGAATAAATGGATGGATAGATGGGATGTGAATAGAGGTGATGAGATATGAGGTGAATAGATGTGATGAGATGTGAATAGATGTGATGAGATGTGATGTGGATCAGATAGATGTGAATTAATGGATGGATGGATGTGATGTGAATAGAGGTGATGAGATGTGAGGTGAATAGATGTGATGAGATGTGATGTGAATTAGATAGATATGAATGAATGGATGGATGGATGTGATATGAACAGAGGTGATGAGATGTGAGGTGAATAGATGTGATGAGATGTGATGTAAATCAGATAGATGTGATGTGAATTAGATAGATGTGAATGAATGGATGGATGGATATGATATGAATAGAGGTGATGAGATGTGAGGTGAATAGATGTGATGAGATGTGATATGAATGAGATAGATGTGAATGAATGGATGGATGGATGTGATGTGAATAGAGGTGATGAGATGTGAGGTGAATAGATGTGATGAGATGTGATGTGAATCAGATAGATGTGAATGAATGGATGGATGTGATGTGAATAGAGGTGATGAGATGTGAGGTGGATAGATGTGAATAGATGGATGGATGTGATGTGAATAGAGGTGATGAGATGTGAGGTGGATAGATGTGATGTGAATATGATAGATGTGAATGAATAGATGGATGGATGAATGTGAGGTGAATAGAGGTGATGAGATGTAAGGTGAATAGATGTGATGTGAATCCGATAGAGGTGAATGAATGGATGAGATATGATGTCATGTGAATCAGGATGTAAATGAATGATATGGGATGTGAGTGGATGTATATGAAAGAAAGGATGTGGATGTATGTGAAAGAATGGATATAGATGTGTATGTGAAAGAATGTGATGTGATGTGACATGAATATATGTGGATGTGAAGTGATAGATATGAATGTATGGATAGATGTGAGAAGTCGTACATGTGAACGATTAGATGGATGTGGATGAATGTGGATAGAAGTGATGTGATATAATGTGGATAGAATGTATGTGATGGGATATGAGAATGTATGTGAAGGATATGAACAAATGAATGTGATGGATATGAATGAATGTGATGTGATGTGTTATGTGAACAAATATGATGTGATGAGATGTGGATATGGGTAGATGCGATTGAATGAGATCTGATGATGCACATAAATTAGAAAAGATGTGATGAGGTGGAGAATGATGTGATGAGAAATGGAATACAAATGAAATAAATGAGAATTGATGTGGAGCAATATGGAAAGACGAGAGTTTGTTATAGAAACTATATTTATGACATGTCTTTAAATGACTGTTTTGTGTCAAGATTGCTGGGAAAGCATTTTTGACCATCTTGTGAATGAGATCGTGGAGACCTAATCTAATAAAGTTGCAACAGTTGATGGAGAGTCAATGGAGAACGTCTCGCGTAGCAAGGTCGGCCGAGGTCTTGACTAGCCTCGGTTTGATTTAAATGGTGAGCTTTCGGTACGGTGGATGAGGGACCAAGGAAGCGGCCTATGAGTGAAGCGCTAGGTGACCTGCGAAGGATCCTACAGGGTGCTCACCATACGCTGCTTGGGCTCTGGGTCGCCGAAGATACACACACATGCATCGGGGAAGATATTGGATCAAGGAGTAAGAGTTGTTTTCTGAATTTGGGCATGGATCTGATTGATTGACCTTGGTGGTCCTCAACAACGGATAAGTCCATGGATTTTTTTTATGGATATGTTGGTTCATCTTGCTGATCTTAAACGAAGATTCCATTTTGATTTTTATAAGTGAAAATATTACCGGTTACGATATGAGCTGGGAACCATCGAAAAGGCCCCTAAGTGGTGGTGAGCGTTCTGCCATAGGACACCAATGAAGGAAAAAATGGAAATTAGGATTCAACTGGATATTTTGGAGGATTATGATCAGTGACACTATGGTTTCATTAAATGATTGTTTTAAAGTGAAAAAGGTAATTTCATATTGGGTGTGTAAGTGGTGTGACTAGTTTTAAGTTTGCATGAATATCCGGCTAGGGGGCCTAGGAACTCTTTTCCCTAGTACTCGGGACAAAATCTAACCAAATTCTAATTAAATGTATCCCATCACTACAGTGGTTGGGTGGTTTGCTAACCCATGGGACTGGTTGGGTGTGGTTGGTTAACCCATGGGACTGGTTGGGTGTGGTTGGTTAACCCATGGGACTGGATGGGGTTAGAGGCTGGATTGATGGGTACCTAAAATGAGACTCAATTCTGTTATGGTACGATAGATGAAGTAAATCCTGGATAAAAAACTATTATATGGAAAAGAATCAACGGTTGTGCCTCTCAATGAGGAAAAAAGCGTTGGTCTCTATGATCCAAGTGCAATCTTTTCCTTGATCTGACTATGGGACTTACGGGTTTGGTCAGATCAGTTCAATTAGTTAAGGCTTTTGACTATGTTAGAGTAAAATTATCTTGGAGGAATGGACCGTGCTTTTCGGGTGAGGGAAGTTTTTTCGGGTTCGGTTTTGGAAGAACCGAGGGATTAGTCTCTTGTCTCTGGATATCCATGGGCGAGGCCCCGAGTGAGGGACCATGCTACTTCCATTGCTAGCACCCCTGAATTCATTGTGCGGTGGGGATAGGGATCTTTCAACTGGTATTAGAGCAAGTTGACTAATGTGGATCAACGGAGAAGCCAAAAATGTCAGAAATTTATAAAGTAGCAGTAAAAGATTGTAATTGTGTGATGAAATTCATACAAATTGATATTCGGACTGAAATTCATAAATTAGTAATTGGGTCTTCAGATGGAAGTACCGCAATTGCATGGAATCCCTTACTTGCTTGAGGCCTAGACATGATGGTATTTACCTTATAATTCCAAGGACCATGACTAGCCATATATACCGAGGGTATAACTGTAGCTCTTTATTGGGCAGTATATACAAGTAAATCTAAGACTTGAAATTATAAGCAAAAATGCTATCCAGATGATGAATTCGAATGTGGTCGATATGATTTTAAAAACTCTGGTTGAGAACTGATGAGTTGATTTGGATTCTGCTTGAAAAATGATGATTCTTGAGTTTTGGTTGAAAAGCGATAAGCTGAGCAAAACCACAATGAGGATGAATGGGACGAGTCCCTGTGATGATGTTTGTAATTGGAATGACGATAATGACTTCACTATGAGATTAGTGGACTGTGCTAACAGATTGCTATTGTTAACACTTGACCCAGTGGATCAAGTTAAGGAATGTCAAATTACAAATCTGTATAATTGAAAATTCCCATGGAGGACTGTTGAGATGTAAATTTTGGTCTAATGGATCATTATTGTGTTGAAGAAAGGAATGATATGATCTGAAAGAATTGTTATCTGATAATGAGTTTTATATAAGTTATCTTATTCCTAGGATTCTGTTGGGTTCACCAAACTGTAAGGAACCCCAGAATCAGTTGGATCTTAAGGGAAAGAGTTGTCCTCTAATTTGCGAGATGAGGACATCTCGCGTTTTTTAAGTGGGGTAGGATGTAAGATTCCTCGCTCCAACTTTTGGGTGTGCAGGTATAAGAACCTCCCCTTCTGATCTTATAATTATTTCCCTGGCCTAGAGAGAGAAAATGTCTAGAGGGAGGTAATTCAAAATTGAGATATTTTTGGATATAAAAATCCTCCTAGTGTCTAAAATGGTTTTCCTTGAAACAGAAATTCAAAAAGAACTTTCCAATATGCAATTGGAATTAATTGAAAATAGGTAAAAAGGACCTTAGCCTAAGGGGCCAGATTTTCAAAAAAATTTAGATTATGGTCCAATTAAGGTTCCTATGGACCAATAAGATTAGTCCAAATGTAGGGGAAGATAAATTGAAGAATAAAAGAAAAACCTCCAAAAATGAGTAAATGCTCACATAAGATGAAGAGTTGACTGAGTACAATGTTTATTAGTTAAAAATTAAGAGATATTTAGAGGAAATGATGCATTTTTGACACCTCAGTGTGGGGATCTCCCCTCATGAAGGAGGTGCCTATTTCACATGTGTGGAGGAGTTTTAAAATTAAAAAAAATGAGATATTTTCATCTCTCCTCTCTCCTGTTTCAAGTAGATAAAGTAAGCTAAACTGACTCAAAAATGGTCAAAAATTGACCAAACTGATCTGGAAAATGCTAGCATCTATTTTCTTGGTTAGAGGCTCACTTTTTCCTATAAATAGAAGCCTCCCCCTTTGTAAAAGCTTAATGGTGTTTATGCACTGTTACTCTGCTCTCGTCCTGAGCCATTTAAATTGAATTTTCAATTGTTTTTGGCCTAATCCTCTCAAAAGTGAATTGGTAGCCACTCTTGCTTCAAACAAGAGTAGAACCCTCAATCCCTCAAGCCAAAGGAGAGCTTATAAGCTCTATGTAAGTTAATTTTCTTACTTGTTTAATTTTAAATCTATGGTTTTCTTGATTTTTATGTTTTATAGTAAATTGAATTAAATTCAAATGCTATGCCTTGATGAAAAGGCCACCTCCTTCTCTTCTTTACATTCCAGCCTTTCTTAATCCTAGAAAGATTAACTAAAGGATCAATTTAACTCTTCTTATTTTTTACTCTCTTGAGTTTAGAAAATTGTGTAGATTAGAGTTCTATGAATCTAATTTGGGTTAATGTAAGTCAATTAAAGAATGATAAAAATAAGAAATGGTAAGCCATACAAAATTTTCCAGAATTTTGGAAAAGAAAGATTGTTTTTATGTTATTCCAAAAGAGTAATTACCACCATTTTTGCATCTAAAAGAAATATTCTGATTACTCCATGTACATATTCACCTATGAATATGCATGTATATCACTGATATTAATTATTTTTATTTCAAAAGTGTTATTGTCATTAAATCTAATTTTTATGCATAGAAAGTTGCATAAAAGAATTAATTTTATTTCAAAAGTGTTATTATCATTAAAATTAATTTTTATGCATAGAAAGATGCATAAAGGAATACATTTTATTTCAAAAGTGTTATTCTCATTAAAATTTATTTTTATGCATAGAAAGATGCATAAAGGAATTATTTTTATTTCAAAAGTGTTATTCTCACTAAAATTGATTTTTATGCATGGAAACATGCATAAAGGAATTATTTTTATTTCAAAAGTGTTATTCTCATTAAAATTTTTTTTATGCATGGAAAGATGCATAAAGGAATTAATTTTATTTCAAAAGTGTTATTCTCATTAAAATTGATTCTTATGCATATGGAAAGATGCATAAAAGATTTAATTTTATTTCAAAAGTGTTATTTTGATTAAAATTGATTTTTATGCATGGAAATATGCATAAAGGAATTAATTTTATTTCAAAAGTGTTATTCTGATTAAAATTGATTTTTATGCATGGAAAGATGCATAAATGAATTATTTTTATTTCAAAAGTGTGATTCTCATTAAAATTGATTTTTATTTATAGAAAGATGCATAAAGGAATTAATCTTATTTCAAAAGTGTTATTCTCATTAAAATTGATTTTTATACATGGAATGAGGCATAAAGGAATTATTTTTATTTCAAAAGTGTTATTCTTATTAAAATTGATTTTAATGCATGGAAAGATACATAAAGGAATAATTTTTATTTCAAAAGTGTTATTCTCATTAAAATTGATTTTTATGCATGGAAAGATGCATAAAGGAATTATTTTCATTTCAAAAGTGTTATTCTCATTAAAATCGATTTTTATGCATGGAAAGATGCATAAAGCAATAATTTTTATTTCAAAAGTGTTATTCTTATTAAAATTGATTTTTACGCTTTGAAAGATGCATAAAGGAATTATTTTTATTTCAAAAGTTTTATTCCTATTAAAATTGATTTCTATGCATAAATAGATGCATAAAGAATTTTTATATCAAAATTAGAATTCTCTTAAATTCTATGTTTAAATTCTGTGAATGGATGGATAGATGTGATGTGAATAGAGGTGATGAGATGTGAGGTGAATAGATGTGATGAGATGTGATGTGAATCAGATAGATGTGAATGAATGGATGGATGGATGTGATGTGAATAGAGGTGATGAGATGTGAGGTTAATAAATGTGATGAGATGTGATGTGAATCAAATAGATGTGAATTAATGGATGGATGGATGTGATGTGAATAGAGGTGATGATATGTGAGGTGAATAGATGTGATGTGAATCAGATAGATGTGAATGAATGGATGGATGGATGTGATATGAATAGAGGTGATGAGATGTGAGGTGAATAGATGTGATGACACGTGATGTGAATCAGATAGATGTGAATGAATGGATGGATTGATGTGATGTGAATAGAGGTGATGAGATGTAAGGTGAATAGATGTGATGAGATGTGATATGAATGAGATAGATGTGATATGAATGAGATAGATGTGAATGAATGGATGGATGGATGTGATGTGAATAGAGGTGATGAGATGTGAGGTGAATAGATGTGATGAGATGTGATGTGAATCAGATAGAGGTGAATGAATGGATGAGATGTGATATCATGTGAATCAGGATGTAAATGAATGATATGGGATGTGAGTGGATGTATGTGAAAGAAAGGATGTCGATGAATGTGAAAGCATGGATATAGATGTATATGTGAAAGAATGTGATGTGATGTGACATGAATATATGTGGATGTGAAGTGATAGATATGAATGTATGTGGATGTGAAGTGATAGATATGAATGTATGGATAGATGTGAGAAGTTGTACATGTTTGAACAATTGGATGGATATGGATGAATGAGATGAGATGTGTATGAATGAGATATGAGATGAGATGTGTATGAAGTGATAGATATGAATGTATGGATAGATGAGATATGAATGTATGAGATGAGATGTGTATGAATGAGATATGATGTGGATAGAAGTGATGTGATATAATGTGGATAGAATGTATGTGATGGGATGGTTATGAGAATGTATGTGGTGGATATGAACGAATGAATGTGATGGATGGTTATGAGAATGTATGTGATGGATATGAATGAATGTGATGTGTGTGATGTGAACAAATATGATGTGATGAGATGTGGATATGGGTAGATGCCATTGAATGAGACTAAGATCATGGCTAGCGACGAGATATTCTGTCTGAGTCTCTATTGTTGATTGGTATTGACATGAGTACTTCGCCCTCCAGAGAACCACATATGCTGATGTTGCTTTACTGGATCAAGAAAGTATAGATCCTCAAAGTGATGAGCGAGTCTCACTCTACTTCCACGGGTTGTAGCGGAGTTGATGAGATTTTGGAAGGCAAAGGCGATCATATCCTTACTCTGGGAGAGTCCAAGAATGCTAGACAGATTTGGGGTATCCATCTAAAAATCTAGTTCAATTTATGAGTTTTCAATTTATGAAGTTCATTTCAAACATAATCTTAACAAGTGAAAACATTATTTCTCAGATTTACTTTAACATTTTGCTGATGTTTCGTAAGTTTACAACAGCACTCTGATACCAGCTGTGAGACCCCTTTGCCCCCTCCGTGCACCGGATTCCCGGTTGCTAGCAGCACGCAGAAGTAGCTTCCTCTTTCGTGGGGCAGGGTTTCCCACTTGGGGCCACCCTTGAATGTCCGGACACGAGACTAATCTGGTGGTCATTCTGAAACCGAAACCAGGAAAATTTCCCTTGCCCGAAAAACGGGGACGCCTTTTTGATTTTCTTAACGAATTTTCTAACGAGATCAAGAGACTAAACTATCCTTCACCTGATAAAACCAGATAGAAGGAAAACTATCACTGACTTAATTTGAAGAATTCAATGCTTTTTTCCTAACCGAAATCAGGCACACCCGTTGATCTATTCATTTGAGAAATTCTTCAAGTTTTTATTTAACTACTCGAATTCTAAGCATATTCCTATTATTTTAATTTAATTATTAAAACTCCATTGATTCCAGCCTAACCCCATCCGGCCTATTATGGGTTACACAACCACTGGAATCGGTAGAACCAGACAATTACTCACCCATCTATAAGTGAATGCCTTTCTTAACTTTTGTTGTTTCGAATACAGATAAGCACACACACCTCTTTAAAACTTTAACATGGTTACAGATGTCATAACTCAAAAATTCCATCCAGCTCCTTGTTTCTCAAAAAATAGTATCGCTCTGGACTCTCCGTTGAGACCAACTGGTCAACGAGATCCAATAACAGATTACAATAATCATTTCATCCCTCATACATATCTTCCACGACATACGCATGGGTGTCATAGGCACCCGCGAGCCCATGCATCTCCTGGTTAGAACCCTCAAGGATTCTCCTTAGGTGTCCTGGCACTTCACTTAGGGACTGCTTCGTTGGCCCTCACCCATCATACCGGAAGCACACCATTTTTCAACCATACCGAGGCTGGTCAAGACCTTGGCAGGCTTTGCCGCGTGAGCCGTCCTTTGAACACTCCCCGCCGGCTATTGCAACAACCAAACTTCCCTTAGAAAAATATAACCAAATTCTCCCTCCAACATTCTGACGTAAGACAGTCCTTTACGAAAATAGGGTTTCTATGCAAGTTTTTAGTTTGATTTTCTTTTGAATACAATGAGTATTTCTTGAATCACTATCCCCAAAACTTCTTGATCAGAATTCTGAATTTCATACCAAAATTCCTCGAATTCTATAATCTTGATCCACATATCAATTCGAAGGGTCTCAAACTTAGTTTCAGATTTGGCGGGAGTTTTGAGTGTATTTTTCTAAACTGGTCACACCTTCTTTGCTTGAAATTGACCAAAGAGTTTGGTCTTGGTCATAGTCTGATTCAAGGTTCGAGTCGGGTAAGATTTTTCCACAACTATCTTTCTCAAAAAGGTTTGATAATTGAGTTACTATTTTACTGAATTTCTTTCTTTGAATATTCACTTAAGTGGTTTCTAAATTAGTTACGAATTCCAATGAGGAATAGATTTATCATTTATCTGAATATTTTGATCTCGAAAGATTTCTTGAATTTTCTTTTTTTATAATCCCTGTGAATATAAAACGATAGAAATTTCTCTCTTAGAGTATTTAATTATTCATTTATCAAATATTCATAGAGTTTAAACATAGAATTTAAGAGAATTCTAATTTTGATATAAAAATTTTTTATGCATGTATTTTTATGCATGT
This sequence comes from Cibotium barometz, assembly GCF_041138505.1. Lineage (NCBI taxonomy): Eukaryota > Viridiplantae > Streptophyta > Polypodiopsida > Cyatheales > Cibotiaceae > Cibotium > Cibotium barometz. Next base: position 29,914,648 of record NC_141106.1, read on the forward strand.
ATTTTTGCATAAAAATCAACTTCAATGGAAATAACATTTTTATTAAAAAATCCTTTTATGCATCTATTTATGCATAAAATCAATTTAATAGGAATAACGCTTTAAAAAAAAACAAATTTCTTTATGCATCTATTTATGCATTAAAATCAAATTTTTAAGAATAACGCTTTTATAATAAAAAAATTCCTTTGTACATCTTTCTATGCATAAAAATCAAATTTAATCAGAATAACACTTTTGTAATTAAAAAAAAATCCTTTATGCATCTTTTTATGCATAAAAATCAAATTTAATAAGAATAACACTTTTGTATAAAATCAATTTCCTTTATGCATCTTTCTATGCATAAAAATCAAATTTAATAAGAATAACACTTTTGTAATAATAAAAAAATTCCTTTATGCATCTTTCTATGCATAGAAATCAATTTTGATAAGAATAACACTTTTATAATAAAAAATTCCTTTATGCATCTTTCTATGCATAGAAATCAAATTTAATAAGAATAACACTTTTGTAATAAAAAAATTCCTTTATTCATCTTTCTATGCATAAAAATCAAATTTAAAAAAATTACATTTTTGTAATTAAAAAAATTCATTTAAGCATCTTTCTATGCATAGAAATAAAATTTGATAAGAATAACACTTTCATAATTAAAAAAATTTCCTTTATGCATCTTTCTATGCATAGAAATCAAATTTAATAAGAATAACACTTTTATAATTAAAAAATTTTCCTTTATGCATCTTTCTATGCATATAAATCTATTTTAATAAGAATAACACTTTTATAGTTAAAAAAATTTCTTTATGCATATTGAAATCAAATTTAAGAATGACACTTTTGTAAATAAAAAAAATCCTTTATGCATCTTTCTATGCATAGAAATCAAATTTAATAAGAATAAAAAAATTTCCTTTATGCATCTTTCTATGCAAAGAAATCAAATTTCATAAGATATCCATGCATATTCATAGGTGAATATGTACATGGAGTAATTAGAATATTTCTTTTAGATGCAAAAACGGTCGGAATTACTCTTTTGGAATAACATAAAAGCAAACTTTCATTTTCTCAAAATTCTGGAAAATTTTGCCATAACCTCCTTTGCATGGCTAACCATTTCTCATTTTTTATCTTTCTTCACTTAACTTAATTAACCCAATTTAGAATTATAGAACTCTACTCTACACAATTTTCTAAATTCAAGAGAGCAATAAGAAGAGTTTAATTAATCACTTAGTTAATCTTTCTAGGATTAAGAAAGGTTAGAATGTAAAGAAGAGAAGGGGGTGGCCTTTTCATCAAAGGCATAGCGTTTGAATTTAATTCAATCATTTGCAAAACATAAAAATCAAGAAAACCATAGACTTTTCTTTAAAATTTATAAACAAAGTAAGAAAATCAGCTTACATGGAGCTTGTAAGCTCTCCTTTGGCTTGAGGGATTGAGGATTCTACTCTTGTTTAAAGCAATAGTGGCCACCAATTCACTTTGGAGAGGATCAGGCCAAAAATATTTTATTTATTGAAAAATTCAATGTAGATGGCTCAAACAGGAAGTAGAGTAACAGTGCATAAACACCATTCAACTTTTACAAAGGGGAAGGCTTCTATTTATAGGAAAAAGTGAGCCTCCAACCAAGCAAACTGATTGTAAAATTTTTGAGATCAGTTTGGTCAATTTTTGACCATTTTTGGGTCAGTTCAGCTTACTTTTTGTATCTAGATTTGAAACAGGAGAGAGGAGAGATAAAAATATCTCATTTTATTGATTAAAAATTAGGGGTAATGATGAGAAAAAGGTGCGTGCTTCATGAGGGGAGATCCCCACACTGAGCTGTCAAAATTCAGTCTTTTAATTCTTTTCTTTGGTCCTTAGTCCACTCTTCATCCTATGTGAGCATTTACTCATTTTTGGGGTTTTTTTTTTATTCTTCAATTTATCTCTTCCCTACATTTGAATTAATCTCATTGGCCTATCAAACCTTTGTTTGGACCTTAATCCAAAAAAATTTGAAAACAGGGGCCCTTAGGGTAAGGTCTTTTGTGCACATTATAATTTATTTCTAATGCACCTTAGGAATTTCTTTTCAAACTTCTGCTTTGGGGGAATTTATTTTAATAAGAAGGGATATTTTTCCATCCAAAGATATCTAAAAATTGAATTATCTCTCTCTAGAATATTTTCTCTCTCTAGGTCAGGTAGAAACAAGATCTTTTATTATTTTGAAAAGGGGATTGATTACAAGGGAAGAAACTGGACATCTTGAGGGCTGGGGAGGAATCTTACAAAACTAAACCTGTAAACCTTGCTCAATCATCTGGCCCCCCAATAGAACATGAAGTACATTTGCAAGGTACTTCACTTTACCATCCTGCATAGACAATGGCACATCTCCAACAACATGGGTAATCGGATGAGCAGTGGCATCCCGTTTCAATAGAACCTGGTCTTTCAAGACTCTTTATTTCCTTGAACCACTCACACCACCGTGACTTTTCATGTGGTTTGAAGCACCTGAATCAACATACCATACATCATCCTTACATGTTGCTACATCATTTCCAAACACAACATTAACCACATGTTGCATAACAAACAACCTTTGATTATCCTCATTATTTTTGCTAGATGATGCATAGTTGTTTTGCTACACTTTTCCATTTCGCATGTCACTCTGCTTCTTATAGCAATCTCCCTGCACATGCCTAGGCTTACCACCATAAAAACAACCTTGTGTATCATTATGCTACCTTTGCCAATTACCACGGCTACGTTGACTTCCCTTGCCTCTAAACTCGGCTCTTCTACCTGCAAGTTGTTGTTTTGAATCCTGGGACTACTGGCTGTTGACCATAATTCTGATTACCTGTTTGGTCACCACCTTGGCCACGTCCACAACCTCTACCTCATCCTCTACCTGAACTAGTGTAGAAGGCCTGCTCCTCTCTGAATTGTTTTTGTTTTGTGAATACTGTTGATCTTCACCCAGGTTCTTCTCTTCAATGAGATCAACATTGACACCAAATCTGTGAAGTTGGGAATGTTCTCCTGAGTCTGAATAGACGTCTTAAACACCTTGTCATCATCATCATCCACAAAAATACCAATTGATGTAAGGGATTCCACAATGCCCTTGTATTGTGGCCCAAGACCATGCAAACACACTTCCACCTCATCATCATCATCCACAAAAATACCAATTGATGTAAGGGATTCCACAATGCCCTTGATCTTCAAATCATAATCATTCACGAGACATATTCTTCTTCTCCATAGTATGAAGCTCATTCTTAAAGTTACTGAATTTTTTGTACCTTGCTGTTGGTTTCATACAACTTCACCAAGGTGTCACAAGCCTCCTTAGGTGACTTGGCATCCTATATATGCCCAATCATAGTGTCATGTATGCTGGTAGAAATCCAATACATGGCTTTCCTTGCTCCTTGATTCCAATCCTTGAACTCTTTTATATCAGCCAGCAGTTGGCCGGTATCTCGGTGCCTCCTCATGTACACCTTCAATGTAGTCCCAATAACTTTTTCCCATCCGAAAATTGGTCAATCTAGACCTCCAAACATGGAAGTTGTTCTTGTCAAGCTTCTCTACAATAATCTGATTTTTTCCATCATTCGACATCTTTTCTGCAACACATATTTACCAACAACAACACTCTTGCTTGACCTACACAAACTGCTGTATTCTCTACATGGCACTATATTGCACCCAAACTGTCACAACCAATGGCCTTACTTTGCATACATATAGCCAATGGCAACTTTGAGACCTCTTTGCGCAGCACACACAGTGTCTACACAACCAATCGCCCTTCCTGCAGTTCCAAAAATAGAGTTCTGTAGAGAATCAAAACTTACCCGCAGTGCTTGGTGAACTCATGAAAAACGGAGGTGCAAACGCGCTCAAAACACATTTTCGGCCCGAACATTGTTGTTCAATAGGACATTATAGTTTCCCTATAGCTTTCCTCCCGAAGACATCTCCTCAATTAGAGTTCGTTTGCCAATGCCTCTCGAAGAGCTCGCGCGACAAGGGGTATAGTAGCCAACACAAAGGGGGAAGAGTAGATAAAGCTCTTACCCTCATACCGCTTCTTGTGCTTCTCTTCCTTGATGCTTAGCCCCCCTTAGCATGAACTAGGCTGTGATACCATGAAAAGATGCAAGGGAGAAGAGAGCTTGAGCTCTTGCAAGCATACACACACTCACACAAACCCTAGAAGAGAAAACACAAGGTGAGAGGCTGAAAATTCCTCTTCTTCTTCACATAACAAAAGAGGTCTACAAAAAGATAAGGTGAATAACACACATAATAGAGTATATACAAGCAGTCCATAATGTGAACATGCTAAGAGGAGTGAGTAGATGTTAGTCGGTGTAGTCCAGCTCTGTAGAATGTCTTGCAAAGATATGTCACTGCCAGCTTATCAAACCCGCTAGTGATATCAATGTTGAATGGTCATGCAGGTGCCTCGTGAGTGTCAGCTCATGTTGAGCTTGACATCTCAACATTGCCTACCATTCCCGCAAATCCTAAAAGTACCAACCCGTTCCTCGATGCCCACACCTTAGACATACTAACTAGTCTAGGAAGGGGGTGGCCCAAGGACTGGCCCAAGGACTCATCGAGTCTCTTCTTCCAACAAGAGCACTCATATATGACCTCAATGATTCATACAGAAATATGACCGTACAAATTTCCAAAATTATGGGCAAATATGACGGAACAACAGACCTTGTTCAATTCATTCAAATGTTTAAACAGAGATATGAAGCCTTTGGAAATCCCAACTGCCCCACTAAGGTACATGTGTTGAACTTATGCTTATTATTAGAGGGAAAATCTAGGAAGGGGAGTGGCCCAAGGACTCATCGAGTCTCTTCTTCCAACAAGAGCACTCACATATGGCCTCAGTGATTCATATAGAAATACGGACATACAAATTTTCAAAATTATGGGCAAATATGATGGAACAACAGACCCTGTTTAATCATTCAAATGTTTAAACAGAGATATGAAGCCTTTGGAAATCCCAACTGCCCCACTAAAGTACATGTGTTGAACTTATGCTTATTAGAGGAAAAATCTAGTCGATGGTTCACCGCATTGATGCCGGCGATCAAGACCAAATTGAAAACCTTGAAATTAGCCTTTATACATGGCTTTTCCAGACAAGGTGATCGGTGGAGTGCAGTAACAGAACTCTATTCAATTGAGCATCAACCAAATGAATCCATTAGAGATTTTATCCTTAGGATAAAACTCTTGGACTCACATTGTGAGTCATGGGAAAAATTAAACGATATTCGATTGAAGAGATGTTTCATGATGGGCTTGAAGAATAACAGCTTACATAACTTGATCATTGTATCCAATCCGGAAACATTTGATCAATGTTTTGCAAAAAGAAGCAATACATTTAGATGACAACATGCTAGAAGATGATCATGCTACGAGGTGTTCCTCATCTAAACCAAGTGAAGAAATGTCAAAAGAAAGATCAATCTCGGAATTGACATTCCCAAACTTTACAGTGAACATCTGTAAGAGAGGATGAAAACCTTTAAAACAACCAGACATCCTTAATGCCTCTAAAAGTAAGGAGTGAAATGCCTTGTGTTGAATGCAATCACTACGAAAATCGCAATCCTCATTGTGCATACAAGGCACCTGTTCTTCTATACTGCATATATTGTAAAACCTTTGACCATGATACTAAAAAATATCCCGCTCTTCATCCACAATGTACTAAACACCTCCATCTCCCGTGCATCAAACAAAAACAATCCAAAGGGTAGAAATTTCTCAGGAGGAAGATAATTGAGCACTTCAGTGTTTCTATAGTTGTTGTGAGACTCCACTGCCCCCTATGCGCACCGGATTCTCGGTTTGCTAGCAGCGAAAGTAGCTTCCTTTTGCGCGGGGCACGGTTTCCCACTCGACGCCTCACCCTCGAATGTCTGGACACGAGACTAATCTGGTGGTCATTCAAAAACCAAAACCGAGAAAATTTTCCTTGCCCAAAAAATGGGGACATTTCCACCTTTTTGATTTTCTTAACAAATTTTCTAACGGGTTCAAGAGATTAAACTATCCTTCACCTGAATAAACCAGATAGAAGGAAAACTATCACTGACTTAATTTGAAGAAATCAACGCTTTTTTCTCCTAAACGAAATCAACGCTTTATCCTAACCGAAATCACGCATAGCCGTTGATCTAATCATCTGAGGAAATCTACACTTTTTTCCAACCGAAATCAAGCACACAGCTGTTGATCTAATCATCTGAGGAAATCTACACTTTTTTCCAACCGAAATCAAGCACACAGCTGTTGATCTACTCATTTGAAAAATTCTTCAGGGTTTTATTTAACTACTCGAATTCTAAGCGTATTCCTATTATTTCAATTTAATTATTAAAACTCCACTAATTCCAGCCTAACCCCATCCGGCCCATGGGTTCCAACCACTGGAATTGGTAGAACCAGACAATTACTCACCCACCCATAATTGAATACCTTTCTTAATTTTTTATTTCGAATATAGATACACACACTTTCCTCTTTCAAATTTTAACATAAAAAATAATCCATTGACAAACAGTTATTGGTTAGAGATGTCATAACTCAAAAACTCCATCCAGACCCTTGATTCTCAAAAAACACTATCACTCTGTGGACTCTCCCTTGAGACCACCTGGTCAGCAAAACAAGATCTAGTAACAGATTATAATAATCATTTCGTCCATCATAAATATCTTCCACGACATATGCATGGGTGTCCTAGGCACCGTGAGCCCGTGCATCGCCTGGTCAGAACCCTCTAGGTTCCTCTTTAGGTGTCCTGGCACTTCACTGAGGGACCGCTTCGTCGGCCCTCATCGCCCATCATACCGGAAGCACACCATTTTTCAACCATACCGAGGCTAGTCAAGACCTGGACAGGCTTTGCCGCATGAGTCGTCCTTTGAACACTCCCCGCCACCAGCTGTTGCAACCCAACTTCCCTTAGAAAAACATATACCAAATGCTCCCTCCAGCATTCTAGCGTAAGACATTCCTTTAAGAAAATAGGGTTTCTATACAAGTTTTCAGTTTGATTTTCTTTTGAATACAATGAGTATTTCTTGAATCAGTATCCCCAAAACTTCTTGAATGGAATTCTGAATTTCATACCAGATTTCCTCGAGATTCTATAACCTTGATCCACAAATCAATTCGAAAGGTCTCAACTTAGTTTTAGATTTGGCGGGAGTTTTGAGTGCATTTTTCTAAATTGGTCACACCTTTTCTCGAAACTGACAAAGGAGTTTAGTGTTGGTCATAGTTTGATTCAAGGTTCGAGTCGGATAAGATTTTTCTTGAACTATCTTTCTCGAAAAGGTTTGATAATTCAGTTACTATTTTACTAAATTTCTTTCTTTGAATATTCACTTAACCGATTTCTAAATTTGTTACGAATTCCAATGAGGAATAAAATAATCATTTATCTGAATATTTTGATCTCGATAGATTTCTTTTAATTATTCATTTATCAAATACTCATAGAATTTAAACATAGAATTTCAGAGAATTCTAATTTTGATATAAAAATTCTTTATGCATTTGTTTATGCAACAACTTCAATGGGAATAACACTTTTATATATAAGAAAAAGAATTTCTTGATGCATCTATTTATGCATAAAATCAAATTTAATGAGAATAACACTTTTATAATTAAAAAAATTCCATTATGCATAAAAGCACATCCACATATATTCATCACATCACATCTCTTTACATCACATCACATTCTTTCACATACACATCCACATCACATTCTTTCATATTCCATTATGCATAAAAGCACATCCACATATATTCATGTCACATCACATCTCTTTACATCACATCACATTCTTTCACATACATCCACATCCATTCTTCACATACATATCCACATCCATTCTTCACATACATAACCACATCAATTCTTTCACATACACATTCACATCCATTCTTCACATATACATTCACATCCATTCTTCTCATACATAACCACATCCATTCTTCACTTATACATTCACATCCATTTTCATCACATATCATCCACTCATATCCCATATCATTCATTTACCGTTCTTGATTTACATGACATCACATCTCACATCCATTCATTCACATCTATCTGATTCACATTTCATCTGGTCACATCTATTCACCTCACATCTCCTCACCTCTATTCACATCACATCCTTCCATCCATTCATTCACACACCTATCTGATTCTCATCACATCTCATTATATCTATTCACCTCACATCTCATCACCTCTATTCACATCACATCTATCACATCCATCCATCCATTACATCCATCACATCCATCCATCCATCCATCCATTCATTCACACCTATCTGATTCTCATCACATCTCATTACATCTATTCACCTCACATCTTATCACCTTTATTCACATCATATCCATCCATCCATTCATTCTCACACCTATCTGATTCTCATCACATCTCATTACATTTATTCACCTCACATCTCATCACCTCTATTCACATCACATCCATCCATCCAATCATTCACACCTATCTGATTCTCATCACATCTCATTACATCTATTCATAGAATTTAAACATAGAATTCAAGAGAATTCTAATTTTACTATGCATCTTTTTATGTATAAAAATCTTCAGTGGGAATAACACTTTTATAAAAAATCCTTTTATGCATCTATTTATGCATAAAAATAAACTTTAATGAGAATAAAACTTTTGAAATAAAAATAAATCCTTTATGCATCTTTCTATGCATAAAATCAATTTTAATGAGAATAACACTTTTGAAAAAAAAATCATTTATGTATCTATGCATAAAATCAAATTTAAATGAGAATAACACTTTTGAAATAAAATAAATCCTTTATGCATCTTTCTATGCATAAAATCAATTTTAATGAGAATAACACTTTTGAAATAAAAATAAATCCTTTATGCATCTTTCTATGCATAAAATCAATTTTAATGAGAATAACACTTTTGAAAAAAAAATCCTTTATGCATCTTTGTGAGAATAAATCCGTTATGCATCTTTGTGAGCATAAAATCAATTTTAATGAGAATAACACTTTTAAAATAAAAATAAAATCTTTATGCATCTTTCTATGCATAGAAAAGAACACTTTTACAATGAAAACAACACTTTTATGATTAAAAAAATCTATTATTCATGTTTCTATGCATAGAAAATGATATCCATGCATATTCATAGGTGAATATGTACATGGAGTAAATTAGAATATTTCTTTTAGAATGCACAAACGGTGGTAATTACTCTTTTGGAATAACATAAAAATAAACTTTCTTTTCCACAAAATTATAGAAAATTTTACCATAACCTCCTTTGTATGACTGACCATTTCTCATTTTTATCATTCTATTTTCAACTTAAATTAACCCCAATTAGATGTGAAGGACTCTAATCTACATAATTTTCAATTTCCAAGAGAGTAACAATAAGAAAAGTTTAATTAATCTTTTTGTTAATCATTCTAGGATAAAGAAGGACTGAATTGTAAAGAAGAGAAGAGGGTGGCCTTTTCATCAAGGCATAGCTTTAGAATTTACTTCAATCAACTATGAAACAAGAAAATCAAGAAAACCATAGATTTAAAATTAAAAAGTAAGAAAAACTTACCTTACATGGAGTTGAAAGCTTTCCATTGGCTTGAGGGATTGAGGTTTCTACTCTTGTTTGAAGCAAGAGTGGCCACCAATTACTTTTTGGAGAGGATTAAGCCAAAAACAATTGAATTATCAAGAAAATTCAATGTAAATGACTCTAGGTAGGAGTAGAGTAACAGTGCATAAACACCATAAAGCTTTTACAAAAAGGGAGAGGCTTTGATTTATAGGAAAAAAGTGAGCCTCTAACCAAGCAAACTGATTCTAAAAATTTTTAGATCAGTTTGGTCAATTTTTGACCATTTTTGGGTCAGTTTAGCTTACTTTTTGGATCTAGTTGAAATAGGAGAGAGGAGAGATAAAAATATCTCATTATTTCTTAGTTTAAAACTCCTCCACACATGTGAAATAGGCATCTCCTTCATGAGGGTAGATCCCCACACTGAGGTGTAAAAAATGCACTATTTCCTCTAAATATCTCTTAATTTTTTACTAATAAACCTTGTACTCAGTCAACTCTTCATGTTATGTGAGCATTTACTCATTTTTGGGGGTTTTTATTTTATTCTTCAATTTATCTCCTCCCTAAATTTGGATTAATCTTATTGGTCCATAGGAACCTTAATTGGAGCATAATTCAAAAATTCTTGAAAATCTTGACCCTTAGGCTAAGGTCCTTTTTTACCTACTTTAAATTAATTCCAATTGTATATTGGAAAGTTCTTTTTGAATTTCTGTTTCAGCAGAAACCATTTTAGACACTAGGAGGATTTTTACATCCAAAAATATCTCAATTTTGAATTACCTCCCTCTAGACATTTTCTCTCTCCAGGCCAAAATAGGGTAAAATAGAATCTTTCTTTTATTTCAGAGAGGGGAATAATTATAAGATCAGAAAGGGAGGTTCTTACACCTGCACACCTCAAAAGTTGGAGAGAGTAGTCTTATAATCAAGATCATTTCAAACATAATCTTAACAAGTGAAAATATTATTTCCCAAATTTAGAATTTTAGGCAATTTCTGCTCTACTGTTTCGTAAGTTTACAACCTGGCTTTGATACCAGTTATGAGACCCCTCCGCGCACCGGATTCCCGGTTGCTAGCAGCGGAGGTAGCTTCCTCTTACGTGGGGCAGGGTTTTTCCACTCGGGGCCTCGCCATGAAATGTCCAGACACGAGACTCATCTGGTGGTCATTCCAAAACCAAAACCAAAACCGAGAAAATTTTCCTTGCCCGAAAAACGGGGACGATTCCACCTTTTTTATTTTCTTAATAATGAATTTTCTAATGGGTTCAACAGATTAAACTATCCTTCACCTGAATAAACGAGATAGAAGGAAAACTATCACTGACTTAAATTGAAGAAATCAACGCTTCTTCCTAACTGAAATCAGGCACAGCCCGTTGATCTAATCATCTGAGGAAATCAACGCTTTTTTCCTAACCAAAATTAGGTGCAGCCGTTGATCTACTCATTTGAGAAATTCTTCAGGGTTTTATTTAACTACTCGAATTCTAAGCGTATTTCTATTATTTCAATTTAATTATTAAAACTCCACTGATTCCACCCCATCCGGTCGATGGATTAGCCACCACCATTGGATTTGGTAGAACCAGACAATTACTCATCCACCCATGATTGAATGCCTTTCTTAACTTTTTCTTTTGAATACAGATATGCACACACTCCTCTTTAAAACTTTAACATATAAAATAATACATTGAGACAAAGAGTTATTGGTTACAGATGTCATAACTCAAAAATTCCATCTAGTCCCTTGTTTCTCAAAAAACAGTATCACTCTAGACTCTTCGTTTGAGACCAGCTGGTCAGCAACGTTGAGACCAGTGGTAGCAACGTTGAGACCAGTTGGTTAACGAGATCTAGTAACAGATTACAATAATCATTTCGTCAATCATACATATCTTCCACGACATACGGATGGGTGTCCTAGGCACCGCGAGCCCATGCATCGCCTGGTCAGAACCCTCCTCCAGGATCCTCCTTAAGTGTCCTGGCACTTCACTCAGGGACCGCTTCGTTAGCCCTCACCCATCGTATCGGAAGCACACCATTTTTCACAACCATACAGAGGCTGGTAAAGACTTGGGCATGCTTTTCCGCGTGACTCGTCCTTTGAACACTCCCCGCCACCAACTGTTGCAACCAAACTTCCCTTAGAAAAACATATACCGAATGCTCCCTCCAGCATTTTGGCGTAAGACAGTCCTTTAAGAAAATAGGGTTTTTATGCAAGTTTTTAGTTTGATTTTCTTTTGAATACAATGAGTATTTCTTGAATCAGTATCCCCAAAACTTCTTGAACGGAATTCTGAATTTCATACCAGAATTCCTCGAAATTCTATATCCTTGATCCACATATCAATTCAAAGGGTCTCAACTTAGTTTCAGATTTGGCAGGAGTTTTGAGTGCATTTTTCTCAAATGGTCACACCTTTTCTCGAAACTGATGAAGGAGTTTAGTCTTGGTCATAGTCTGATTCAAGGTTTGAGTTGGATAAGATTTCTCTTGAACTATCTTTCTTGAAAAGGTTTGTTGATAATTCAGTACGATTTTACTGAAGTTCTTTCTTTGAATATTTACTTAACTAATTTCTAAATTTGTTACGAATCCCAATGAGGAAAAAAAATCATTTATCTGAATATTTCCATCTCGATAGATTTCTTAAATTTTCTTTTTACAATCCGTGTGAATATAAAATGATAGAAATTTCTCTCCTCTAGTATTTAATTATTCATTTATCAAATACTCATAGAATTTAAACATAGAATTTAAGAGAATTCTAATTTTGATATAAAAATTCTTTATGCATCTGTTTATGCATAAAAAACAACTTCAATGGGAATAACACTTTTATATATAAAAAAAGAATTTCTTTATGCATCTATTTATGCATAAAATCAAATTTAATGAGAATAATACTTTTATAATAAAAAAAATTCCATTATGCATCTTTCTATGCATAAAATCAAATTTAGTGAGAATAACACTTTTATAATAAAAAAGTTTCCATTATGCATCTTTCTATGCATAGAAATTAAATTTAATAAGAATAACACTTTTATAATATTAAAAAAAAATCCATTATACATCTTTCTATGCATAGAAATTAAATTTAATAAGAATAACACTTTTGTAATAAAAAAATTCCTTTATGCATCTTTTCATGCATAAAAATCAATTTAATAATTAATATCAGTAATATCCATGCATATTCATAGGTGAATATGTACATGGAGTAATTAGAATATTTCTTTTAGATGCAAAAATAGTAGGAATTACTCTTTTGGAAAACATAAAAACAAACTTTCTTTTCCACAAAATTCTAGAAAATTTTACCATAACCTCCTTTGTATGGCTGACCATTTCTCATTTTTATCATTCTATTTTTAACTTAAATTAACCCAATTAAGATTCATAGAACTCTAATCTACACAATTTTCTAAATTCAAGAGAGTAAACAATAAGAAGAGTTTAATTAATCCCTTAGTTAATCTTTCTAGGATTAAGAAAGGCTAGAAAGTAAAGAAGAGAAGGGGGTGGCCTTTTCCTCAAAGGCATAGCATTTGAATTTAATTCAATCAACTATAAAACATGAAAATCAAGAAAACCATAGATTTAAAATTAAACAAGTAAGAAAATTAGCTTACATGAAGCTTGTAAGCTCTCCTTTGGCTTGAGGGATTGAGGGTTCTACTCTTGTTTGAAGCAAGAGTGGCCACCAATTCACTTTGGAGAGGATTAGGCCAAAAATAAATAAATTATTAAGAAATTCAATATAGATGGCTCAGGACAAGAGTAGAGTAGCAGTGCATAAACACCATTAAGCTTTTACAAAGGGGGAGGCTTCTATTTATAGGAAAAAGTGAGCCTCTAACCAAGCAAACTGATTCTAGAATTTTCCAGATCAGTTTGGTCAATTTTTGACCATTTTTGGGTCAGTTCAGCTTACTTTTTGGATCTAGTTTTGAAATAGGAGAGAGGAGAGATGAAATATCTCATTTTATTGATTTAAAATTGGGGATAATGATGAGAAAAAAGGTGCCTACTTCATGAGGGGAGATCCCCCACTTTGAGGTGTTAAAATTCAGTTTTTTAATGTTTTCTTTGGTCCTTAGACCACTCTTCATCTTATGTGAGCATTTACTTATTTTTGGGGGGTTTTCCTTTTATTCTTCAATTTATCTCCTCCCTACATTTGGATTAATCTTATTGGTCCATAAGAACCCTAATCCAAAAATTTTAGAAAATCTGGACCTTTAGGCTGTGGTCTTTTGTGCACATTATAATTTATTTCTAGTGCACCTTAGGAATTTCTTTTTAAATTTTTGTTTTGAGAGAATTTATTTTAATAAGAAGGGATATTTTTCATCGAAAGATATCTAAAAATTGAATTACCTCTCTCTAGAATATTTTCTCTCTCTAGGTCAAAATAGGTAGAAACAAGATCTTTTATTATTCTGAAAAGGGGATTGGTTATAGGGAAAGAAATTGGACATCTTGAGGGGCTGGGGAGGAATCTCACAATTGTCGTGGACCTCACAAGGTGGCAGACTGCACAGTTTGAAATACTTCGATGCCCATAGTCTCACTGATACCTTGTGATAACCAATGTGTGAACGGCGTGGCATTGATCACATGTTCCAAGATTGCCCAATACGAGTTTCTTCAATGCAACTTGTCTCACAAAATAAAACTCTTAACATCTTAAGTCTCATAGTTTGGAATACTTCCATGCCCATAGTCTCACTGATACCTTGTGATAACCGATGTGTGAACGACGTGGCATTGATCACATGTTCCAAGATTGCCCAATACGAGTTGCTTCAATGCAACTTGTCTCACAAAATAAAACTCTTAACATCTTAAGTGTATAAAACGGGCAACTGGCCACATTGCCATTGAATCTACTTACACGTTTACAAGTAAAGGCATGAGAAATAGTTAAAAAGAATGTAAAAGACAACACCTCAACATGGGTAGAAGAACATGCTTTAAAACAAAACCCAAAAGAAGGAGCAAAATTTTCTAAAACCAAGAAAAACAAAGGACAGACAAAAAAACTAGCGATTCCAAGGTCGAATTAAAAGACAAGAAAAAGGAGTCTGTAGAGGACATAAACCCAAAAGGGGACATAAACACAAAAGAGCCAAAAGCTATACAAGATGCAGAAGCATTCACATCAAAAGACACAACACAAACCATAAAACCCATATGTGCGACACAGGATATACAAACCCAAAAAAAAATTCAATCTCGTCGCATGGGTAAACATAATGAAGAACTGACAAACCAAAGAAAGTCAAATAATGAAACAATTTCTTACTCTTCGCTCAGTGCACCACATAGACCAATCAAGAAACTAGAACCCACCCAACCCACCCAACCACCCCAAATGAATAATAATGATCACATGACATATGCGGAATGCAAAAAGCAAGCTCAGGAGAGCATGCTTAGCTTGGCTGAATGTCTTATAGGGTTACTCGTTGTGATTGAGCCTCATAATGCCAAACCTAAATAGCAACCAAGATACAACGCCTAGAGGAGTACCGCTTCCCCTTTTAAGAGGACTATTCCAGAAGAAGTTCCCATAGCCAAACCATCTATCTCTAACAAGGAACTCAAAGGAGAGACCGCGGAACCTATATATACATCTTCATCAACAAACCTCACCAAGGGAGACAACCGCATACTCAAAGGCCTTATCAAATCAACAGCCACTCCACAAGAGACTCTAACCTCATCATCATCAACAATTCCCATGAGTCTCAAACTTGCAGCCTCAGGCCAACCAAAGAAGGGCCCCAAACATTCCAAATCAACTCAAAAGAAAACTCCACCAAGACTACCACAATCACGATATCTTAATAGTATCAAAATGTGGGTGGAAAAGCAACTACTTGTAGCAAAGCTCCTATGAAGGTGCCAATCAAATTTGGGTGCCTTGATAGTCAAAACCTCTTCCTCAATGTAGCACTTGGAGGCCAAGGAAGAAGGAGAGTACTCCACAACACCATCCACAAAAGCCCATGCAAGTTCCTAAAAGAACTCCACCAATGCAACAAGTGTGGGTACCAAAAACACTATTGCATGCACAAGGGTACTACAAAAGAAATACAAAAGCTTGGGTCCCATTAGGAACTCAATGGAGTCTTTTTGGGCCCTTTAATTTGCTATGAGATTATGGAAACGTTTAACTTTTTGACAAATAGGAGCCCGCCATGTAAGCAAAAACCAATGGTTTGTAAGAGAGGTGTAAGAGTGGTCAAAGGGTGCACTTTTTCCCCCAAAAAGGGGAGGGGGCAATTTTACAATTTTTGGACCTCCATAACTTCTACATACAAGCTCCGATTTGAGCGGAGATTACAGATCCGTGATCTACGCATCAAGAGCTTTCCATAGATATGTTACATGATATGGTTTTATCCGCTAGATTTTAAATTCCATTTTTCCTCCAAAATTCAAATTCGAATAAAGTAGCCGTTTTGAAGCTTCAAATTAGAAAACGTTTCTTCTTAAGAGAAAAGGTTTGACTCCCTTAAACTGCCAAATAAAAGGGCCCAAGAAGACTCCATTGAGTTCCTAATGCCAAGCGCATCACAAAGTTCCCTAAGCTTGCACAAAGAAGAAAGCCTCAACACCAAGCACATCGGCCCACCAACTTACAGTGTTCATCAAAGATGGGTGCCTGTGCCTGTGCATGTGCTTCAACAACAAGGATACTATGATGGTAATTACATCATATGGTTGCCAAAATCGAACACTCTGAAGAAAACCTCACCACCGACTTCAACCCCAACAACTTCACCGACTTCAACGACAAGCAAATCACTCAACTCTCGTACATTCAGCACCAACACAACCCCGACTTCAACGACAAGCAAATCACTCAACAACTCTCGTACATTTAGCACCAACACAAGAGCTTGTGTGTTCAACCAAACAATCAGTAGTCTTCCCTACTGCCTCGATAACATCTGAGTAACAAAATCCTGAATCAATACACACATCTGCAATGGAGACTTATGAGTGCATCAAGGATAAAATAACAATGCTCTTGTCACCCCTCTGGATGTGAGAAATAAGTGCATAAGAAGTGGTTGCTCGCGCAAGTCATGACCTAGCTGACCACTTTATATTTTAAAAAACCTACCAAGGTCAAAACTTGCAACTTCATGAGGTCAAAACCTACTAATTCATGGAATTCCATCTCACGCAATTACAATTCACGGAGTTTCATCTCGTGGCTTAAGAACTTGCACTTTCATGATGTAAGCCTTATCCCGCATTAAGCCATATCACGCAATAGTCACTATATATTTATTAAGCTTCTTGCTTAGTATTCTTTTGGCTAAATTAATGTAGCAACTTCTCCATGAGTACATATCCATACTCATGCAGTGGAGAACATTTGCACCAAAGCCTCACCATCGACAAACTTCCCAGGTACATCTCTAGATGGGGAGGTCATTGTGGGCGAAAGCCTGGTCAATGGTACAACCCATCTAGAGATGCAAGGAGGCTTTTCTACTGAGGGCATCTGATACCACATTTTCTTTGCCTGGGTGGTACTTGATTTCAAAATCAAATTCGTGCAGGGTCTGCATCCACCTTCTTTGGCGCATGTTGAGATCCTTCTGAGTGAAGATCCACTTTAAGCTTTGATGATCTGTCATCAAAGTGAATCTTTGACCCAGTAGGTAATGTCTCCACAACTTCAGGGCGGCATAGACTACTGAAAGTAGCTCCAGGTCGTATGGACAGCATAATTTCTCTCATGCATTCTGAGTTTTTGGGATTCATAGGCCACTGCATGACCTTCCTGCATGAGTGCACCTCCCAAGGCAAAACCACTGGCATCAGTTTTACTACCTCAAAGGGTAGACAAAAATTTGGCAACTTCATAATGGGATTAGTTACCAAGGCGGTCTTCAGCTTATCAAAAGCGCTCTGACACCTGGCAGAACATTGAAACAGGGTCTTCTTCCTAAGAATATTAGTCAGGGGGGAAGCTATAAGAGCATACTTAGGTATAAAAATTCTATACCAAACAGTTAATCCAAAGAATCCCTTGACTTCTTTCACTGTCTTTGGTTCAGGCCAATCTACGACTGCTTGGACTTTTGCAGAATCCGAAGAAATTCCGTCTTTGGATATACCAGAAAGCCCAAGTATTCAACATGGTCGACAGAGAAAGTGCATTTGCTCTTTTTTGCAAAGAGTTGGTGCTTTCTTAGAATCTCAAGAACTTTACGTACGTGAGCTTCATGGTCAGCTACATTCTTTGAGTAAATCAGAATATCATCAAAGAAAACAAGAACAAAATCATCCTCAGAATGTTCTGCATTAGGTGATTGAATGTAGCTGGGGCATTTGTCAATCCAAACGGCATGACAGTAAATTCATAGTGTCCATAGTGAGTATTGATGGCTGTCTTCGGGATATCTTGATCATTAATCCTGATCTGGTAATACCTTGATTTGAGATCTATCTTTGTGATCTAAGCTCCATTTAGCCTGTCCAGAAGCTCATCAATTCTGGGCATTAGGACCTCAATGGAAGGCTTCTTGGGCCCTTTTATTTGGCAGTTTAAGGGAGTCAAACCTTTTCTCTTAAGAAGAAACGTTTTCTAATTAGAAGCTTCAAAACGGCTACTTTATTCGAATTTGAATTTTGGGGGAAAAATGGAATTTAAAATCTAGCGGATAAAACCATATCATGTAACATATCTATGGAAAGCTCTTGATGCGTAGATCACGGATTTGTAATCTCCGCTCAAATCGGAGCTTGTATGTAGAAGTTATGGAGGTGCAAAAATTGTAAAATTGCCCCCCCTCCCTTTTTGGGGAAAAAAGTGCACCCTTTGACCACTCTTACACCTCTCTTAAAAACCCAACATTTCAGTCCACATGGCAACCCCCCATTTGGCTATTCCTTAATCACCTTGATTAGGCTTGGGCAAATTAAAGGGCCCAAGAAGACCCCATTCACTTCCTAATGGACAGGATACTTATTCTTAACTGTCAGCTGATTGAGACCTCTGTAATCCACACAGAGTCTTAACGTTCCATCCTTCTTTTTCTAAAAGAGAACTGGTGCTCCCCAATGTGAAACACTGGTTCTTACAAACCCTTGTTCTAATAGCTGTCTAAGCTATTCCTTGAGTTTGATGGCTTCAGGGACTGGCATTTTTTACGTGCGCTGGGCTATTGGCTAAGCTCCAGGGGGTCAATTCTATCTCATGATCTACTTCCTGAATCGGAGGCATCTCAGTTAGCTCTGCTGGGAATAAATCATTATACTCACTTAACCATTCTGGTTCTTTAGCCTTTAACTTTGTGTCTACCGGATTCATTTTGACAACATAAATGAGTTGCTTCTTTCTAAGTCCTTTCACTAACCTAGAAGCTTTTACTAATTGCATATCAGGGGATTCGGAAACTCCAGTTCCTTGAACTTTGTTCTCGTGAAGGTCACTGAAGGAAATGGTTCCATTGTGACAGTGAATGTCAACTTGATTTTTGTGGAGCCAATCCATTCCAAGGATTCCATCGAAAACTCCCAAAAAGGTAAGACTCTGAACTGGCAGCAGTCAATTACATTCCCATCTAGATTAAACTGAATACGATATGTCTCATGGTGAGTGAAAAGAATCTTCCCACTAGCCAATTCAACTTGCATAGGTTCCTTGATTTTTGTTTTTAGACTAGCTTACGCAAGCATCCTTGAGAAATAAATGAATGAGTACTGCCTGAATCAATCAAAAGCTTGAATGGCTTACCCTTATGCTCAGCTAGAGTATGGATGACAGAGAATTGACGATTTGGCTCTTGGTTTTCAATGGTGGCATAAATCTGACCTCTTTCCTCTTCGACTACTTCTGCTATTGTAACTGCTCTGGCTGTTTTGCAAATTGGGGCGGAACTCTTTCTCTTAGGTTACCCCAATTTCGGAGGGAGTTCTGAGACTACTCTGAAACAGAGGCAGATGATTGATGTAAGATCCCTGTTCCCACCGAGCAACGGATTCGGGTACTGGCAGCGGAAGTAGCGCTTCTCGCGCGGGACAGGGGTCCCACACTCGGGGCCTCGCCCACGGATATCCGGATAAGAGACTAATCCGTCGGTTGTTCCAAAACCGAACCCGGAAAAACTTCCTTTACCGGAAAGCACGGGCGATTCCACCAGGATAACTTTTTACTCTAACGTAGTCAAGATCATTTCTGATCGAGATGATCCGATTACATCTATAAGATACTTAGTCAGTTCAAGTAAGAAACTTGCACTTGGATCATTGGGATCAACGCTTTTTTCCCCATTCAAGAGGCACAGCCGTTGATTCCTATCCATAGAACAGTTTCTGTCCGGAATTTAAATTTTTTTTTTCTATCGTAAAAACAAAAGTTTGAGTCTCGATTTATGGATCCATCAGTCCAGCCTAACCCCATCCAATCCCATGGGTTAGCCAACCGCCCAACCACTGTAGTGATGGGATCCAATTAAAAATTTGGTTAGGTTTTGTCCCGGGTACCAAGGAAAAGAGTTCCAAGGCCCCCTAGCCGGATGTTCATGCAAAATAAAACTAGTCACACCACTCACACACCCAATATGAAATTACCCTTTTCAACCAGATTCAACCAGTTTAAAACAATCCTTTAATAAAACCATAGTATCATTGATCACCATCTTCCAATTTATCCAATTGATTCTTAATTTCCCATCATTCCTTCATCAGAGTATCTATGGCATCATTGGCAACTAGAACGCTCAGGAGCCGTTTCGATAGTTCCTAGCCCATAATACTCGGTAATATAATCACTTATCAAGATGGACTCTCGTTGAAGATCAGCAAGATCAACCAACGGATCCATATAAGGAGCCATGGACTCATCCATTGAAGACCAGCAAGGTCAATCAACCAGATCCATGCTCGATTTCAGAAAACAACTCCAACTCTGTTCCAATATCTTCCTCGACGCACGCGTGGGTATCCTAGGCAACCCAGAGCCCGAGCACCGTATGGTCAGCACCCTCTAGGATCCTTCGCAGGTAACCTAGCGCTTCACGCATAGGCCGCTTCCTTGGCCCCTCATCCACCGTACCGGAAGCTCACCATTTTAATCGCACCGAGGCTGGTCAAGACCTCGGCCGACCTTGCTACGCGAGACGTCCTTCATTGACTCCCCGTCAGCAGTTGCAACTTTCTCATCACGACCTTAATCACAAGACGGTCAAAATGCTCCCCCCAGCATTCTTGACATAAAACAATCATTTACAGACAGCATTTACAAACAGCATTTACAAACAGTTTACAATACAATTTCTATTTTAACTTTCATTTTGCCACATTATCCCTCCTCAATCTACATTACTTATTCCAAAATTCCATTTATATGTATACTCATCCCATCACATCATTTCCATCTCATCACTTCAGATTCCCTCACATCACAATCGTATATTCACATCCATACATCCACAACTATATGCGTACATTCACATCTACATGCATACATCTACATCCCTATGCATATATTCACATCCACATTCACATTCACCTCCATACACCTACATCTACATGCATACATCCACTCCACATTCACATCCACATCTATACATCTACATCTACATGCATACATCCACCTCTACATCCACATGTACGTCTATACACCTACATCTACATGCATACATCCACCTCTACATCCACATCTACGTCTATACACCTACATCTACATGCATACATCCACCTCTACATCCACATCTACGTCTATACACCTACATCTACATGCATACATCCCCATCCACATCCACCTCTACATCTATACATCTACATCTACATGTATACATATACATCTCCATTAACAACTATATCTACATGCATACATCCATATCTCCATTCCCATCTACATCTATACATCTACATCTACATGCATCCATCCACCTCCACATCCACATCTACATCTATACATCTACATCTACATGTATACATCCACATCTCCATTCACATCTACATCTATACCTCTACATCTACATGCATCCATCCACATCTCCATTTACATCCTCATCTACACATCTATTTCTACATGCATACATCCACGTCCCATGCATACATCCACCTCCACATTCACCCTCACATCCATACATCTACATCTACATGCAACATCCACATCTCCATGCATAATAAAATTCTTTTAATTAATCTAGGATGATAGTTCCTAGAATATGGTAGGAATTCCTCTTTTTATACTTTGAATGAATTTATTTTATGCGTAATTTCTATAAAAATTTTGCCATAGCTCCGCTACTATGACTGATAAATCTCAATTTTTTTCTAAGGGATAAAGCTCATTATTAAAGAAATAATTAGAATGGTCCCTAATTGGATCATCAATCCATAATGGTCTCTAATTGGATCATTAAGAAAACAATTAGAATGGTCTCTAATTGGATCATCAATCCACAATGGTCTCTAATTGGATCGTTAAGAAAACAATTAGAATGGTCTCTAATTGGATCATCAATCCATAATGGTCTCTAATTGGATCATTAAGAAAACAATTAGAATGGTCTTTAATTGGGTCATCAATCCATAATGGATTGAATCATCAATGTGCATAAACTAAAAGCATAGCAAAAAGCCATTAATTTGGCCTCAAGCATAGCTTAATCTTGGATTAAGGAAAAGCTTTATGAAAAGCTTCATTTGGATTGAGAATGGGTCGTGAGTATGACCATTTCTTGAGTGAGAGAGAGAAATTATAAAAACCATTAGAATTTAAATATAAGTGGAAATTAACTTCTATAGCATTTATTAAATTATGTAACTCTTCACTACTATTCACCAATTAACTTCAATAGCATTAAAAAAAAAAACCATACCAATTAAACTTCTCAAGCTTGAGAGGGGTTGAGAAGAGAGAATCATTGAGAAATCATAGAAAAGATCAACATTCAATATACTTACCTTATGATTTGCTTGATTCTTTATTCACGGTAGAGGCCCCCAACCAATCAATTGGTTTAGTATGTTGATGGAGCCACCAATGGGGATTGAAGAAAGAGAGAAGTATCAAAAACTAGTGAATTATTAAAGAATTCACAGTTCTTGGCTTAGGTAGAGTAACATAGCATAAGACACTATATATTTTGGCTTAGATGGAGTAGAGTAACAAAGCATAAGACACTATCTAATTTGGCTTAGGTGGAGTAGAGTAACAAAGCATAAGAGACTATCTAATTTGGCTTAGGTGGAGTAGAGTAACAAAGCATAAGAGACTATGTTTTTTTCAACAAGGGGAGGCTTCTATTTATAGGAAAATTTGAGCTCCTAACCAAACAAACTGATTCTAGAATTTTCCAAGTCAGTTTGGTCACTTTTTGACCATCTTTAGGTCAGTTAAGTTAACTTTTTGGAACTAGACTTGAATTAGGAGAGAGGAGAGATAAAATATCTCAATTTTTATGAGTTTAAAACTCATTCAAGCATGTGAAATATGCACCTCTTTTAAAGAATTCCCCTTCCTTACATATGTGTCAAAATTGTATTGCTCATAGTTTTTTACTAATAAACCTTGTACATTTTCAACTCTTCATCTTATGTGAAATATGCACCTCCTTTAAAGAACTCCTCTTCCTTACATATGTGTCATAGTTTTTTTACTAATAAGCCTTGTACATTTTCAACTCTTCATCTTATGTGAAATATGCACCTCCTTTAAAGAACTCCCCTTCCTTACATATGTGTTTATTTACTAATAAACCTTGTACATTTTCAACTCTTCATCTTATGTGAAATATGCACCTCCTTTAAAGAACTCCTCTTCCTTACATATGAGTTTATTTACTAATAAACCTTGTACATTTTCAACTCTTCATCTTATGTGAGCATTTACTCATTTTTGGGTATCTTCTTTTACAATTTGGATTTATCTCCTCCCTACACATGGATTGATGCTATTGGCCCATAGAAACCTTAATTGGACCATAGTCTAAAGAATTCTGAAAATCTAGGCCCTTAGACTAAGGTTCTTTATACCTATTTCCAATTAATTCCAATTGCACATTGAAAATTTCTTTTTGAATTTCTGTTTCAGGGGAACTTATTTTAATAAGATGAGTTATTTTTCTATCCAAAAATATTCATAATCTGAATATTCTCTCTCTAGAATATTTTCTCTCTCTAGGTTAAAACAGTTAGAAACAAGGTCTTTATATTTCTGAAGAGGGATTGATTACGGGGGAAGATACTAGACATAAAAAAAGGGGTTGGGGGAGGAATCTTACATTCTACCCCACTTAAAAAACGCGAGATGTCCTCATCTCGCAACTTGGAATAATTTCGCAAGATGCACGAATATGAGACTTAGAGAAAAATTTTAATCACGATTAACCACCAAGAAAAGTCTTAAAGAGAGCAAGATTCAAAATAATAACAAGATTTAAACTTTATTCATTCTCGGAACTTATACAGTAAAGATAGAGAAACTCTTTACACTTCCATAAGCCCGTCCATCATATGGTCACAAAAGCAGTCCTCACAAGCTGCACAAGTATAGGGTAACTCATCTATGGGAATGATTCTGCTGGTTATTGCCGCACCTATCTCAGTGGTATGAGGTGATCTAACAAAAGGACCTCTGAGAGGCAAGCCAAAAACGGGGTAAAGGCATATCTTCTCATGAGGAAGAAAACACGCCAGTAAGAAGACCCGCTCAGAAAACCCAAGATGCCTTGATCTCATGACGCAGTAGTATCGGGGAGCCAAACCCAAGGCTTCGATAACCATGGCCAAGCGGACATTGTTACGAAAGTGCTGCTGTCCCCAGGGTGTTACCCTAGTTATGTTTTGATAGGTCCGCCATTTGGTCCGCACTACAGAAGTTCCTAGGTGAGGAAAAAGTGAGCGCTCATACTGTTCTATAAAGTCTTTCTTCACAGACTCTCTTGCGTCTTGAAGGTGAGAAATCATCAGGGATAAAACTAATTCCTATTGCCAAGCCATGAAGGAGATTAAGAAAGAAAGGAGATTGATGGGAGTAAGATTACTGTGAGCGACAAGTAAAAGTTACGACTTATATAAAGGAAGGAGCTAGCGTAACCTAGAAGCCAACGGTAACTTGCCACTGAAGTTTTACCGTCTTTCCATGATTTGTGTTTGACATATTTTTCTATAGAAAGCATTAAGAATTTTGAGATGAGGAGATAAAAGAAACTTGTAGGCTAAGTCACCTACTTTCATTGAATTCAGATATAAGGATCACAATATCTGGGGGATAACTTCTTATACTCCCCAAGAGATAAAGAACTTCTTTTGGGCCGTACTCGAATGAAAACCAAAACCTTGGTATCCAAAACACCGATTCTCACTTCTAAACTCATTGTTCTAAATCCTTAAAACAGGCGTGACTCCTGAGAAGTATTCTAGGAAAAGGGTCTTCCTTTTTTAAACAGAAATTTTCTTTTATTTTAGAGAGGAAATAATTATAAGATCAGAAAGGAAGATTCTTACTCCAGTATACCTCGAAGGCTGGGAGGAATCTTACATTCTACCCCACTTAAAAAATGCGAGATGTCCTCATCTCGCCAAGTAGAGGACAACTCTTTTTCTTAAGATCCAATTTATTCTGGGGTTCCTTATATTCTGGTCAACCCAATAGAACACTGGGATAAATATCCCTTATATAGAACTCATTATTAAATAACAATTCATTCAGATCATATCATTCATATCTTTAACATGATAATGGTCCATTAGACCGAAAAGTTTCCTTCGAAACATTCCTCCATGGAAATTTCAGTCAAGCAAGTTCTCAATTTGACATCCCTTAACTTGATCTACCGGTCAAATATTAACAGTAGCAATCTAACAGCACGCCCATTAACCTCATAGTGATTTGCTGAATTCATTATCATCATTCTAGTTATGAATATCATTACAGGGATTCGTCCCATTCCCCCTCATTGTGGTTTCATTATATTTCAACTAATTTTTTAAAAATCAACATTTTTCAATCAGCATTTTCAATCAGCATTTTCAATCAGAATCCAAATCAATTCATCCATTCTCAAACAGAATTAAAAATCATATCAATCACATGCAAAATCATCATCTGGATAGCATTAACGCTTATAATTTCAAGTCTTAGATTTACTCGTATATACTGTCAGTAAAGAGCTGCAGTATACTCTCGGTATATACGGGTAGTCACGGTCCTTGGAATTATAAAGTAAATACTATCATGTCTAGGCCTCAAGCAAGTCAGGGATTCTATATAATTGCGGTACTTCCATTTGAAGACCCAATTACCAAAATTACGAGTTTCAGTTTGAATATCAAATTGTATGAATTATATCACACAATTATAACCTTTTTGTGTTTCTTGATAAATTTTTGACCTATTTGTCTTCTCAGGTGATCTTTATTAACCAAATGCTCTGATACCAACTGTAAGATCCCTGTTCCCACCGAGCAACGGATTCGGGTACTGGCAGCGGAAGTAGCGCTTCTCGCGCGGGACAGGGGTCCCACACTCGGGGCCTCGCCCACGGATATCCGGATAAGAGACTAATCCGTCGGTTGTTCCAAAACCGAACCCGGAAAAACTTCCTTTACCGGAAAGCACGGGCGATTCCACCAGGATAACTTTTTACTCTAACGTAGTCAAGATCATTTCTGATCGAGATGATCCGATTACATCTATAAGATACTTAGTCAGTTCAAGTAAGAAACTTGCACTTGGATCATTGGGATCAACGCTTTTTTCCCCATTCAAGAGGCACAGCCGTTGATTCCTATCCATAGAACAGTTTCTGTCCGGAATTTAAATTTTTTTTTTCTATCGTAAAAACAAAAGTTTGAGTCTCGATTTATGGATCCATCAGTCCAGCCTAACCCCATCCAATCCCATGGGTTAGCCAACCGCCCAACCACTGTAGTGATGGGATCCAATTAAAAATTTGGTTAGGTTTTGTCCCGGGTACCAAGGAAAAGAGTTCCAAGGCCCCCTAGCCGGATGTTCATGCAAAATAAAACTAGTCACACCACTCACACACCCAATATGAAATTACCCTTTTCAACCAGATTCAACCAGTTTAAAACAATCCTTTAATAAAACCATAGTATCATTGATCACCATCTTCCAATTTATCCAATTGATTCTTAATTTCCCATCATTCCTTCATCAGAGTATCTATGGCATCATTGGCAACTAGAACGCTCAGGAGCCGTTTCGATAGTTCCTAGCCCATAATACTCGGTAATATAATCACTTATCAAGATGGACTCTCGTTGAAGATCAGCAAGATCAACCAACGGATCCATATAAGGAGCCATGGACTCATCCATTGAAGACCAGCAAGGTCAATCAACCAGATCCATGCTCGATTTCAGAAAACAACTCCAACTCTGTTCCAATATCTTCCTCGACGCACGCGTGGGTATCCTAGGCAACCCAGAGCCCGAGCACCGTATGGTCAGCACCCTCTAGGATCCTTCGCAGGTAACCTAGCGCTTCACGCATAGGCCGCTTCCTTGGCCCCTCATCCACCGTACCGGAAGCTCACCATTTTAATCGCACCGAGGCTGGTCAAGACCTCGGCCGACCTTGCTACGCGAGACGTCCTTCATTGACTCCCCGTCAGCAGTTGCAACTTTCTCATCACGACCTTAATCACAAGACGGTCAAAATGCTCCCCCCAGCATTCTTGACATAAAACAATCATTTACAGACAGCATTTACAAACAGCATTTACAAACAGTTTACAATACAATTTCTATTTTAACTTTCATTTTGCCACATTATCCCTCCTCAATCTACATTACTTATTCCAAAATTCCATTTATATGTATACTCATCCCATCACATCATTTCCATCTCATCACTTCAGATTCCCTCACATCACAATCGTATATTCACATCCATACATCCACAACTATATGCGTACATTCACATCTACATGCATACATCTACATCCCTATGCATATATTCACATCCACATTCACATTCACCTCCATACACCTACATCTACATGCATACATCCACTCCACATTCACATCCACATCTATACATCTACATCTACATGCATACATCCACCTCTACATCCACATCTACGTCTATACACCTACATCTACATGCATACATCCACCTCTACATCCACATCTACGTCTATACACCTACATCTACATGCATACATCCCCATCCACATCCACCTCTACATCTATACATCTACATCTACATGTATACATATACATCTCCATTAACAACTATATCTACATGCATACATCCATATCTCCATTCCCATCTACATCTATACATCTACATCTACATGCATCCATCCACCTCCACATCCACATCTACATCTATACATCTACATCTACATGTATACATCCACATCTCCATTCACATCTACATCTATACCTCTACATCTACATGCATCCATCCACATCTCCATTTACATCCTCATCTACACATCTATTTCTACATGCATACATCCACGTCCCATGCATACATCCACCTCCACATTCACCCTCACATCCATACATCTACATCTACATGCAACATCCACATCTCCATGCATAATAAAATTCTTTTAATTAATCTAGGATGATAGTTCCTAGAATATGGTAGGAATTCCTCTTTTTATACTTTGAATGAATTTATTTTATGCGTAATTTCTATAAAAATTTTGCCATAGCTCCGCTACTATGACTGATAAATCTCAATTTTTTTCTAAGGGATAAAGCTCATTATTAAAGAAATAATTAGAATGGTCCCTAATTGGATCATCAATCCATAATGGTCTCTAATTGGATCATTAAGAAAACAATTAGAATGGTCTCTAATTGGATCATCAATCCACAATGGTCTCTAATTGGATCATTAAGAAAACAATTAGAATGGTCTCTAATTGGATCATCAATCCATAATGGTCTCTAATTGGATCATTAAGAAAACAATTAGAATGGTCTTTAATTGGGTCATCAATCCATAATGGATTGAATCATCAATGTGCATAAACTAAAAGCATAGCAAAAAGCCATTAATTTGGCCTCAAGCATAGCTTAATCTTGGATTAAGGAAAAGCTTTATGAAAAGCTTCATTTGGATTGAGAATGGGTCGTGAGTATGACCATTTCTTGAGTGAGAGAGAGAAATTATAAAAACCATTAGAATTTAAATATAAGTGGAAATTAACTTCTATAGCATTTATTAAATTATGTAACTCTTCACTACTATTCACCAATTAACTTCAATAGCATTAAAAAAAAAAACCATACCAATTAAACTTCTCAAGCTTGAGAGGGGTTGAGAAGAGAGAATCATTGAGAAATCATAGAAAAGATCAACATTCAATATACTTACCTTATGATTTGCTTGATTCTTTATTCACGGTAGAGGCCCCCAACCAATCAATTGGTTTAGTATGTTGATGGAGCCACCAATGGGGATTGAAGAAAGAGAGAAGTATCAAAAACTAGTGAATTATTAAAGAATTCACAGTTCTTGGCTTAGGTAGAGTAACATAGCATAAGACACTATATATTTTGGCTTAGATGGAGTAGAGTAACAAAGCATAAGACACTATCTAATTTGGCTTAGGTGGAGTAGAGTAACAAAGCATAAGAGACTATCTAATTTGGCTTAGGTGGAGTAGAGTAACAAAGCATAAGAGACTATGTTTTTTTCAACAAGGGGAGGCTTCTATTTATAGGAAAATTTGAGCTCCTAACCAAACAAACTGATTCTAGAATTTTCCAAGTCAGTTTGGTCACTTTTTGACCATCTTTAGGTCAGTTAAGTTAACTTTTTGGAACTAGACTTGAATTAGGAGAGAGGAGAGATAAAATATCTCAATTTTTATGAGTTTAAAACTCATTCAAGCATGTGAAATATGCACCTCTTTTAAAGAATTCCCCTTCCTTACATATGTGTCAAAATTGTATTGCTCATAGTTTTTTACTAATAAACCTTGTACATTTTCAACTCTTCATCTTATGTGAAATATGCACCTCCTTTAAAGAACTCCTCTTCCTTACATATGTGTCATAGTTTTTTTACTAATAAGCCTTGTACATTTTCAACTCTTCATCTTATGTGAAATATGCACCTCCTTTAAAGAACTCCCCTTCCTTACATATGTGTTTATTTACTAATAAACCTTGTACATTTTCAACTCTTCATCTTATGTGAAATATGCACCTCCTTTAAAGAACTCCTCTTCCTTACATATGAGTTTATTTACTAATAAACCTTGTACATTTTCAACTCTTCATCTTATGTGAGCATTTACTCATTTTTGGGTATCTTCTTTTACAATTTGGATTTATCTCCTCCCTACACATGGATTGATGCTATTGGCCCATAGAAACCTTAATTGGACCATAGTCTAAAGAATTCTGAAAATCTAGGCCCTTAGACTAAGGTTCTTTATACCTATTTCCAATTAATTCCAATTGCACATTGAAAATTTCTTTTTGAATTTCTGTTTCAGGGGAACTTATTTTAATAAGATGAGTTATTTTTCTATCCAAAAATATTCATAATCTGAATATTCTCTCTCTAGAATATTTTCTCTCTCTAGGTTAAAACAGTTAGAAACAAGGTCTTTATATTTCTGAAGAGGGATTGATTACGGGGGAAGATACTAGACATCAAAAAAGGGGTTGGGGGAGGAATCTTACAATTGAAGAGCTGGAGTCCTCCTCAGATTGCCCTGATTTTGGCAAGACGGACCCTGATTAGTTGACTGATACAAAGGGGCTGGTCTCTACACTCTAGGTCCTTGACTTCCCAATCCTCTTGACATGGCAGGAGTCGGGCAGTCTTTAAGCTGGTGACCAAAACCCTCACATGGCAGGAGTCGAGCAGTCTTTAAGCTGGTGACCGAAACCCTCACACCGAAAACACCTATTCTCACTTCTAAGCTCATCCTTATGAATCCTTTAAAGAGGTGGGGCTTGTGAGAAAGTGTTCTGAGGGAAGGGTCTTCCTTCACTTCTGAATCTACCAGCATCTTGATTCTCATTAGAGCCTTGGTGCCTCTTTGGGGGGTGGAAAGTTTGAAGGCTTCGACGGGACCTTAACAACAAATGCTTTGGCAAAGTCCTTTGCCATTCTGACAGATTCTGCCACCATTGAGACTGGTTTGGTATTCTTCACTAAAGTGTCCAATGGCTCTTTTATCCCTCGAATGAATTTGGCCATCAGTTGCTCTTCATCCAAAAGTGGAGAATATTTGAGGAGAAGGGCAAATACCTGATGGTATTCTTCAATCGTTTGGCTATCCTGCTTCAGTTCTAAGAACTCATTCACTTTGGTTTCCAGGAAGCCCGGGAGGACAAAACCTCTTCCTCAGGTAAGCCTTAAGATCTGACTAGGTCTGGGTATTTCGATTGAGACGGTTTGTCTTGCAATGGTTCCTCCATGTGACCTTGTCCATTTCCACAATTTTTAATCTGGCGAGAGCCATCTTGCTCCTCTCATTATTATAACTAGTTACATCAAAATACTCTTCCAGTTATTATAACCAGTTACATCAAAATACTCTTCCATTGCCTCGATCCATTTTTCCACAACTTCTCCTAACCGTTCCCCTTCACCCTTGAAGGGACCAGGTTGGGATCGCTGCAAGGCTTTACGAATGTCCGGATCTAACTCTTCATCATCGATAAGAGGATTTGGCTGCCTGGCACGGGCCGTGTGCCTCATGATTATGATAAAACGACATTTTTGTCAACTTAACTTTGTCATCAGATTAATGACTTTAATTTTTGAGATTTATTTCTTAAATAATAAAATATTCCAATATATTTCTTGAAAACAATATTCACTTTGATAATTTTATTAACCAATATTCACAACCACAAAAAAAATTTGGAATCTTTTGCAAAATATCATTTATTATCAAAAGTTTTTGATATATACATAGAGCGTCTCGGCTCCAAAAGTCACTGCCTCAATCGCATACGCATAAAAAGGCGATACTGCAATGGAGACATGCTATGATATACACGATTCATCCTTGATAAAGGTGTTGTAATTCTACTCCTAAGAATAAAGCGGCTAAGAAGTCTAAAAATACTGCAAGAAATTCTAAAATTCCGAGGTGAATGATTATAGAGTTGTACATGATGAATAACTCCTAGCCTTTTCAATGAAAGATCCATGTCCCCATTGCACGACAAATTCTAAAATTCCGAGGTGAATGATTATAGAGTTGTACATGATGAATAACTCCTAGCCTTTTCAATGAAAGATCCATGTCCCCATTGCACGACAAATTCAGGGGTGCTAGGAGCGGAAGTAGCACTTCTTGCGCGGGGCAGGGTCCCTCACTCGGGGCCTCCCCATGGATATCCGGACAAGAGACTAATCCATCGGTTATTCCAAAACGGAACCCGAAAAAACTTCCCTTGCCTGTGGAAAGCACAGGCGATTCCTCTAGGATAATTTTACTCTAACGTAGTCAAAAGCCTTAATTAACTGAACTGATCTGACCAAACCCGTAAGTCCCATAGTCAGATCAAGGAAAAGATTGCACTTGGATCATAGATACCAATGCTTTTTTCCTCATTGAGAGGCACAGCCGTTGATTCTTTTCCATAGAACAATTTTTTATCCGGGATTTACTTCATCTATCATACCATAACAAATTCGAGTCTCATTTTAGGGATCCATCAATCCACCCTCCCCATCCAGTCCCGTGGGTTAGCCAACCACCCAACCATTGTAGTGATGGGATCCATTTAGAATTTAGTTAGGTTTTGTCCCGGGAATAGGGAAAAGAGTTCCCAAGCCCCCTAGTCGGATATTCATGCAAACTTAAAACTAGTCACACCACTTACACACCCAATATGAAATTACCTTTTTCACAAAATCAACTGTCTTTAAAACAATCATTTAATGAAACCATAGTGTCACTGATCATAATCCTCCAAAATATTTGGTTGAATCCCAATTTCTAATTTTTCCTTCATCGGTGTACCTATGGCATCATTGGCAACCAAAACCCTCACCACCTGTCCACTCAGGGGCCTTTTTGATAATTCCTAGCTCAACCGGCAATATTTTTCACTTATAAAAATAAGAATGGAATCTCCGTTGAAGATCAGCAAGATCAACCAACAGATCCATATAAAAGAGCCATAGACTCATCCGTTGAGAACCAGCAAGGTCAATCAACCAGATCCATGCCCGAATTCAAAAAACAACTCTTACTCCTTGTTTCAATATCTTCCATGACACACGTGTGGGTATCTTCGGTGACCCAGAGCCCAAGCACTGTATGGTCAGCACCCTCTAGGATCCTTCGCTCGCAGGTTACCGGAGGCTCACCATTTAAATTTAACCGAGGCTGGTCAAGACCTCAGCCGAGACCTCGCTACGCGAGACGTCCTCCATTGACTCGTCATAGAGCTGTTGCAACTTTATCAGATTAGGTCCCCACGACCTCATCACAAGATAACCAAAATGCTTCTCCAGCATTGTCAACATAAAACAGTCATTTAAAAATAGGCCATAAATACAGTTTCTATAACAAACTCTCATCTTTCCACATTGTTCCACATCAATACACATTATTTAAGTCACATCCATTTCATATGAATTCCCATTCTCATCCAATCACATCAATTTTATCTCATCACATCTTTCCTCGTTTATCCTCGTCAGATCTCATCCACTTGCATCTACCCATCTCTATATCTCATCACATCACATTCATTCACATCTCATCCATTCATAACTACCCCGATCCACATCACATCACATCCATTTCACCTCACATCACATTCATTCACATCTATCCCGATTCACATCACATCCATTTCACTTCACATCTCATCCATTCACATCCCAATTCACATCACATTCACTTATATCCATCACATTCATTCTCATCACCATCCCATCACATACATAACATCACATCACTTCTATCCACATCATATCTCATTCATACATATCTCATCTCATTCATCCATATCCATCCAATCGTTCACATGTACGACTACCCACATCTATTCATACATTCATATCTATCACTTCACATCCACATATATTCATGTCACATCACATCTCTTTATGTCACATTACATTCTTTCACATACACATCCACATCACATTCTTTCACATACATCCACATCCATTCTTTCACATACATCCACATCCATTCTTCACATACATATCCACATCCATTCTTTCACATACATCCACATCCATTCTTCATAGACATAACCATATCCATTCTTTGACATACACATTCGCATCCATTCTTCACATACACATTCGCATCCATTCTTCACAGACATAACCATATCCATTCTTTCACATACACATTCGCATCCATTCTTCATATATACATTCACATCCATTCTTCTCATACATAACCACATCCATTCTTCTCATACATAACCACATCCATTCTTCACTTATACATTCACATCCATTTTCATCACATATCATCCACTCATATCCCATATCATTCATTTACATCCTGATTTACATGACCTCACATCTCATCCATTCAATTACATCCTGATTTACATGACATCATTCATTTACATCTTGATTTACATGACATCATTCATTTACATCCTGATTTACATGACATCACATCTCATCCATTCATTCACATCTATCTGATTCACATCACATCTCATCACATCTATTCACATCACATCTCATCACATCTATTCACCTCACATCTCATCACCTCTATTCACATCACATCCTTCCATCCATTCACTCACACCTATCTGATTTTCATCCTTCCATCCATTCACTCACACCTATCTGATTCTCATCACATCTCATTACATTTATTCACCTCGCATCTCATCACCTCTATTCACATCACATTCATCCATCCATTCATTCACACCTATCTAATTCTCATCACATCTCATTACATCTATTCACCTCACATCTCATCACCTCTATTCACATCATATCCATCCATCCATTCATTCACACCTATCTGATTCTCATCACATCTCATTACATCTATTCACCTCACATCTCATCACCTCTATTCACATCATATCCATCCATCCATTCATTCACACCTATCTGATTCTCATCACATCTCATTACATCTATTCACCTCACATCTCATTACATCTATTCACCTCACATCTCATCACCTCTATTCACATCACATCCATCCATCCATTCATTCACACCCATTTGATTCTCATCACATCTCATTACATCTATTCACCTCACATCTCATCACATCTCATTACTTCTATTCACCTCACATCTCATCACCTTTATTCACATCACATCCATCCATCCATCCATTCACACCCATCTGATTCTCATCACATCTCATTACATCTATTCATAGAATTTAAGAGAATTCTAATTTGATTATAAATATTCTTTATGCATCTATGCATGCAAAAAAATCAACTTCAGTTCGAATAACACTTTTATAAAAATCACTTTATACATCTATTTATGCATAAAAATTAACTTTAATGAGAATAACACTTTTGAAATAAAAATAAATCCTTTATGCATCTTTCTATGCATAAAATCAATTATAATGAGAATAACACTTTTGAAATAAAAATAAATCCTTTATGCATCTTTCTATGCATAAAATCAATTTTAATGAGAATAACACTTTTGAAATAAAAATAAATCCTTTATGCATCTTTCTATGCATAAAACCAATTTTAATGAGAATAACACTTTTGAAATAAAAATAAATCCTTTATGCATCTTTCTATGCATAAAATCAATTTTAATGAGAATAACACTTTTGAAATAAAAATAAATCCTTTATGCATCTTTCTATGCATAGAAATTACATTCAATGAAAACAACACTTTTATAAATAAAAAAATTTCCATTATCCATCTTTCTATGCATAGAAATTAAATTCAATGAAAACAACACTTTTATAATAAAAAATTTCCATTATGCATCTTTCTATGCATAGAAATTAATTTTAATAATTAATATCAGTGATATCCATGCATATTCATAGGTGAATATGTACATGGAGTAAATTAGAATATTTCTTTTAGAATGCACAAACAGTGGGAATTACTCTTTTGGAATAACATAAAAATAAACTTTCTTTTCCACAAAATTCTAGAAATTTTTGCCATAACCTCGTTTGTATGGCTGACCATTTCTCATTTTTATCATTCTATTTTCAACTTAAATTAACCCCAATTAGATGTAAAGGACTCTAATCTACACAATTTTTAATTTCCAGGAGAGTAACAATAAGAAAAGTTTAATTAATCTTTTTGTTAATCATTCTAGGATAAAGAAGGGCTAAACTGTAAAGAAGAGAAGAGGGTGGCCTTTTCATCAAGGCATAGCTTTAGAATTTACTTCAATCAACTATGAAATAAGAAAATCAAGAAAACCATAGATTTAAAATTAAAAAGTAAGAAAAACTTAGCTTACATGGAGTTTTATTGGCTTGCAGGATTGAGGGTTCTACTCTTGTTTGAAGCAAGAGTGGCCCCACTAATTACTTTGGAGAGGATTAAGCCACCCCAAAAACAATTGAATTATCAAGAAAATTCAATGTAAATGGCTCTGGGTAGGAGTAGAGTAACAGTGCATAAACAACATTAAGCTTTTACATAAAGGGGGAGGCTTCCATTTATAGAAAAAAGTGAGCCTCTAACCAAGCAAACTGATTCTAGAATTTTTAAGATCAGTTTGGTCAATTTTTGACCATTTTTGGGTCAATTTAGCTTACTTTTTGAATCTAGTTGAAATAGGAGAGAGGAGATTTCAAAATATCTCATTATTTATGAGTTTAAAACTCCTCCACACATGTGAAATAGGCATCTCCTTCATGAGGGGAGATCCCCACACTGAGATGTAAAAAATGCACTATTTCCTCTAAATATCTCTTAATTTTTAACTAATAAACCTTGTTCTCAGTCAACTCTTCATGTTATGTGAGCATTTACTCATTTTTGGGGGTTTTTATTTTATTCTTCAATTTATCTCCTCCCTCAATTTGGATTAATCTTATTGGTCCATAGGAACCTTAAATATTGGAGCATAATTCAAAAATTCGTGAAAATCTGGACCCTTAGGCTAAGGTCCTTTTTTACCTACTTTAAATTAATTCCAATTGCATATTGGAAAGTTCTTTTTGAATTTATGTTTCTGCGAAAACCATTTCAGACACTAGGAGGAATTTTATATCCAAAAATATCTCAATTTTGAATTACCTCCCTTTAGACATTTTCTCTCTCCAGGAAAAAATAGGGTAAAATAGGATCTTTCTTTTATTTTAGAGAGGGTAATAATTATAAGATCAGAAGGAAAGGTTCTTACACCTGCACACCTCAAAAGTTGGAGAGAGGAATCTTACAATCAAGATCATGGCTAGCGAGATATTTTGTCTAAGTCTCTGTCGTTTGATTGGTATTGACGTTAATACTTCACCCTCCTGAGAACCACATATGCTGACGTCGCTCTACTGGATCAAGAAAGTATCCTCAAAGTGACGAGCGAGTCTCACTCTGCTTTCTAGGGTTGTATAGCGGAGTTGATGAGATTTTCAAAGGCAAAGGCGATCATATCCTGACTCTGGGAGAGTCCAGGAATGCTAGACAGATTTGGGGTATCCATCTAAAAATCCAGTTCAATTTATGAGTTTTCAATTTATGAAGTTCATTTCAAACATAATCTTAACAATGAAAATATTATTTCCCAGATTTACTCTAAAATTTTAGGTAATTTTTGCTGCTATTCGTATACAACCTGGCTCTGATACCAACCTGTGAGACTCCACTGCCCTCTTTGCGCACCGGATTCTCGGTTGCTAGCAGCGGCATAGCAAAAGTAGCTTCCTCTTGCACGGGGCAGGGTTTCCCACTCGGAGCCTCACCCTCGAATGTCCAGACACGAGACTAATTTGGTGGTCATTCCGAAACTGAAACCAAAACCAAGAAAATTCTCCTTGCTCGAAAAACGGGGATGATTCCACCTTTTTTACTTTCTTAATGAATTTTTCTAATGGGTTCAAGAAATTAAACTATCCTTCACC
This sequence comes from Cibotium barometz, assembly GCF_041138505.1. Taxonomy (NCBI): domain Eukaryota; kingdom Viridiplantae; phylum Streptophyta; class Polypodiopsida; order Cyatheales; family Cibotiaceae; genus Cibotium; species Cibotium barometz. The sequence goes on from NC_141106.1 coordinate 29,952,406, forward strand.
TGAATAAACCAGATAGAAGGAAAACTATCATTGACTTAATTTGAAGAAATCAATGCCTTTTCCTAACCAAAATTAGGCACAGCCGTTGATCTAATCATCTGAGAAAATCAATGCTTTTTTCCTAGCCGAAATTAGGCACAGCTATTGATCTACTCATTTGATAAATTGTTTAGGGTTTTATTTAACTACTGAAATTCTAAGCATATTCCTATTATTTCAATTGAATTATTAAAACTCCACTGATTCCAGCCTAACCCCATCTTGTCGATGGGTTAGACCACCCAACCATTGGAATTGGTAGAACCAGACAATTACTCACCCACTCATAAAACTTTAAAATATAAAATAATCCATTGACAAATAGTTATTGATTTTACAGATGTCATAACTTAAAAATTCCATCCACTCCCTTGTTTCTCAAAAAACAGTATCACTCTAGACTCTCCGTTGAGACCAGCTGGTAAGCAACGAGATCTAGTAACAGATTACAATAATCATTTCGTCCATCATACATATCTTCCACGACATACGGATGGATGTCCTAGGCACCACCACGAGTCCATGCATTGCCTGGTCAGAACCCTCCAAGATCCTCCTTAAGTGTCCTGGCACTTCACTCAAGGAGCGCTTCGTCGGCCCTCGCCCATCGTACCGAAAGCACACCATTTTTCAACCATACCGAGGAGGCTGGTCAAACAGGCTTTACTGCGTGAGCTGTCCTTTGAACACTCCCCGCCGCCAGCTATTGCAACCCAACTTCCCTTAGAAAAACATATACCAAATGCTCCCTCCACAGCATTCAGGCGAAAGATAGTCCTTTAAGAAAACAGGGTTTCTATGCAAGTTTTTAGTTTGATTTTCTTTTGAATACAATGAGTATTTCTTGAATCAGTATCCCCAAAACTTCTTGAACGGAATTCTGAATTTCATACCTGAATTCCTCGAAATTCTATAATCTTGATCCACAGATCAATTCAAAGGGTCTCAACTTAGTTTCAGATTTGGCGGGAGTTTGAGTGCATTTTTCTAAACTGGTAACACCTTTTCTCGAAACTAACGAAGGAGTTTGGTCTTGGTCATAGTCTGATTCTCCAGTCGGATAAGATTTTTCCTAAACTATCTTTCTCGAAAAGGTTTGATAATTCAGTTACTATTTTACTGAAGTTCTTTCTTTGAATATTCACTTAACTGATTTCTAAATTTGTTACGAATTCCAATGAGGAATAAAATAATCATTTATCTGAATATTTCGATCTCCATAGATTTCTTGAATTTTCTTTTTACAATCCGTGTGAATATAAAACGATAGAAATTTCTCTCCTAGAGTATTTAATTATTCATTTATCAAATACTCATAGAATTTAAACATAGAATTTAAGAGAATTCTAATTTTGATATAAAAATTCTTTATGCATCTGTTTATGCATAAAAATCAACTTTCATGGGAATAACACTTTTATACATAAAAAAGGAATTTCTTTATGCATCTATTTATGCATAGAATTAAATTTAATGAGAATAACACTTTTATAATAAAAAAAATTCCATTATGCATCTTTCTATGCATAAATCTCAAATTTAATGAGAATAATAATTTTATAATTAAAAAAATCCATTATGCATCTTTCTATGCATAAAAATAATATTTAATAAGAATAACACTTTTAAAATAATAAAAATTTCCATTATGCATCTTTCTATGCATAGAAATTAAATTTAATAAGAATAACACTTTTGTAATTAAAAAAAATTCTTTATGCATCTTTTCATGCATAAAATTCAATTTAATAATTAATATCAGTGATATCCATGCATATTCATAGGTGAATATGTACATGGAGTAATTTGAATATTTCTTTTAGATGCAAAAATGGTGGAAATAACTTTTTTGGAATAACATAAAAACAAACATTCTTTTCCACAAAATTTTGAAAAATTTTGCCATAACCTCCTTTGTATGGCTGACCATTTCTCATTTTTATCATTCTATTTTTAACTTAAATTAACCCAATTAAGATTCATAGAACTCTAATCTATACAATTTTCTAAATTCAAGAGAGTAAACAATAAGAAGAGTTTAATTAATCCCTTAGTTAATCTTTTTAGGATTAAGAAAGGCTGAAATGTAAAGAAGAGAAGGAGGTGGCCTTTTCCTCAAAGGCATAGCATTTGAATTTAATTCAATCAACTGTAAAACATGTAAATCAAGAAAACCATAGATTTAAAATTAAACAAATAAGAAAATTAGCTTACATGAAGCTTGTAAGCTCTCCTTTGGCTTGAGGGATTGAGGGTTCTACTCTTGTTTGAAGCAAGAGTGGCCACCAATTTACTTCTTAACTTGATCCACTGCACAAAAGTTAACAGTAGCAATCTGCCAGCACAATCCACTAATCTCATAGTGATTGGCTGAAGTCACTAACGTCATTCCAGTTAAGAACATCATCACAGGGACTCGTCCCATTCATCCTCCTTGCGGTTTTGCTCAGCTTATTACATTTCAACCAAATTTCAGGGATCATCATTTTCAATCACAATCCAAATCAACTAATCAATTCTCAACCACAATTTAAAAATCATATCAACCACATTCGAATTCATCATTTGGATAGCATTAATGCTTATAATTTCAAGTCTTAGATTTACTCGTATATATTGCTAGTAAAGAGCTGCAGTTATACCCTCGGTATATACAGGTAGTCATGGTTCTTGGAACTATAAGGTAAATACCATCATGTCTAGGCCTCAAGGAAGTCAGGGATTCCATACAATTGCGGTACTTCCATCTGAAGGCCCAATTACTAATTTACAAATTTTAGTTTTAATATCAAATTGTATGAATTTTATCAAACAATTACAACCTTTTAGTGCTTCTTGATAAATTTTTGACATATTTGGCTTCTCGGTTGATCCTTATTAGCCAAATAGCTCTGATACCAACTGTAAGATCTCTGTTCCCACCGCGCAACAAATTCAGGGGTGCTAGTAGCGGAAGTAGCACTTCTTGCGCAGGGCGGCCACACTCGGGGCCTTGCCCACAGATTTTTGGACAAGAGAATAATCCATCGGTTTTTCCAAAACCAAACTCGAAAAAAACTTCCTTTGTCCAGAAAGCACGGGCGATTCTACCAGGATAATTTTTCCCTAACGTAGTCAAAAGCCTTAACTAACTGAGCTCATCTGATCGCAAACCCGTAAGTCCCATAGTCAAATCAAGGAAAAAGACTATACTTGGATCATAGAGACCAACGCTTTTTTCCTCATTGTTGAGAGGCAGAGCCGTTGATTCTTTTCCATAGAACAATTTTTATCCGGAATTCACTTCATCTATCAAACTAAACAGAAATTGAGTCTCGATTTACAGATCCATCAGTCCAGCCTACAGTCCCATGGGTTAGCCAACCACTGTAGTGAGAGGATCCATCAGTCCAGCCTACAGTCCCATGGGTTAGCCAACCACTGTAGTGAGAGGATCCAATTAGGAATTTGGTTAGGTTTTGTCCCGGGTACCAGGGAAAAGAGCTCCCAGGCCCCCTAGCCGGAAGTTCATGCAAACATAAAACTAGTCACACCACTTACACACCCAATATGAAATTGCCTTTTTTTTCTCAGCATCAGCTATCTTTAAAACAATCCTTTAATGAAACCATTGTGTCACTGATGAGAATCCTCAAAATCTCTCGTTGAATCCTTATTTCCAATCATTCCTTCATCGGTGTACTTATGGCATCATTGGCAACCAGAACGCTCTCCACCTGTTCACTCATGGGCCTTTTTTATAGTTCCTAGTAACCAGCAATATATTCACATAACAAAATGGAATCTCCGTGGAAGCAAAATCAACCAACAAATCCATATAAAAGAGTCATGGACTCATCCGACCAGCAAGGTCAATCAACCAGATCCACACCCGAATTCAGAAAAGAACTCTTACTCCTTATTCCAATACCTTCCCCGACGTACTTATGGGTATCTTCGGCGACCCAAAGCCCGAGCATCGTATGGTTAGCACCCTCTAGGATTCTTTGCAGGTCACCTAGCACTTCACTCATAGGCCGCTTCCTTGGTCCCTCATCCACTGTATCGGAAGCTCACCATTTTAATCAAACCGAGGCTGCTACGCGAGATGTCCTCCATTGACTCTCCGTCCAGCAATTGCAACTTTAATAGATAGATCTCCACGACCTCATTCACAAGACGGTCAAAATTCTACCCCAACATTCTTGACATAAAACAGTCATTTAAAAACAGATTTCACATACAATTTTAGTCCCAACAATATTTCCATCTTTTCTCAATCACTCTACATCCTTACATATTAGTCTCCATTTTTTCCATCAAAATCATTAGATTTAGTAATATAAAAGAGCTATGCACAATTCTAACAATAGGATCATTCTCCAAACCTCCAACAAAAATGTGAAAAGTTATGTTCTTCATGTCAATGAAGAAAAAAACAAGCCAAAAGAAGATAGGAAAGAAAAAAATCTCTATTTGTCAAGCACTATAGCTCACAAAATCAACTTCCAAACACACAAACTCACTAATGAAAACGAATTCAAATTTTAAACACTAAATCTAAACATATTAGACTTAATTTTAAAATATATTAATTTCAAAAAAATATTATTTTTCACAAACATAAAAACATTCTTCATTCATTATAGATAGTGTCATTAATGTTTGAAATCTAAAATCCATTTTCAAGAATTATATTTAATAATAAATACTTGCATAACTAACTCTCATTAATAATTAGTTTGCAGGGTAGCAATGCAAAAAACACTATTAAGCTTCAACAAAGGGGGAGGGTTCTAATTATAGGAAAAAGTGAGCCTTTAACCAAGCAAAGTGATCCTAGAATTTTCCAGATGAGTTTGGTCAATTTTTGACCATTTTTAGGTCAGCTTAGCTTAGTTTTTGGAACTAGACTTGAATTTGGAGAGAGGAGAGATGAAATATCTCAATTTTTGATAATTTTAAACTCCACCACACATGTGAAGTAGGCGCCTCCTTCACGAGGGGGAATCCTCATCTTGAGGTGTCAAAAATTCATTATTTACTAAATATCTCTTCTTTTTTAACTAATATCCTTGTCCTTAGTCAACTCTACATCTTATGTGAGTATTTACTCATTTTTGGGGGGATTTTCTTTATTTCTTCCATTTATCTCCTCCACACATTTGGATGAATCTGATTGGCCCCTCAAAATCTTAATTTAAAATTTTCAGAAAATCTGGACCCCGAGGGATAAGGCCTTTTGAACAGATTATAATTTATTTCAAATGCACCTTCTAAAAATCTTTTTGAACTTCTGTTTTGGGGGAACTTATTTAAATATGAAGAGATATTTTTCCATCCAAAATCTGAATAATCTCTCTCTAGAACATTTTCTCTCTCTAGGCCAAAAGAGGTAGAAACAAGATCTTTTATATTTCTGAAGAGGGATTTGACTATAGGGGAAGATACTAGACATCCTGAGAGGCTGGGGAGGAATCTTATAGAATTAAACTTTTCATATTATTTCTCTTTTAAAAGTGAAATTTGATTAGTTTCGAATGCTTTAAACCATTTCGGGATAATTTTTAAGTGACTTAAGGATAGGAACAATTGAAAAACGGTCAGCCATACAAAGGAGGTTATGGCAAAATTTTCTCAAATTTTGTGAAATAAGTTTTATCTTTTATTATTCAAAAAGAGTAATCCCCACCGTTTGTGTATTCTAAAAGTGTTATTTTCATTCTAGGCATAGAAAAATGCATAGTAGAAATATTTTTATTATAAAAGTGTTATTTCCATTCAAATTAAATTCTATGCATAGAAAGATGCATATTGGTTATTTTTTTATTATAAAAGAGTGATTTTCATTAGATTTAAATTCTATGCATAGAAAGATGCATATTTGATATTTTTTTAATTATAAAAGTGTTACTTTCACCAATATTGATTTTGATGCATAAATAGATGCATAAAAGAATTTTTTTTATTAGAAAAGTGTTACTATCATCAATATTGAGTTTTATGCATAAATAGATGCATAAAAGAATTTTTTATTATTATAAAAGTGCTACTTTCATCAAAATGGATTTTTATGTATAAACAGATGCATAAAAGAACTTTTTTTTATTATAAAAGTGTTACTTTTATCAATATTGATTTTTTATGCATAAATAGATGCATAAATTTTTTTTTATTATAAAAGTGTTACTTTCATCAATATTGATTTTTATGCATAAATAGATGCATAAAAGAATTTTCTTTTATTATAAAAGTGTTACTTTCCTCAAAATGGATTTTTATGCATAAATAGATGCATAAAAGTATTTTTATATTATAAAAGTGTTGGTTTCATCAAAATTGATTTTTATGCATAAATAGATGCATAAAAGGATTTTCTTTTATATAAAAGTGTTATTTCCATAGAAGTTGGATTTTATGCATAAATAGATGCATACTAAATTTTTTTTTATATCAAAATGAGAGTTCTCTTTAATCATTGTTTAAATCCCATGAATATTGGTAAATGAATAAGTAAATACTCTGTGAGAGAAAATGAATAAGTAAATACTCTGTGAAGGAAAATTCTACTGTTTTATATTCTCTAGGATGGTAATGAGAAAATTCTGAAGATCTATCGAAGTCAAAATTTTAGATAAATGATTAATTTATTCCTCATAGGAATACGTGTTTAGTTTTGAATTCAGTTAAGCATAATACTCAATGAATGAAATTCAGTAAAGTAGTAATTCAAATATTACCCTTCGAGAAAGATAGTTCAGGGAGAACCTTCGAGACTCAAACCCTGAATCAAACTATGACCACGACTTAATCTCCTTCGTCAGTTTCAAGAAAAGATGATGTGACCAGTTCAGGAAAATTCAATCAAATCATCCACCGAATCTTAAATTAAATTGAGACCTTTGATTTTGATCTGAGGATCAAGATTACAGAATTTGAGGAATTCTGCTTGGGAATCCAAAACTGTGATCTAGAAGTCTTGGGATACGGAATTAAGATATACTCATTGTATTCAAAAGAAAATCAAAACTGAAAACTTGCATAGAAACCCTGTTTTCTTAAAGGACTGTCGCCAGAATGCTGGTGGAGGGAGAATTTAGTATATATGTTTTTCTAAGGGAAGTTTCGGTTGCAACAACAGCTGGCGGGGAGTGTTCAAAGGACGGCTCATGCGGCAAAAACCTACAGGTCTTGACCAGCCTGGGTATGGTGAAAAATGGTGTGCTTCCGATACGATGGGCGAGGGCCGATGAAGCGGTTCTGAGTGAAGTGCGAGGACACCTAAGGAGGATCCTGGAGGGTTCTGACCACGTGATGCACGGGCTCACGGTGCTTAGGACACCCATGCGTATGTTGTGGAAGATATATATATGTATGATGACGAGAAAATTATTGTAATCTATTACTGGATCTCGTTTGCTGACCTGCTAATCTCAACCGAGATTCCAGAGTGATACTGTTTTGTGAGAAACAAGGATTGAATGGAAATTTAGAGTTATGACATCTGTAACCAATAATTGTTTGTCAATGGATTGTTTTAAAAGTTAAAGTTTAAAGAGGAGTGTGTGCGTATCTGTATTCTAAAGCAAAAGTTAAGAAAGACATTCAATTAAAGTTTAAAGAGGAGTGTGTGCGTATCTGTATTCTAAAGCAAAAGTTAAGAAAGACATTCAATTATGGGTGGGTGAGTACTTGTTTGGTTCTACGAATTCCAGTGGTTGGGCGGTGGCTAACCCATGGGCTAGGCTGGAATCAGTAGAGTTTTAATAATAAAAATGATTAATTAAGGACACCCATCAGGTTTCTCTTTCGCCGGAAGAGGAAGCAAGCCTCACCGTAGAGGTGGAACGCCTCCAGGCTCATTCCACCATCTGCTGTATAGTCGGCACTCGCCCCAGTAGAGCAGAGGAGAGATCCGGGATCTTCTCCAGGCCCGCCTTCTTGCAGATGTGGGCAAGATCTTGGACGTACAGCTACTGGGCCGTGGACATTACCAGATCGAGTTCGAGACCGCCCAGAGCGTGGCCAAGGTCCTAGCCATGAGTCCCCTTGATATCAGGGGTGCTCGGGCTTTCTTCTCAGACCTTGGCAGCACGGCTTTGACCCAGCACAACGGCTGAGTAGGGAGAGCGCCTTTTCCATGTTATAGTTTGCTTCCCTCCTGGACTCCGTCTCGCGGGAGTATCTTCTGCTCCTCTCGAGGCTAGGTGCATTGGTGGGCTTGGTACTAGAGAATGGCCCCACAGTAGCTTTAGTGGTTGGCCAGAGCAGCTGGTACCGTCGGTCAGAGTTTTGGTGTCTGACATCTCCTCCCTTCCTAAGGTCATTCAGCTACCTAGGATAGGGGGGAAATGGATTGATCAGAGAGTGGAGTTCTCGGGGCTCCCGAACCAGTGCTTCATTTGCAGGCAGGTCGGTCATCTGGCCAAGGCTTTGCCCTCGCAGAAGACCCCGACCCTCACCACCATAGCATAGCAAGCCCCTGATGGCCCGCCCACAGCGGCTCCGCAGGCTGCCTCCGGGACATCTGCTCAGGCCACAAAGACCTCGGAGTGGCAGCCTGGACAGGGGCACCGTCGAGGGAGACAGCCATAGCAGCATGCCCAGAGACCGCTGCAGCAGCAGTAGCCATAGTCTCAGCATCACTGGGTTCCCGTGAGGAATAGCTTTGCTCCCCTCCAGGAGGAGACCCCTGCGAGACGACTGAGGACCAGGAGATGCCAGCACCCCCTCCTTCACCCCCCCACCCCCGTCCCCTCCCACCGCCTCGCTTCCACCTTTGCCTCCTCCCGTCCCCGCTCCGGTTTCGGGCAGCGGCTCCCTCTCCACCCCCCTCGCCCCCCCCTCCTCCCCCCCCGCATGCCTCACCTTCTCGGGAGGCCCTGGCAGTCCCTTGGCATTCACTTGCAGTTCGGAGGGCGCTGAGCACCGACCTCGCTCGCACCACCGAGGAGACCTACCATGCCGATTCGGGCTTCACGGATATCATCTATCCACAATCGGCTGAGTCGCCTTGCCATTAGACAGTGCTCGGAGGCTTTTGATTATGCCTTCACACGGCTTTTAGGAGCAGAGGGCCCCCATGAGCCAGCACCCATCTGCGTTCATGTAGTGATACCTCCAGCCCGGCGAGGAGGCACTTGATTCAGCGGTGGCCTTCTCATTCCCTCTATGTGGCCCATGCAACCGGGAGTGGACTCTAGAGCTCGCTCTTAGCACTTTAAAGACTCAGGCAGTTGAGTTTTCTCATCATGTGAGCGATCTGGAGGTGACAGATGTGATAGGCCGACTATGGGAGTTGGCTCATTTTTTCTTGGATCTCGGGAGTGTGGATGCCTCAGGGATTCGTCATTTGGTCGTTCGCATAGTGGCAGACCTAGCACGCGACCCTGGATATGTATGTATACACGAGGTTGCTCTGTCAGAGCGGGAGGCAGTCGCCATGGGCCACAGCCACCACTGGCGCTTGATCCGTGATTCTTGCAGTACACCGGGTAGGCAGATTTGCAGCCGCTTGGATGGGGACTACAGGCTCCATCCAAGCCGCTTGCGAAGTCCCGTCGTATGGCTGAGACAACATCCACCTCAGCAGGCCATCCATGAGGATCATCTCATGGAATGTACAGGGCCTTGGCAGAGCACATTTTATACGCTATCATGGATGCTTGAGGGGGCAGGAGCTTCAGAGATGCCTGGTTGGTGGCAGCATTGATATTTTGATGATGCAGGAGCACCATTTGGGTGAGAGAAGGATCCGGAGATATGGTTCGATGCCTGGTAGATGGGACACCTTTTGGTCTATAGGGTTTGGTCCTTTGGGTGGACAGGGAGGAGTATGCATGGTCATTGTATGGAGGCAGGCCATTGTGGATCGTGGGATCATTGTGCCTGGTAGAGAATAGTATGTCATTCTGAGGATACATGATGAGCTATTGGGCGTGCTCAACGTCTATGCGCCCAACCATGCTAGTGCCAGAGCAGAGTTCTAGACCCAGGTTACGGATGCATTGCCAGAGGCCGCACATTGGTGTGTCGGGGGAGACTTCAACATGCTTGAGGACCCGGCCGATAGGGTGGGAGGAAGTCATGTTACAGTGCACGGCACGGAGCTTGCAGCTTGGGACCGGTTTAGCATGTCACTGAGGATCACTGATGCATGGCAGCATGGGGCTTCTCCCACTCTCAGGACAGTCTTAGTTTCTCTCGGTCGGATCGCCGATAGGGAGGGACTAATCTATCACACGGATTGATCGCTTTTATGTGGGGGACTGGTTAGGGGAGCGAGGGGGCTCCGTCGGCATTCTCACTGGCACCTCATTTTCAGATCATGCGCCAGTTATCTTGACATTGGAGGAGAGGACACGGGAGCCCAGCTTGCAGTTGAGGATCCCAGAGAGGGTACTTATACAGATCCCAGTCTCGTTGAGGACATTGAGAGGATCTGGCATGATAGTCAGTGCTCTGACCAAGATGCAGCAGGCGAGTGTGCCCAGGGACTCATTGAGCTTAGCTCTTTTTTACACGCTGCAGCTTTGACACGGCTGGGAGAGATTCGCGAGCGGGAGCTTTGACACGGTTGGGAGAGATTCGCGAGCGGGAGCTTTGACACGGCTGGGAGAGATTCGCGAGCGGGAGCTTTGACACGGCTGGGAGAGATTTGCGAGCGGGAGCATCGACTGAGACGTAGCCTTGCTTTGCTTCAGCGCCTTCAGGAGTAGCAGCCTGCATGTGAGTGGGTGGCGTCCTAGCTGAGCCAGGCACGCCAGGAGGTTAGAGAGGCAGAGGAGCAGAGACATGAGTTTTACTATCGTCGTCAGGCCTCTCAGTGGACGCAGCTTGGTGATAGAGTGACTGGGGAGTTTTTTGAGATCACTGGACCCTGCCATGCTCGAGCAGGAGTCCGCCAGCTTGGTAGGCCGGATGGATCGGTAGCTACTGAGCCCGGGGAGATCAGAGCCATTGCCACTGCATTCTATAGAGACCTGCCACTGCATTCTATAGAGACCTGCTTTCAGCGGAGCCAGCCACTGAGGATCGAGATGCTTGCAGACAGACTGTGTGGGCCCATGTGCAGAGGAGGGTCACAGATCGTATGCGTACAGTTCTTGGTGCGCCTCTTTCAGAGATTGAGATTGCCAAGGCCTTGAGGGTCCTGCCCGCGACATAGTTGCCCAGGGGAGCACGCCGATCTTTTTTATGCGCTATTGGGACCTTTTGGGGCCAGGCCTCCACACAGGGGCTTTCCGTATGTTTTGGACACTGGGTGATGCCACAGAGCTTTTCAGAGGGCTTGATCTTTCTTATCCCCAAGGGGGAGGGAGTATCAGATGATATTCGACATTGGAGACCTATTACGATCCTTAATACTGTCTACAAGGTCTTAGCCAAGGCCTTGAGTTTGAGGATCCAGCCCTTCTTGGGGGAGTTGATTCATGCTACCCAAACAGGATTCATCAAGGAGCGCAGTATCCTTGACAACATCTTTACTTTCTGGGAGGCGACAGCCCGAGCTAGATTTCTTGGTGAGGACTTGGTCGTGATGCTTCTCGATTTTGAGAAGGCATACGATAGAGTTGATTGGGGTTTCTTAGAGGGCACCATGCTTCGCCTGGGCTTTGAGCCAGGCTGGATTAGAGGGGTGGCGGCTCTGTATTCCACAGCTGGATTAGAGGGGTGGTGGCTCTGTATTCCACAGCTGGATTAGAGGGGTGGCGGCTCTGTATTCCACAGCTCGTAGCCAGGTGTTGATTGCAGGAGGACGGGGGCCGAGTTTTGAGCTGACCAGATCAGTCTGTCAGGGGTGTCCCCTCGCCCCTTTTCTTTTTCTCTTCTTTGCGGAGGCTATGAGCATGTATTTGACGGCAGAGGAGGTTGGTTTGAGAGGGCTCCAGCCTGGGGAGGACCTGCTCGATGCTGAGTTTGCTGACGACACGGGCTTATTTTTGCATGGCCAAGAGGCCAATCTTCTTCAGGCAGAGCAGTCGCCCCAGGTTTTTAGTGCAGCTTCGGGAGCATTGATCAATTGGCCTTTTGGATTAGCGCGCTCCCACTCCGGCATGGAGCCCGGACCCCGGTTTTAGATGGATTCCTCCTGCACAGCAGTGCGATATTTGGGATGCCACATTGGACTAGATTTGTCACCTGAGCAGCAGATTGCCCCGCTTCTTCTGAGCATTCAGAAGAAGCTTTTGTATTGGAGTACAGCTCGACTATCCTTGGCTGGGAGGGTGGTGGCGAATCAGGTGCTGTTAGCGACCATGTGGTACATTACGTCTTGCTGGATCTTTTCGAGCTCTTGTATCAGCTAGGTGTAGAGGCTGATCAGGAACTTTCTTTGGTCTGGGCGGGACGGTCAGCCAGCCCGGGCAAAGGTTGCATGGGCAGTTATTACACTTCCACTGGCTTAGGGAGGCTTGGGCATTATAGATCCAGTTGATCAGAGTAGAGCCTTATTGGGAAGCTTATTGTTCAGGGGCTGCTTCCAGGCACAAAGCCATGGAAAGAGCTTCTCTTGCAGCACGACTGCTCTGCTGGCAGGCTCGCACCCCCCCAGCAGGAGACACTTGGGCACCAGAGATTCGCTGGATCTTCATAGAGATGAGGAGGACAGGCCTCAGTAGAGGATGGGAGGACAGATTTGCTTTGAGCATCCTGAGAGCTTGGGAGCTGCTGAGACCGGGGCTCTCTCAGCGACCTCCTTCTTGTGTTGAGGAGCGAGCCAGACAGCCGCTCATCTAGAGCCCAGCGGTTTGCACAGAGCAGGGTCATATGCTGGGTGCTCGGCCTCGTCTATCTTGGGGACCTTTAGCGGCGTAGGCCAAGCACGTAGTTTTGGAGACTGGCAGGCCTTCTGCAGTCTCCAAGAGGAGATCCAGGTGGAGAGGCTGAGTCACTTCAGAGGGGGGTTGATCATGAGGGATGATATTCAAGAGGCACTCACACAGAGGAGTGGTTCACGCCCTTCGAGATAGTGGCCCCACGGTGGATGGGAGCCTTTATTCAGTTGGAGATCCTGATTGCTGTTAGAGCTTGCACTGAGGATGGCAGATGCCTCTACTATGAGATTCAGGATGAGGGCAGACTTCAGAGAGTGGAGGTGGAGTCACCTTTGGTTGCAGAGTGCACCTTTCAGAGGATACGGGTAGTGGCCGCCGCTTCTCGAAAGTGGCATATTGACCCCGACCCTGCAGATGTGCTCCCGGATTGGCGCATATGGGCATATGCAGCGCGCCCCTTGGCTACAGTGGGACCCTGGGGAGTACGAGTGGCATGATCCTTATGCATCCCTTGAGGCCACAGAGATCACCTTTTTCCAGTATAGTGTTCGGCTGGGGTGGCATATTTTGACGGCGGCGAGGAGGATGGTATCTCCAGCTGCAAGCGGGGCACTGGCGGCTACTACAGGGACTCTCACGGGAGTTCTGGAGGATTTTTGGGCTCGGCTTTGGGCTAGTCGATAGGGCCGCAGTTACTCGACTTTCCACTGGCTGGTCGCCCCCACAGGGGCTCAGCACAGTTGGCTCCTGGCTTGTTTACAACGGTCTTCCGGCGGCCTGCGTCCGATGCGGCCACCCTATGGAGACACAGAGACATTGCCTATGGGATTGCCCTCAGGCGGCGCAGCAGATTTGGCTGTGGATGCTACGTATTCTGGCCCCCCTCTCTCGAGAGGGTATGTTTACGTGGGGTGCTGCTGCTTGGTCGACTTCTTCAGGACCTGCTATGGGCTATGAGATGGAGCAGGATAGTCAAGCCATCAGATTCATTAGGGGCCAGCCTCGCCTGGTTCCGTCTCACCGGATTTCTCGTCCGCCAGCTGGACACAGGAGAGGGATTTATGATGGGAGCTCCTCACCAGCCTCACCATTTGGTTCACCTGGAGGGCTCGATGTTTCACGGCCTTTGAGGGGAGACTGGAGCCACCAGCAGAGATTGTACGGGGGATTTGGCAGGAGTTGATCCACACCCTGCGAGGACAGTATGACCGCATCAGGGGTGGATGAGGCGATCTTGCGGCGCCAAGCCTTTCACACCACCTGGCGTAGCGGCCCCTTCTATACCTTACACACGATCCCCCCGCTGGCATTACAGACCACCTGCTTGGCTGTTCCCCCCTCCTATTATATGATTAGCCCCTCAGTCTTTTGTACTGATGCTTGTATTTTGCAGCACCTAGGGAGAGTCTCCCGGGCTGCCTTGCTGTTTTCACTGCTCTTTTTCTCTTATGATGAGCAGGAGAGATCTTTTGTAGCCCTACGGGCGTTTTTATATAACTAATGAAAGGATCTTTTCTCGGAAAAGAAAAAAAAGCCCGAAGACTTCTCTGATGAATAGATCAACAGTTGTGCCTGATTCAATTAGGAAAAAAGGGTTGATTCCTTCAAGTTAAGTCTGTAATAGTTTCCCTTCTATCTGATTTAATCAGATGAAGGTTAGTTCACTATCTTGACCTCGTTAGAGAAATTCGTTAAGAAAATAAAAATGGTGGAATCGTCCCCATTTTTTGGCAGGGGAAATTTTCGCGGTTTCGATTTTTGGAATGACCACCAGCTTAGTCTCGTACCTAGACATTCGAGGGCGAGGCTCCGAGTGAGAAACCCTACCCCACGAAAGAGGAAGCTACTTCTGCCTGCTGCTGCTGCTACCATCTAGGAATAGAGGGGGTAGTGGGATCTCACAGGCCTTGTAATGGTCATGTAGATCAAACTACCCACTATGCACCTATATTAGTGGGGTCCTCAAAAATCTCACCTGTATCTGCAGAAAGCTTTGTGTTATGCTCCAATGGCCTTGAGATAGGCTTACAGCCTATCATACCATACTTGGACAACATGTCCAAGCCATACTACCTTTGTAATAGCAAAATTCCATGAGGTGATCTCACCACCTCTATGCCCAAGAAATACCACAACTCACCCAAATCCTTCATCTCAAACTTCTTCTTCAAAAGCATCCCAACATCATGTATGTCTGCATCACTATCACACCAGTGATAATCAAGTAATACACATAGATGACTAATAGCATGATCCCTCTATCTGTCTTTTTCACATATAGTGAAAAATCTGCATTAAAATCCAATGGTAACAAGATACTCCTTGATCTTGTTTGACCATGCTCTCGGTGCCTGCTTCAAGCCATACAAGGCTTTGCGTAACCTGCACACAAAATCTGGATGTGCATCACTCTCATAACCCGATGGCTGCATCATGTACACTTCTTCTTGCAAATCACCATGCAAGAAAACATTCTTTACATCCATTTGATGTAGAGACCAACCCTTCTACAACCATAGCAATGACAGCTCTCACGGTTGCCATTCTTGCAAACCACCGGGCTGAATGTCTCCTCATAGTCTATGCCATAAGGCTGTGCATAGCCCTTGGCAACCAATTTTTCCTTGTACCTGCTCACGCTGAACCATCAGCATTGTGCTTGACTTTATACACCCACTTACATCTAATTGCCTTCTTTTCCTTAGGCAAAGGCACTAACTCCCATGTTGCATTTGCATCCAATGCTGCCATCTCCTCATCCATGACATCTTCCCATTTCTTATTTCCAATTGCCCGCTCAAAGCAAGTGGTTTCAAACTCTTGTATTTCTTTTACCATGTAAGCATATTGATGGGCTGTATATCCATCATATCTCAACCTGTCAAGAGGGTATCTAACCCTCATAGACCTACGTACACCTAGATCACTACTAGGTGTCCTCAAAACAACCCTGGTTCTCCTTACACTAGGAGTGACCATAGATGGAATGCCAATCTCCTCATCAAGGCTCTGCTCAAAGCCACTAGAGTCACCATCCGCATATGAGTGACATGCTAACAGATCAGGTTTGGATTTGTTCTTGCTTTGTGAAGAAGAACCCTCACCTAAAGCCTTTTCTTCTATGATCAGCATAGATATCAAGTCCCGAAATTCGGAAATATTCTCCCTAACTGCAATGGAGGTCTTGAATGACTTGTACTCTTTACCAAGCCCATTTAGACAGACACTCACCAAATCATCATCCTCCAAACTGATACATTGATAGACCTAAGGGATTCAACCATGCCCTTGATCTTTAAGGCATATTCATTGATGGACATGCTTTTCTTTTTCACAATATGCAACTCTTGCTTTAACTCCAACTTCCTTGCCTTTGTATTAGTGGAACATGTGAACCAGATTCTACCATGCAACTGCTAGAGTGTTTGCATCCTTTATGTGTCCTATAATAGTGTTTGTGACACTAATTGAAAGCCAGTATATGACTTTTTTTGCACCCTAATTCCAATCCTTGAATGCCTTTATATTTGCAGGAGTGGCCTTCTCCTCAGATAACTTTGGAGGCTCCTCATTGTCTCCTTCTACATAATCCCAAAATCATTTACCCATTAGGAAATTGGTCATTTTGAATTCCAGGCATGGAAGTTATTCTTATCTAGCTTCTCACTAACAATTTGATTAATTCCGTCAGACATGTTTTCCTATAGCAATCAAATAACCTACAAACAGACAATTTCTGTATGCAACCTGTAATACAGTAGTATCTCGTGTACAGCTATAGCAACGATACTTTGGCACAACCTATGTGTCACCAAATGTGACCAGAGTACATGTACATACACCCAGTATCAACAATCCATGTGCAAACCCTTTCTGCACTTCCAAAATGCACTGCTGCACTACAATAACCAGATTTCGAGAAAAAACTGGTCTCTACTAGAACTTTCCGAAAATTGCCCTGCAATGACGAAACGGGTCCGTAACATGCTTGAAACACGAATCTAGCTGCAAAAATTATTAATGTCCAATAGGATAGCATACATATGTTGTAGCTCCGCTCCAAAGAAAACTCCTTAATCAAAGATGTGTAGCTCCTAGAGCTACTGAGGGGGTATTCTACCTAAACCAAGAAGCGAAAAGAGATGATGGTGCTCTTACCCATGTAGTACTGCTTCCTTCCTTGCTTGTTCTTGCCTCTTGCTTGCCTCCTTAGCTCTTACCCATGTAGTACCGCTTCCTTCCTTGATTTTTCTTGCCTCTTGCTTGCCTCCTTAGCTCTTACCCATGTAGTACCGCTTCCTTCCTTGATTTTTCTTACCTCTTGCTTGCCTCCTTAGCTCTCACACAAACCAGGCTTTGATACCATAAAGAGAATGTGGGGGAGAGGGAGAGCTTCAAACCCTAGCAAGGAAACACACACACACAAGAGAGAGCAAGACACAAGAGATAGATGGATAACTGAATTTTATTCTATCTTCTTCTTCTCTACTCAACCAACATAACATAAAGATAAGAGTACACACTATATGGGTTAGTACTCAAATACTACAACATACAAGGTCCATAATGTGAACCCGACTAAATGAGCTGGTACTATAACTATGCCAGTCTCTAGTAGTCCAAAATGGCTGTCACACAGCCTATCATCCCACTGGCCGCATATCACCCATAATCTCACCAACCATGCCAGTGGTGTAGATATGAAATCTATCACCCTAGGGTGGGTCATCAATGTCTGCCACCGTAGCACTAGTTGAGCTCGATATCTCAACACTGGGTGACTGCATAAACTAACTTACAACACTAACTGCATAGCTCTGAGGTCTGGACGTGTAATAGTGAGGTAGATCAAGCTTCCTACTATTTGCCTATACATTTTTGGGTCCTCTATCTTGTCACTCTCATGTACTAACAACTTAGCATTCGCATCAAGTGGTGTACTCATCGACTTACATGTCGTCATACCATACTTTGCCAACATATCCAAGGCATACTGACGCTGCAACATCCATGTATCATCTCCATCCTTCACAACCTCTATGCCAAGAAAATATATGCATACCCCAAGATTCTTCATCTCAAATTCTTCCTACAATTGAGCCTTCACCTAATCTATGAGATGCTCATTGTTCTCAGTAAACTATGAGGTCATCAACATACAAAATAATCAACACTTTGTCATTCTCCCAGACTAGTGCAAACAAAGATGAATATAATGGGCATGCATAAAAACCCAACTGCTGTAAGTAGCTAGTTCTGCGACCATGCCATGCTCTTGGAGCTTGTTTTAGTCCATAGATTACCTTGCGTAATAAACATACTCGATGTGGGTATCTCTCATCCTCATATCCAGGTGGTTGTTGCATGTAGACTTCCTCAGTTCAACTCATTAGGAATTTTTTAGACCCAAAGAGGGCCTCTTGGATTAACTTTTGATTAGGAATGGACCAATAGGAAGAGGGCTGGGTGTACATTTTTTACTTCTTTGACCCTAGGGAGCCTAGGCTTTGGTTTGCTAATGGGGCAGCCTAATTACTACTCTTGTCCCCCTACCTCTTGGGCCCAAGCTTAGAGGTCCCCCCACCTAGAATCGCGTAGATTAAAAACCCTGAAAATTGAAAATTTTTAATTTTTTCCCAAAAGTGTGTTTTCCCTCTCTCAAACTTCCCCTAAACATACTCTAGGTTTGGAAAGCTCATTTTGAACCTCTTTCTTCCTCTTCTAAGCTCTCCATTGCTGCAGAAACTCCATACCTCTCAAGCTCTCCCTCCTTGTCAAGCTCCCTCAGTCTCAAGCTCCCTCTCCCTCCTTCTTCCTTTTCTAAGCTCTCCATTACTGCAGAAACTCCATCCCTCTCAAGCTCTCCCTCCTTCTCAAGCTCCCTCCCTCTCCATTGTTGCAGAAACTCTATCCCTCTTTAGTCTACTCTAGGTTCAGAAAGCCTATTCTCAAACTCTAACCCTCTTTTAAGCTTTCCATTGCTGCACTGAAAACCCTGAACTTTCTCTCCTCTCCACTTCTCTATAAAACAAGCTTTTCTTTTCCCTTCTTCTCTTTTCTTACCACCATGGTGGCCTCTTCTAGTAATGTGAGAAGACCTAGGGAGAAGGTGGAAGAGCTTGTGCTGCATAACACAAGAGATGAGAATGGAGTTTGGGCTCCAACAAGATTCAGGGTTGGGGCTTGGGTCTACATGCAGCCAAGCTCTAAGGGACCACATCGAGTGCGTCAAACTGGGGAATATGCTAGGCTACAAGGCTTCAAGCATACTAAGAAGGAAGGACTGGTTGCCATAGTGCAACATGTGTATACCCTTGGAGACGTGTACATTCAAGGCCAACGACCAAGGTTTCCTTCAAATTGTCAGTGTAACATAAACACAGCTTTGACAACATGCTAATATTGGATTTTTTGTTTCAAATTTTCTTATGATTCTCCATTTTCTTATGTCTCTCTACAGATATTTTCCCCTCTAATTATGTTGAGGAACAACCACTCCAAAGCCTCAATGGAGTTTTCTATGCTATGCATGCATCCATTGGAGAGGCAATGTTTGTATCTCAAAGCCCAAGTGATCTTGTACAGAACAATATCTTTTTCTTTTCTCACTCATATTTTGTAGATAAAAATCCAGTTTATTTAGCAAGCTAGAAGAGATTCCCAAGACCCCTCTTAACAATCCGGAATGGCCCAAACCTGATGCTTGGACCATCTTATGCTTAAAGTTTAAGATGGTAAGTGATATCAACACATCACTCAAGTTTTCAAAGGCATCTAGGTCAATAGGGCTAAATTGGTTTTTTCCTTTACATTTTTCAGTGTGCACATGTTCAATTCCATGCCAATGCACCAATTAAAAACAATGTATAAGGACGTACGGCCTGACCTCATTCAAGGATTAGTAGGAGAGGGTTGGGAGGTTAATGAGGGGTCACATAAAGGTGATGTGTATAATTGCAATGTAGTAGATTTTACAATGTCTTTCAGGTTCTTGAAGGCACGCTCTATTTTGTACATGCGTTTGCACTACCAAAGATGGATGCAAAAGCACGGGACATGGATCCCACTTCAAGCCTCAAAAGAAGAAATTATGCCTATTGAGGTAGTTGTGATGATGCAAAATGGATGGATTGAGTGAGTGGCAGCAGCAAGCAAGCATTGGAGCCTAGTAGACCTTCGTCAACACTTTAGCATCATGGGCTTTGACAATGTGGAAGAGTCAAGTTTCAAGTTGATGAGAAGAAAGGTATATCTGATTCCACTACATGTCTAAAATCAACCCTTACACTTTCTGGTTATTGTGGGACTTTCTATATTTTTACAGAGATTGGAAAGCATAAAGAGGGGACAACCATGGTCTCAGAATCATGGCAAATGGGGGACCTTGAATTTTCAGCAGGCATAGCCCTACCAACACATAGAAGGCATGTGGAAGAGCTTGAAGATGAACTGAGTATATAGGAAAATAGCCTCTGTTTTGATGCATGTGAGGGGCAAGAGTTTCAGGATCGAGGTGAAGGCAATGACAAGCTTTCAAGTCAACAAAGAGATGGAGATCAACATGAAGTAAATGTCACAAGAGGGGCAAAAAATGAAGACATTATAATAATTTTAGATTAGATGACATGCTTGTAATTTTGTGGCAGGCTCTTTTTTAACCAATCTTTATTTAATTGAAATCTTAATATTTTTACAAACTGTAACTTTTTTATCTAGCGGTCTAGTGTGAAAAGGCCAAACTTTAAATTTTAACTCTATAAATAGCCAAAGGTGCCTTCTTTCTCATTTTCACGCGATAGAAACCAAGCACGGGCTCACACTATCTCTTTTCATTCACATGGCTACCCACTTTGACAACTTTTGTGAGTTCCTCTCCACCACCCCGTGGGCGGGCAAGAGCAAGCTCTTTGTCATGTTCTCTCGTGAAGTCGACTTTGAAAAGTCGCTTGCCCTTGCATCCCAACATTATGAGACGCAGATTGCATACATGGAGAAATACTTGGCTCCCCACTCCATCTCCTTTCCCCATTGCCCCAATGATCGATGGGTTCCTGTTGAGCTGCTTAAGTACATTCAACAATATGCCCGCCCCTACATCCAACACCTTGAACGCTGCATCAACATGGAGCTTACTGTACCTTCAATAATAAGAAAGAGGTGAAGAGGTTGGGAAGGGCAATTTAGGAACTAGGTTCCTCTTGTGGCTTGCCACTTTTGTGTTCCTCATCAGCAAATGAGGATTCGGATGAGGAGGTAGAGATGCCTGCATTGCATTTGGCAGGGTATTTAAGGGATGACAAGGAAGTGAAGGTAGTAGGAATGAGTGCTGGTGCTTGCATTAGAGCACTTTCTAGAGGGCGCACAATCTACAGTTGAACATCCCATTGTAGTAGAAGATGCGAGGCCATCTTCCCCATACGAGGAGAGCAAGGTGCTCCCAGAGCTTGAGATCAATCTCTTGAGCACCATTGTGGTGGAAGGTGAAGAATACTTATTTCTTCAACATGACCTTGAAAAGGCAGCTGGCTTGAGAATGGATGAATGCTTGGGCATTATATGCACGTGATGTGAGGTGGACCTTGATACGTCCAACCTCGGTCCTCACCTAGATAGTGCTATATTACCCCTTGGAGAATTTGTCGTAGAGACAGTTGCTTTGGTCACAAAGCAAGCCCTAGTTCTAGAGGAGGAATTCACAACCTTACAAGATAAGCTGGCTGAAAAGGATACCCTTACTACTGGAGTGATGGAGGAGACCGAAGCACCAAAAAAGGATGAGGCTAAGTCCTCAATTGACCTCTCCGCCCACACCAGCACTTTGGCAAAAGAAGACATTGAGCAATAGGTAATAATCGACCTTTTACAACCTAGAAACATTTGTAATTATGTATAGAAAAATATTTTGATTTTTCCTTTGATTATAGAGGGTGGTTGAAATTGATGCATTTGCTGGGAGAGGCAGCAACAGCAGCATAGACCAGACCAAGGTCCATGGACATGATGTTGCGTTGGCACACTATCTTGGTCGACTTCCTGTGGATGGCATCGCCATTATCCAAACAGGGACTACACCCCTCAATCTGCCTTCACTCTCTTCTTTTTGAAAGCCCTCTCTAAGGTTCTCTGTGTAGCCTCTATGGCACAGAGCACCAAATGTATAGTTCTGATTAAAAAATCCCTTGCCTTCGATGTTTTTGGTTCTGGATTTAGGGGTAAGCTTCTTGCTCGTATAGGTATAGCCAAAAGCATAGGCATAGAGGATCCTCAAGAAATAGCCCAATCACTCCTTGAGCACACTCTGCCCAATAACAAGAGAAGGAAGCTCAATATTATAAGAAAGCTTTTGTAAAGATGATGTATCACTTCTAATGAATACAATACAATTTTTGCAAACTTATTTTCATCAAGTATATCATTGTTTTTTCTAGTTTGTACCATAAATGTTTTTGTGAATGCATCATAAATGACCCTGGGAGCTTGGGGGAGCAGTGCCAGAACAGTGCGAATTTTGAGCCTGCACCACTGCTGTAGAGCCCAAATTCGCGCACCGTTTTGGCACAGCTTGCTCTTTAGGAGCAGTTCTGATGCATTGGATGACAAATAATGTATTTTTGCACATGATTAAAGGTATTTTTATCTTGTAAATTATTGTTTCTCATAATCAATGTACTCAACTTGATTATAAATACATCAAAAATGATTCTAAGTGGCTGGGGGAGCACTGCAAGAATAGTGTAAATTTTGATCTTGCACTGCTGCTCTGCTCTGTAGAGCCCAAATTTGCACTGTTTTGGCATAGCTTCCCCAACCCTCCAGAGTAATTATGAGGCATTGGATGATAAATAATGTATTTTGTACATGATTAAAGGTATTTTTATTTTGTAAATTACTATTTTTATAATAAATGTACTCAACTTCATTATAAGAAATGATCCTGAGTGGCTGGGGGAGCAGTGCTAGAACATTGCAAATTTTGAGCCTGCACCGCCACTGCAGAGCCTAAATTCGCACTTTTCTGGCATAGCTTCCCAGTTCTCCAGGAGCAATTCTGATGCTTTGGATGACAAACCATGTAATTTTATACATGATTAAAGCTGTTTTTATCTTATAAACTATTGTTTCTCACAATTAGTGTACTCAACTTCATTATAAATGCATCAGAAATGATCCCGAGTAGCTGGGGGAGCAGTGCCAGAACAGTGCAAATTTTGAGCCTGCAACGCCGCTGCAGAGCCTAAATTCGCACTGTTCTGGCGTAGCTTCCCCAGTCCTCCAAGAGGAATTCTAATGCGTTGGATGATAAACACTATATTTTTACACATGATTAAAGGTGTTTTTATCTTATAAACTACTGTTTCTCACAATTAGTGCACTCAACTTCATTATAAATGCATCAGAAATGATCCTAAGTGGCTAGGAGAGAACTGCCAGAACAATGCAAATTTTGAGCCTACATCGCCGTTGCAGAGGCCAAATTCCCACTGTTCTGGCATAGCTTCCTTAGTCCTCCAGGAGCATTTTTGATGCCTTGGCACATAATAGACACTCCATATGTTAAACAAACATGATGACACCGAGATACTGTAAGAGAAACTTAAAATTTTAATTATCAGAAGGTTACAAATGAAAGCCAGATAGGCTTGTTATTACAAAGGGGGGTTTGAAACAACAGAGTTGCTTCAAAAAAAAGGTTAACATCTAAGATCTCTAGATCGTGTCGTCTCGCTCGCCTCGAATGCACCGAGCTAAATGCATATCCTTGGCAGATATGGTAATCCTCTGTGCATGTATTGCAAGGAGGTTGGTATCTTCAAAAAGCCCAACAAGGTAAGCCTCGCAGGCATCTTGCAATGCTTCAAGGGCAATCCCCTGCACACGAAACTTTGTTCTATATCATTGGAGAATCTCCTTCACTGTGTGCGAGCGAAAGGGGCTCTTCTTGTCAGCAACTCAGTGATAAAACTTGATTTCTTGTAGAGCCCTATGCCCTTGGTGCATACTTCTCCTTGGAGCTCTCTGTGTTCTGTTAGTGCGTTGGTGGCGAGGTTGGGACTTCCTTGGCTTGAAGAGCTTGACCTTTCTACGCTTACGCGCACTTGCAGGAACCTCCTCTTGGTCTCTCTCATAGTCTGAATCCTCCTCCTCCTGCTGTGTTACCTGTGTATCAAGTTCCTCTCGGGTAGGTAGGGGACCCTATCCTGGTAGTAGGGTCTTGCCACCTACAGTGCTGCACAGTGTAAGGTCTTGCCACCTATGGTGCTGCACAGTGTAGGGTCTTGCCACCTATGGTGCTGCAAGTACGCTTACGCGCACTTGTAGAAACCTCCTCTTGGTCTCTCTCATAGTCTGAATCCTCCTCCTCCTGCTGTGGTACCTGTGTATCAAGTTCCTCTCTCGGGTAGGTAGGGGACCCTGTCCTGGTAGTAGGGTCTTGCCACCTATGGTGTTGCACAGTGTAGGAATGTTTTCACCAACCCAGTCAAACTGCTCATCATTGGCCTCTCTGTCTTGATCTCTGGGGTGGCTGCATTATGTTTCTCCTTGAATCACTTGCAATCCGCTCAAGGATGTTTAGAATAACTTACTCGGTAGGCCAAGCTCTCAGATCTGATAGAAATCGGTGTGCTCCAAGCTTCACAGCATCAATGGCAAGCTTCACAGCATCAATGTGGCAAGCTTCACAACTTTTCTTCACAGCTTCTTCTCCCTCTTCTCTCACTCACTCATAAACCCTAATAGAGAGCACCAGGCTCTGATACCATGTTGAAAAATAGGTAGAGGGAGAGGAGACACACACACAGGAACAAACCCTAATGTATATTGCAAATCCTAACCATAGAGGGAAGCCATCTCCCTTCTCACACAATGCATAAAGCCATCTCCAAAATACACAAGACCCACTATGAGTTGTGTCCACACACATCTAACCCTAGCTAATGTCCACACACTATGACCAGCTAGACACGGTCATTTATGTCTCACACATGTTCCTACCTAGCATGCCAGCACATAGCATAGCTGGCACACACTGACATCGAGCTTGAATCTCAATAAGAAACACGTACAAACTATCTACAAGAGATGTTCAATTGGTTTTATCGCACAACCTTTGGAAGGGTATTGGTTAGGGAGCGGGCCCAACAATCTAAGCTTGTGCAAGAGGCACGCAAGGCTACAAAAAGTCATGCTCAGCTTCAATGGTTGCAGACCAATGCTCCCCATAGGCATGGTGCTTGGCGTGCACGAATGAGGAGACAAGGGAGGAATCGAGTTGTGCACGCACTAGCATAAATCTAGATGTAATAAGGCTAAGAAAATAAGTTTAGGTAGGTTTTTTTTCCCTTTAAAAAAACTATTAATAGTTCCTTCTCTCACTTCATTTTCATTTCACCTTTTTAGAGAGCTTGAGCTCAAGATCTACCTAGACACCCACGTAAGGACACCGGCATATCACCACGTTAGCATAGTCGTACATGGATATGGCACGCACCAAGAACACCGCACGTGTTACCATGCCTTCACAAAACACAGTGCAAGGCACATACTGGTGACACCATGGAAGAGAGTGACCCATTGGATTCTAGGACACTCCCACAATGTGATCACCAACCCTCCTCCCACAGCAACACTAGCACACACACATGCAGGCCCTTCTAGTGGGAGAAAGCGTGGGCGCAGCAAACCGCCAAAGAACGAAGCAGATTTCGCATTTTTAGACGAAGCCTTTTTTCTCTGCAGTTTTTGCCATTGCTACTTCATCAAGTCAGATGTCTCTAATTCCTCTTAGCCCAAGGGGTAATCAAGCATACTCTACAAGCTGGTGAAGATAGAATTCAGTTTCATCAAGTCTACAGTGAGATCCAAGCTCTTCATCAAATCTACAGGTGACTTTGGTAAAACAGAGATTAAGCTTTCAATATTTGGTCAAATCTTGTGTTTCTTGGCTTAATCCTCTACTAGACTCATTGCTATTGATGCCTTTGAAAGCATTTGAGCTCATTTGAAGTGGAAGGCACCAGATCTGGACTCCCCGCATACTCTGTTTTTTGCACACAAAACAGAGTATTAATTTGCTAATCAGTGATTAATCAGTGCTAATCACTGTATTTTGATGCAATTGAGGATTCAAATTAACCATTAGGTATCTGATACAGATCCCTATAACTTCAGATTGCAAATCGGAGTTGGTTTGATACTCCAACCATCCCGTACAAACTGGTTACCCTCAATTTAATGTAATTTTTGGTGATTTTATGCTGATAAAATTGTTGTAATCATCTATTAAACACCAGATTGAGTTGTAAAAGGGTAGACACTGCCCTTGAATCTTGAAATTGGATCAAGAGGTAAGACTCCCTTCACATCACCATGAGTTCAGCATACGAAATAGCCAAATTTAATGGGAAACAGTTTTATACATGCAGACAAAAACCATGTATTTGCTGATGAGGAAAAATTTGTGGGGATTAGTTGAAGGGAGAGATGAATGCCCAGAGAGAGGGGAAAATGAGTGGAAGAGCAGGAATGAAAAAGCATTGGGACTTATTGCACTCAGTTTAAATGATGAAATCATTCATCATATCACAGGGATACAGTGGGCAAAAGATGTATGGGATGAACTCAATAAATTATTTGGTACACAAGCAAAAAATTCCAAGATAAATCAATTCTACAAATTGAACATAAAGGAAAGTGAACCTTTAATCACACACTTGAACAAATATAAAAGCATTAAGCAACAGCTGGTAGCTATTGGCAAAAAGGTAGAAGATGATGAAGCATTAGCTGTACTTCTGAAGAGTGTGGACAAAGGAGATTATGAAAACATTGTAGCAACACTAAAGAATGTACCTGAATTGAAGATACACGAGATAGAAGCAGCTCTACTAGAGCAAGAGAGCAGAGGCAAAGAGAAGAAAGGGCTCGACTCAACAGCAGGAGAGGAAAAAGCATTCTTCACGAGGAGGATGCTCTCGAGGACGAGGACGAGGAAGAGGCAGAGTAGGAGGGGGACCTTCACTTGCCACAAATGTGGAAAGCCAGGACACATGGCAAGAGACTGCTACAGCAAACCCAGTGAGAAGAAGGAACGACATCGGCAAACTTCATGGAGGCTCCAAGAGAAGTGGAGTCGGATCATCTTTTTTGAGAGAAAGAGAGAGAGAGACCCCACAACCCAATGTAACCTGCCCCAATAAAGTAAAACCACCTCTGATGATGTAGGCCAACAAGTGGTAGATGTATGTGTGAGCACTTTAGTCAAGGTCGCGGGCACTTATAGTAGCCTTGGACACATAGAGAGAGAGTGTGTCAAGGACTATGGAGTTTAGGGACTTGAGGCACTGGTCGCGGGCTATCAAGTAAGAGGGAAACTTGGTATAGGGTCCCGGTGTGCTAGGATTATTCACTTGAGGGGAGGTGTTGAAATATACAAGTGAATAGGGTGTGTGTGGGAACAAGCTCTTGGTTAGAGGCTACAAAAGAGAAGATGTAATTGTGAAAGAACCTGTGAAAAGGTTAGAAGAATCTACTAGGAGAGAATAATGGGTAGCATGAGGGAATTTAGGAGTGTGGAGATATTCTGGGAGATATTAAGGGAAAAGAGAAGAGGTGGAGAGAATCAGGCAAGAGGTGGAGATATTCTGGGAGTGAATCGTGGAGAAATCAATGGGATTTGATGCTTGATGTAAACTCTATAAATTGAGGCATAGCCCTAATGAGAATTTGCTGGTTTTTGAGTATCCATGCCTACATTAATCTATTTTCTAATTATTCACTAATTACATCTTAATCATTTGCTAATCACTTTGTTAATGATATTGATTCTAGTGTTTGATCCACCATAGCTCATCATTATGCTCAAATTTCAACATTTATAGAATACAAGAGAATTCTTATATTTGATATAAGATTTCTTTATGCATCTATTTATGCATAAATTCCATTTTAAAGAGAATAACACTTTCGAAATAAAAATCAATCTTTTATGCATCTTCCTATGCATAAATTCATTTTAAATGAGAATGACACTTTTGAATTAAAAATCAATCTTTTATGCATCTTCCTATGCATAAATTCAATTTAGATGAGATTGACACTTTTGACATCAGGCATGGGGGCATTGATGTTGTTGCCAATGCATCTGCATACTTCTTTATTTCTTGTACATAATCATGGATGCTCCTTCTATTCCGTTTCACATTATGAATCTGTTGTCGCAATTGAGACTTGCGTGAGCACTAGTGTCTATATCAAACAGCTTTACCAATGTATCCCATGCATCCTTGGGATTCTCAGCATCATGTATGCGTATGAGTATGGCATCCAAAATACATATAGACAGATAATGCAACACTTTGTATGCTCTTTCTGACCATTGCTTATGAGCTATAACCTATTGCTGTGTAGGTTATCGAGGTGTTCCAGCACCTGTAATGAGGTTTCAAAAACCTTTTCCCTTCAGAAAACTTTTGATCCTATATTTCCATGCCTGGAAGTTCTTCCTATTTAATTTTTTACCCACAATTTGTACTGGATTATCCGACATATTTGCTCAATGCAAATGTACCTTCCACACACGTCCAAATCTGTAAACAAGCCTTCCTCACCTTAACCACACTCTAATGAGTGTTCCAGATACTCCAAAGTAGTCAACAAACTTCAATTTTGATGTAGAAAATCAAACTGTATGCATCCAAAATGAACTGGTTTATGCAGTCCAAGATACCCTGCTTTGATGCACTTTCCAAGGCTCCAAATTGCAATGTAGTGGTTCAATCAAGTGTGAGTAACTTGCATTGACACCTAAAAAAGCTCAATGTTGAATATCATCACCATCCAACATGCGTACATATCAATTTTGTCAAACCCCCTTCTCTGTTTTGAGAAAAACCAATAGAACGAGTAGTAGATTTGCTCTAATTTCTTCAATCCTTGTCCAAATTGAGCAACCATGCATTCATTAGCTTAGCAATGATGTCCACTAACTCCATGTAAAAGGAATTAGAGACCAATTGTTTAAGATGAGAGAGTAATTAGTCGATTAATCACACTCTATTTTACTGCAACCAGTAGACAACTTGTTTAATCAGCTCATTTCCAGCTCCATAAGGCATAATTGCTCCAACAAATCATGTATCCTCCTTCTCAAGTATATGTACCAACCAATTGCTAAACCAATTTTGGAATGAATCAAGCACAATAGTTGAATTAGGGCCTCCACCTATCAAATAGTTGAAAAAACTACTCTGTTTCTCTGTATGGGTTGCGCCGCCTGCTGTAGAGGAGATTTGAGCTAATTTTAATGTCAATTGATCACATGTGTAGATGCCTAACACTCCAAGTCATGTGTGTAACCCATCAATGAATTGATTTTTGCTAAAACTTGCTCTAATTTCATCAAAATTTGACCTCTATTTCTCTGTTTTGTGAGAGCTCAAAAACCAGTAATTTTCCACTCATTCAAGTGCATCATATTTGCTCCAAAATCAGTGTAGGGCTTGTACATGAGTTGCCAATACATTCATCCTTGCCACATACATGTTTCTTTGCCAGATTTGCATCTATTTCACCATACATCACCGCTTCCAAGCTCCAATGGAAAGCTTCCAAAAAACCAGAATTTTCCTTTGCTTTGGGTAACCCTAATTTTCCAATGTGCAATTGGAATTAATTGGAAATAGGTATAAAGAACCTTAGTCTAAGGGTCTAGATTTTCAAAAAACTTTAGACTATGGTCCAATTAAGGTTCCTATGGGCCAATAGCATCAATCCATGTGTAGGGAAGAGATAAATCCAAATTTGTAAAAAGAAGATACCAAAAAATGAGTAAATGCTCACATAAGGTGAAGAGTTGAAAATGTACAAGGTTTATTAGTAAAAAACTATGAGCAAAATTAAAATGATTCCATTATGACACATATGTAAGGAAGGGGAATTCTTTAAAGGAGGTGCATATTTCACATAAGATGAAGAGTTGAAAATGTACAAGGTTTATTAGTAAAAAACTATGAACAATATTAAAATGATTCCATTATGACACATATGTAAGGAAGGGGAATTATTTAAAGGAGGTGCATATTTCACATAAGATGAAGAGTTGAAAATGTACAAGGTTTATTAGTAAAAAAACTATGAGCAATATTAAAATGATTCCATCATGACACAAATGTAAGGAAGGGGAATTCTTTAAAGGAGGTGCATATTTCACATAAGATGAAGAGTTGAAAATGTACAAGGTTTATTAGTAAAAAAAAACTATGAGCAATATTAAAATGATTCCATTATGACACATATGTAAGGAAGGGGAGTTCTTTAAAGGAGGTGCATATTTCACATGCTTGAATGAGTTTTAAACTCATAAAAATTGAGATATTTCATCTCTCCTCTCTCCTCATTCAAGTCTAGTTCCAAAAAGTTAGCTTAACTGACCTAAAAATGGTCAAATATTGACCAAACTGATTTAGAAAATTCTAGAATCAGTTTGTTTGGTTAGGAGCTCAATTTTTCCTATAAATAGAAGCCTCCCCCTTGTTGAAAAATAGATAGTGTTTATGCATCGTTACTCTACTCCACCTAAGCCAAGAACTGTGAATTCATTTAATAATTCACTAGTTTTTGGAGCTTCCCTCTTTCTTCAATCCCCATTAGTGGCTCCATCAACATACTTAACCAATTGATTGGTTGGGGGCCTCTACCGTGAACAAAGAATCAAGCAAGTTGTAAGGTAATTAGTGAATATTGATCTTTCTATAATTTCTCAATGTTTCTCTCTTCTCAACCCCTCTCAAGCTTGAGAAGTTTAATTGGTATGGTTTTTTTAAATGCTATTGAAGTTTGAATAGTAGTGAAGAGTTACATAATTTAATAAATGCTATTGAAGTTAATTTTCATTTATGTTTAAATTCTAATGATTTTTATGTAAATTCTCTCTCTCACTCAAGAAATGGTCATACTCATGACCCGTTCTCAATCCAAATCAAGCTTTTCATAAAGCTTTTCCTTAACCCAAGATTAAGCTATGCTTGAGGTCAAATTAATGGCTTTTTTCTATGCTTTTAGTTTATGTATATTGATGATTCAATCCATTATGGATTAATAATCCAATTAGAGATCATTTTAATTATTTCCTTAATGATAAGCATTATCCCTTAGAAAAATTGAGATTTATCAGTCATAGCAGCGGAGCTATGGCAAAATTTTTATAAAAATTATGCATAAAATAATTTCATTCAAAGCATAAAAAGAGGACTTCCTACCATATTCTAGGAATTATCATCCTAGATTAATTGAAAGAATTTCATTACAATCATGGAGAAATTGAATTTTAATATCATGCATAAAGGATAAGTTTTTATATCAAAAGTGTTATTTTTACCATTTTTATTTCATGCATAGAAGTATGCATAATGGATAAATTTTTATATCAAAAGTGTTATTTTTACCATTTTTATTTCATGCATAGAAGTATGCATAATGGATAAATTTTTATATCAAAAGTGTTATTTTTACCATTTTTATTTCATGCATAGAAGTATGCATAGTGGATAAAATTTTTTTATATCAAAAGTGTTACTTTAATCATTTTTAATTTTCATGCATAAAAGTATGCATAAAAGAAAATTTTTATATCAAAAGTGTTACTTTTATCATTTTTAATTTTCATGCATAGAAGTATGCATAAAAGAAAAATTTTTATATCAAAAGTGTTACTTTTATCATTTTTAATTTTCATGCATAGAAGTATGCATAAAAGAAAAATTTTTTATATCAAAAGTGTTACTTTTATCATTTTTAATTTTCATGCATAAAAGTATGCATAAAAGAAAATTTTTATATCAAAAGTGTTACTTTTATCATTTTTAATTTTCATGCATAGAAGTATGCATAAAGGAAAATTTTTTATATCAAAAGTGTTACTTTTATCATTTTTAATTTTCATGCATAGAAGTATGCATAAAGGAAAAATTTTTATATCAAAAGTGTTACTTTTATCATATTGGATTTCATGCATATAGGTATGCATAAAAGATATTCTTTTTATACTAAAAGTGTGATTTTCCTCATAAATAGATTTTATGCTTAACTTAGATGCATAAGAGAAATTCTTTTATTCTAAAAGTATAATTCCCTACCAAATTAAAATTATGCATAAGAAGATGCATAAAAGATTGATTTTAATTTTGAAAGTGTTAGTCTCCTTAAATGGAATTTATGTATAAATAAATGTGTAGAGAAATCTTATATCAAATATAAGAATTCTCTTTCTAAAAAAAAGATATGAAATGTGATAAGAATTGATAAGATGCGTATGGAAAGTGATAGGATGTGATAAGAGGTGTATGAGATGTGATAAGAATTGATAAGATGCATATGGAAAGCGATAGGATGTGATAAGAGGTGTATGAGATGTGATAAGAATTGATAAGATGCGTATGGAAAGTGATAGGATGTGATAAGAGGTGTATGAGATGTAAAAAGATGTGATAAGATGTGTATGAGATGTGATAAGATTTGATAAGATGCGTATGGAAAGTGATAGGATGTGATAAGAGGTGTATGAGATGTAAAAAGATGTGATAAGATGTGTATGATAGGATGTGATAAGAGGTGTATGAGATGTAAAAAGATGTGATAAGATGTGTATGAGATGTGATAGAATGTGTTAAGATGAGTTAGGATGTGTTAAGATGTATATGGGATGTGTTAGGACGAGAATGGATGTAATATGGTTGTATGAATGTGATGTGGATGTATACATGTAGATGTATATGTATGAATGTGAATGTTGATGTGGATGTGGATGTATGGATGTAGATACGGATGTGTATGTATGTATGTGGATGTGTATGTATGAATGAGGATGTAAAAATGGACGTATGTATATAGATGTGGATGTATGGATGTATGTATGTAGATGTGGATGTATGGATGTGATTGTGAATGAAGAGGTGGATGTGAATGTATGGATGTAGATACAAATGTGGATGTATGTATGTAGATGTGGATGTATGGATGTGATTGTGAATGAAGAGGTGGATGTGAATGTATGGATGTAGATACGGATGTGGATGTATGTATGTGAATGTGGATGTATGAATGAGGATGTGAAAATGGATGTATGCATGTGAATGTGGATGTATGAATATGAATGTGGATGTGTGGATGTGGAAATGGAGGTATGGATGTATGAATGTAGATGTCGATGTATGCATGTAGATGCGTATGTATGAATGTGAAATTGGATGTATGATGTGGACGTACGAACATGGATATGTATGTAGAATAATGAATATGAAGATATATGTGAGATAATGTAGTCTATATGAGTGAATGGATGAGAACGAGTACACACTGAATGGAATGTGGAATAAGTAATGTGGTCCGAGAGTGGATAATATGGAAAGACAAGAGTTCGTTATAGAAACTGTATTTGTGACTGTTTGTAAATGACTGTTTTATGTCAAGAATGCTGGAGAAGCATTTTGACCGTCTTGAGGATTAAGGTCATGAAGACTGAACTGATAAAGTTGCAACTGCTGGTGACGGAGAGTCAATGGAGGACGTCTCGCGTAGCAAGGTCGATCGAGGTCTTGACCAGCCTCGGCTCGATTTAAATGGTGAGCTTCCGGTACGGTGGATGAGGGACCAAGGAAGCGGCCTATGAGTGAAGCGCTAGGTCACCTGCGAAGGATCCTAGAGGGTGCTGACCATACGGTGCTCGGGCTCTGGGTCACCGAAGATACCCACAT
This sequence comes from Cibotium barometz, assembly GCF_041138505.1. Lineage (NCBI taxonomy): Eukaryota > Viridiplantae > Streptophyta > Polypodiopsida > Cyatheales > Cibotiaceae > Cibotium > Cibotium barometz. The sequence continues at coordinate 29,985,950 of NC_141106.1, forward strand.
GTGCGTCGTGGAAGATATTGGAATAAGGAGTAAGAGTTGTTTTCTGAAACCGGGCATGGATCTGGTTGATTGACCTTGCTGGTCCTCAACAGATGAGTCCATGGCTCTTTTATATGGATCTGTGGGTTGATCTTGCTGATCTTCCACGGAGACTCCATTCTATTATATGAATATATTACCGGTTACCATGAGCTAGGAACCATGGAAAAGGCCCCTGAGAGAACAGGTGGTGAGCATTTTGGTTGCCAATGATGCCATAAGTATATCGATGAAAGAATGACTGGAAATAAGGATTCAACCAGAGACTTTGAGGATTGTCATCAGTGACATAATGGTTTTATTAAAGGATTGTTTTAAAGCTAGTTGATGCTAAGAAAAAGGCAATTTCATATTGGGTGTGTAAGTGGTATGACTAGTTTTATGTTTTCATGAACTTCCGGCTAGGGGGCCTTGGAACTCTTTTCCTTGGTACCCGGGACAAAACCTAACCAAATTCCAAATTGGATCCCATCACTACAGTGGGTTGGGTGGTTGGCTAACCCATGGGATCGGATGGGGTTAGGCTGGACTGATGGATCCGTAAATCGAGATTTAATTTCTATTATTACGATAGATGAAGTAAATCCCGGATAGAAATTGTTCTATGGATAGGAATCAACGGCTGTGCCTCTTGATGGGGAAAAAAGCGTTGATCCCAATTATCCAAGTGCAAGTTCTTCCTTGATTTGACCAAGTACCGTTAAAGGTGCAGTCAGATCAGTTTGATCAGTAATGATCTTGACTACGTTAGAGTAAAGAGTTATCCTGGTGGAATCGCCCGTGCTTTCCGGGTAAAGGAAGTTTTTCCGGTTTCGGTTTTGGACAAACCGACGGATTAGTCTCTTGTCCGGATATCCGTGGGCGAGGCCCCGAGTGTGGGACCCCTGTCCCGCGCGAGAAGTGCTACTTCCGCTGCTGCTAGTACCCCGAATCCGTTGCTCGGTGGGAACAGGGATCTCACATTAATCCATAAGACGGTCAAAATGCTTCCCCAGCATTCTTGACATAAAACAGTCATTTACACCTTATCACATCCTATCACTTCCCATACGCATCTTATCACATTTTATCACATCTCAATATGTATTTATTGTTGAAATATACAAGTGAATAGGGTGTGTGTGGGAACAAGCTCTTGGTTAGAGGCTGTAAAAGAGAAGATGTAATTGTGAAAGAACCTGTGAAAAGGTTAGAAGAATCTATTGGGAGAGAATAATCGGTAGCATGAGGGAATTTAGGAGTGTGGAGATATTCTGGGAGATATTCAGGGAAAAGAGAAGAGGTGGAGAGAATCAGGCAGAGGTGGAGATATTCTGGGAGTGAATCGTGGAGAAATCAATGGGATTTGATGCTTGATGTAAACTCTATAAATTGAGGCATAGCCCTAATGAGAATTTGCTGGTTTTTTAGTATCCATGCCTACATTAATCTATTTTCTAATTATTCACTAATTACATCTTAATCATTTGCTAATCACTTTGTTAAACTTTATTCATTCTCGGAACTTATACAGTAAAGATAGAGGAACTCTTTACACTTCCATAAGCCCGTCCATCATATGGTCACAAAAGCAGTCCTCACAAGCTGCACAAGTATAAGGTAACTCATCTATGGGAATGATTCTGTGGGTTATTGCTGCGCCTATCTCAGTGGTATGAGGTGTTCTAACAAAAGGACCTCTGAGAGGCAAGCCAAAAACGGGGTAAAGGCATATCTTCTCATGAGGAAGAAAACACGCCAGTAAGAAGACCCGCTCAGTGGGAGATAACTTCTTATACTTCCCAAGAGATAAAGAACTTCTTTTGGGCCGTACTCGAATGAAGACCAAAACCTTGATATCCAAAACATCGATTCTCACTTCTAAACTCATTGTTCTGAATCTTAAAACAGGTGGGACTCTTGAGAAGTATTCAGGGAAAAGGTTCTTCCTTTTTTAAACAGAATCTTTCTTTTATTTTAGAGAGAGAATAATTATAAGATCAGAAAGGGAGATTCTTACTCCTGTATACCTCGAAGGCTGGGGGAGAATCTTACATTCTACCCCACTTGAAAAGTGCGAGATGTCCTCATCTCGCAAGGTAGAGGACAACTCTTTTTCTTAAGATCCAATTTATTCTGGGGTTCCTTATATTCTGGTCAACCCAACAGAATACGGGGATAATTATCCCTTATATAGAACTCATCATTAAATAACAATTCATTCATATCATATCATTCATATCTTTAACACGATAATGGTCCATTAGACTGAAAATTTTCCTTCTGAACATTCCTTCACAGGAATTTTAGTTAAGCAAGTTCTCAATTTGTCATCCCTTAAATTAATCTACCGTCTCAAGTGTTAACAGTAGCAATCTGACAGCACAATCCATTAATCTCATAGTGATTTGGTGAAATCATTATCATCATTCCAGTTATGAATATCATCACTGGGACTCGTCCCATTCATCCTCATTGTGGTTTCGCTCAGCTTATTACATTTCAACTAAATTTTGGAAATCGTCATTTTTCAATCAGAATCCAATTCAATTCATCAATTCTCAAACAGAATTAAAAATCATATCAACCACATTCGAAATCATCATCTGGATAGCATTAACGCTTATAATTTCAAGTCTTAGATTTACTCGTATATACTGTCAGTAAAGAGCTGCAGTTATACTCTCGGTATATACGGGTAGTCATGATACTTAGAACTATAAGATAGATACCATCATGTCTAGGCCTCAAGCAAGTCAGGGTTCCATACAATTGCGGCATCTGAAAACCCAATTACTAAATTACAAATTTTTCAGTTTGAATATCAAATTGTATGAATTATATCACACAATTACAACCTTTTTGTGTTTCTTGATAAATTTTTGACATATTTGGCTTCTCAGTTGATCTTTATTAGCCAATTGCTCTGATGATTGTATCCTGTGACATCAAAATACTCTTCCAAGGCTTCCACCCATTTCTCCACAGCCTCACCCAAGTTCTCCCCTTCTCCTTTGAAGGGTCCTGGCTGAGACCTATGAAGAGCCTTGCGAACATTAAGGTCAAGCTCGTCATCTTCAGAGACAGGGTCTGGCTGACGACCACGGTTTCCTCGTCTCATGATTTTGCCGAAATTTATATATTATTAAATTTTTATTTTGATATTATTCACGAGATCCTAAGACTTAAGAGTTCGGAAAATAATTTCTTATACAAGACAAGATCTTAATGGAGATCTATGGCATATGTCCGATAACAGATTTTTTTTTTCTTTATCAGCAGTAGATCGTTCGCCATAAACAATCATTTATTCAACAGGAATTTTTTAACCGGAAAACGTTTCTTTATTTATATAAAAGTTGCAATATATACATAGAGCAACTCGGTTCTGAGTTCAAAATCTCCTCGAAAGACATATAAGAGGACCGTAATGGGCCATAGTCATGCCCTGTTACATAAGTTCTCTAACTGCGAAGGGAGCTATTATTTTCTCCTTAGGGATAAATCGACTAAGGAGTCTATAAACTCGGCAAGCACGTCTGAAATTTTGAGGCGTTGAAAGATATAGAATGACACCACGCGTCATTTTCAGCTTTATCAAAATCATGGCCAATGAGAGGTTCTGCCTCAGCATTGCACGCCGGTTATAAGAGGCGTGGATATATAGCCCTGCAACCCACTTATGCTGTTGTCTCTCCACTAGGTTAGGAAAATATAATTCCTCGAAATGGCGTGCGAGTCTTGCTCGGCTTGTTCGTGTTGAAGCGGAAGAGATGAGATGCTCGAAGGCAAATGCAATCATATCTTGAGACTGGGTGAGGTCGGGAATACCAGATAAATAGGAAACTTCCATCTATAAAAACAATTTCTTTGATTAAAATTTTTTCATTAAAGAAGCTTACGGAATGAAAATACATTATGAAAATGCTGTTTCTGAATTCTTATTACCAATTTCAAATAAGAATGTAATTATCTTTATTAGCTTTCAAAACCTGCTCTGATACCAACTGTGAGATCCCTGTTCCCACCGAGCAACGGATTCGGGGTACTAGCAGCGGAAGTAGCACTTCTCGTGCGGGACAGGGGTCCCACACTCGGGGCCTCGCCCCCACGGATATCTGGACAAGAGACTAATCCGTCGGTTTGTCCAAAACCGAAACCGGAAAAACTTCCTTTACCTGGAAAGCACGGGCGATTCCACCAGGATAACTCTTTACTCTAACGTAGTCAAGATCATTACTGATCAAACTGATCTGACTGCACCTTTAACGGTACTTGGTCAAATCAAGGAAGAACTTGCACTTGGATCATTGGGATCAACGCTTTTTTCCCCATCAAGAGGCACAACCGTTGATTCCTATCCATAGAACAATTTCTATCCGGGATTTACTTCATCTATCGTAATAATAGAAATTAAATCTCGATTTACGGATCCATCAGTCCAGCCTAACCCCATCCGATCCCATGGGTTAGCCAACCGCCCAACCACTGTAGTGATGGGATCCAATTTGGAATTTGGTTAGGTTTTGTCCCGGGTACCAAGGAAAAGAGTTCCAAGGCCCCCTAGCCGGAAGTTCATGCAAACATAAAACTAGTCATACCACTTACACACCCAATATGAAATTGCCTTTTTCTTAGCATCAACTAGCTTTAAAACAATCCTTTAATAAAACCATTATGTCACTGATGACAATCCTCAAAGTCTCTGGTTGAATCCTTATTTCCAGTCATTCTTTCATCGGTATACTTATGGCATCATTGGCAACCAAAACGCTCACCACCTGTTCTCTCACGGGCCTTTTTCATGGTTCCTAGCTCATAGTAACCGGCAATATATTCATATAATAGAATGGAGTCTCCGTGGAAGATCAGCAAGATCAACCCACAGGTCCATATAAAAGAGCCATGGACTCATCTGTTGAGGACCAGCAAGGTCTATCAACCAGATCCATGCCCGGTTTCAGAAAACAACTCTTACTCCTTATTCCAATATCTTCCACGACGCACGTGTGGGTATCTTCGGCGACCCAGAGCCCGAGCACCGTATGGTCAGCACCCTCTAGGATCCTTCGCAGGTGACCTAGCGCTTCACTCATAGGCCGCTTCCTTGGTCCCTCATCCACCGTACCGGAAGCTCACCATTTAAATCGAGCCGAGGCTGGTCAAGACCTCGATCGACCTTGCTACGCGAGACGTCCTCCATTGACTCTCCGTCTCAGCAGTTGCAACTTTATCAGTTCAGTCTTCATGACCTTAATCCTCAAGACGGTCAAAATGCTTCTCCAGCATTCTTGACATAAAACAGTCATTTACAAATAGTCACAAATACAGTTTCTATAACGAACTCTTGTCTTTCCATATTATCCACTCTCGGACCACATTACTTATTCCACATTCCATTCAGTGTGTACTCGTTCTCATCCATTCACTCATATAGACTACATTATCTCACATACATCTTCATATTCATTATTCTACATACATATCCATGTTCGTACGTCCACATCATACATCCAATTTCACATTCATACATACGCATCTACATGCATACATCCACATCTACATTCATACTTCCATACCTCCATTTCCACATCCACACATCCACATTCATATTCATACATTCATACATCCACATTCACATGCATACATCTATTTTCACATCCTCATTCATACATCCACATTCACATACATACATCCACATCCGTATCTACATCCATACATTCACATCCACCTCTTCATTCACAATCACATCCATACATCCACATCTACATACATACATCCACATTTGTATCTACATCCATACATTCACATCCACCTCTTCATTCACAATCACATCCATACATCCACATCTACATACATACATCCATACATCCACATCTATATACATACGTCCATTTTTACATCCTCATTCATACATACACATCCACATACATACATACACATCCGTATCTACATCCATACATCCACATCCACATCAACATTCACATTCACATTCATACATATACATCTACATGTATATGTAGATGTATATACACATCCGTATCTACATCCATACATCCACATCCACATCAACATTCACATTCATACATATACATCTACATGTATACATCCACATCACATTCATACATCCATACATCCACATCTATATACATACGTCCATTTTTACATCCTCATTCATACATACACATCCACATACATACATACACATCCGTATCTACATCCATACATCCACATCCACATCAACATTCACATTCATACATATACATCTACATGTATACATCCACATCACATTCATACAACCATATTACATCCATTCTCGTCCTAACACGTCCCATATACATCTTAACACATCCTAACTCATCTTAACACATTCTATCACATTTCATACACATCTTATCACATCTTTTTACATCTCATACACCTCTTATCACATCCTATCACTTTCCATACGCATCTTATCAAATCTTATCACATCTCATACACATCTTATCACATCTTTTTACATCTCATACACCTCTTATCACATCCTATCACTTTCCATACGCATCTTATCAATTCTTATCACATCTCATACACCTCTTATCACATCCTATCACTTTCCATACGCATCTTATCAATTCTTATCACATCTCATACACCTCTTATCACATCCTATCACTTTCCATACGCATCTTATCAATTCTTATCACATCTCATACACCTCTTCTCACATCTTATCACATTTCATATCTTTTTTTTAGAAAAAGAATTCTTATATTTGATATAAGATTTCTCTACACATTTATTTATACATAAATTCCATTTAAGGAGACTAACACTTTCAAAATTAAAATCAATCTTTTATGCATCTTCTTATACATAATTTCAATTTGGTAGGGAATTATACTTTTAGAATAAAAGAATTTCTCTTATGCATCTAAGTTAAGCATAAAATCCATTTATGAGAAAAATCACACTTTTAGTATAAAAAGAATATCTTTTATGCATACCTATATGCATGAAATCCAATATGATAAAAGTAACACTTTTGATATAAAAATTTTTCCTTTATGCATACTTCTATGCATGAAAATTAAAAATGATAAAAGTAACACTTTTGATATAAAAAATTTTCCTTTATGCATACTTCTATGCATGAAAATTAAAAATGATAAAAGTAACACTTTTGATATAAAAATTTTCTTTTATGCATACTTTTATGCATGACAATCAATCCCTCTTCAGAAATATAAAGACCTTGTTTCTAATTGTTTTAACCTAGAGAGAGAAAATATTCTAGAGAGAGAATATTCAGATTTTTAATATTTTTGGATAGAAAAATATCTCACCTTATTAAAATGAATTCTCTTGAAACAAAAATTCAGAAAGAATTTTCCAATGTGCAATTGGAATTAATTGGAAATAAGTATAAAGAACCTTAGTCTAAGGGTCTAGATTTTCAGAAATTTTTGGATTATGGTCCAATTAAGGTTCCTATGGGCCAATAGCATCAATCCATGTGTAGGGAGGAGATAAATCCTATTTGTAAAAGAAGATACCCAAAAATGAGTAAATGCTCACATAAGATGAATAGTTGAAAATGTACAAGGTTACCGTGAACAAAGAATCAAGCAATTTGTAAGGTAAGTGGTGAATTTTGATCTTTTCTATAATTTCTCAATGTTTCTCTCTTCTCAATCCCTCTCAAGCTTGAAAAGCTTAATTGGAATGGTTTTTGAATGCTATTGAAGTTAATTGATGAATGAAGAGTTACATAATTTGATGAATGCTATTGAAGTTAATTGATTAATGATAGTTAAGAGTTACATAAATTTTTATTTATGCTTAATTCAAATGGTTTTTATGTAATTTCTCTCTCTCACTCAAGAAATGGTCATACTCATGACCCATTCTCAATCCAAATGAAGCTTTTCATAAAGCTTTTCCTTAATCCAAGATTAATCTATGGCTTTTTTCTATGCTTTTAGTTTATGTATTTCATGAATATTGATGATTCAATCCATTAGGGATTAATGATCCAATTAGGGATCATTCTAATTATTTCCTTAAAGATAAGCTTTATCCCTTCTTAGAAAAATTGAGATTTATCAGTCATAGCAGCGGAGCTATGGCAACATTTTTATAAAAATTACTCATAAAATAATTTCATTCAAAGCATGAAAAGAGGACTTCCTACCATATTCTAGGAATTATCATCCTAGATTAATTGAAAGATATTCATTGAAATCCTAGAGAAATTGATTTTTATATGCATAATTGATTTTCATGCAGAGGTATGCATAGAAGATGATTATTTTATTATAAAAGAGTTACTTTTAGCATAATTAAAATTCATCCATAGAGGTATGCATAAGAGATGAATATTTTATTATAAAAGAGTTACTTTTAGCATAATTGAAATTCATGCATAGAGGTATGCATAAGAGATGAATATTTTATTATAAAAGAGTTACTTTTAGCATAATTGAATTTCATGCATAGAGGTATGCATAAGAGATGAATATTTTATTATAAAAGTGTTACTTTTAACATAATTGAATTTCATGCATAGAGGTATGCATAAAAGATAATTATTTTATTATAAAAGTGTTACTTTTAGCATAATTGAATTTCATGCATAGAGGTATGCATAAAAGATATGGGAAGTAATAAGATGTGATAATATGCATATGAGATGAGTTAGGATGTGATAAGATGAGTTAAGAAGTGATAGGATGTGTATGGGATGAGGTAAGAAGTGTATGTGATGGGATAAGATGTATATGGGTTGTGATAGGGTGAGAATATGGATGTGAATGTGGATGGGTATGTATGGATGTGAATGTGGATGGGTATGTATGGATGTATACATGTAGATGTGGATGCATGAATGTGGATCTATGGATGTGAATGAGGATGTGGATGTGGATGCATGGATGTAAATGTGGATGTGTATGTATGGATGTATGCATGTAGATGTGGATGCATGAATGTGGATGTATGGATGTGAATGAGGATGTGGATGTGGATGCATGGATGTAAATGTGGATGTGGATGCATGGATGTAAATGTGGATGTGTATGTATGGATGTAAATGTGGATGTGTATGTATGGATGTATGCATGTAGATGTGGATGTATGGATGTGAATGAGGATATAGATGTGGATGTATGGATGTGAATGTGCATGTAGATATGGATGTATAGATGTGAATGTGCATGTAGATATGGATGTATAGATGTGAATGGGAATGTGGATGTGGATGTATGAATGAGGACGTGATAATGGATGTATGCATGTGGATGTGGATATGGATGTGTATGTATGAATGTGGATATGGGATGTGGATTTATAAATGAGGATGTGAAAATGGAGATAAGCATGTAGATGTGGATGTATGGATGTGAATGCGGATGTGGATGTGGATGTGGATGTGGATGTATGGATGTGGATATGGATGTGAATATATGATATGGATGTATGGATGTATGGATGTGGATATGGATGTGAATATATGATATGTGATGTGAAGGAATCTGAAGTGAAGAGATGGAAAATGAGGTGATTGGATAAGCACACATATAAATGGAATGTGGAATAAGTAATGTGGATTAATGAGGGATAATGTGGAAAAATGAGAGTTAATATAGAAACTGTATTTGTGAGACCTAACTGATAAAGTTGCAACTGCTGACGGAGAGTCAATGGAGGACGTCTCGCGTAGCAGTCGGCCGAGGTCTTGACCAGCCTCGGTTCGATTAAAATGGTGAGCTTCCGGTACGGTGGATGAGGGACCAAGGAAGCGGCCTATGAGTGAAGCGCTAGGTCCCCTGCGAAGGATCCTAGAGGGTGCTGACCATACGGTGCTCTGGGTCGCCTAGGATACCCACGCGTGCGTCGAGGAAGATATTGGAACAAGAATAAGAATTGTTTTCTGAAACTGGGCATGGATCTGGTTGATTGACCTTGCTGGTTCTCAATGGATGAGTCCATGGCTCTTTATATGGATCTGTTGGTTGATCTTGCTGATCTTCAACGAGAGTCCATCTTGATAAGTGATTATATTGCCGAGTATTATGGGCTAGGAACTATTGAAACGGCCCCTGAGTGGACAGGTGGTGAGCGTTCTAGTTGCTAATGATGCCATAGATACTCTGATGAAGGAATGATGGGAAATTAAGAATCAACCGGATAAATTGGAAGATGGTGATCAGTGATGATGCCATAGATACTCTGATGAAGGAATGATGGGAATCAATCGGATAAATTGGAAGATGGTGATCAGTGATACTATGGTTTTATTAAAGGATTGTTTTAAAACTGGTTGAATCTGTGAAAAGGCAATTTCATATTGGGTGTGTAAGTGGTGTGACTAGTTTTATTTTTGCATGAACTTCCGGCTAGGGGGCCTTGGAACTCTTTTCCTTGGTACCCGGGACAAAACCTAACCAAATTCTTAATTGGATCCCATCACTACAGTGGTTGGCTAACCCATGGGACTGGTATCTTTATAGGTACAATCGGATCAGCTTGATCAGTAATGGTCTTGACTACGTTAGAGAAAAAAGTTATCCTGGTGGAATCGCCCGTGCTTTCCAGGTAAGGGAAGTTTTTTCGAGTCCGATTTTTGGAAAAATCGACGGATTAGTCTTTTGTCCGGATATCCGTGGGACGAGGCCCCGAGTGTGGGACCCTGCCCCGCGCTAGAAATGCTACTTCCGTTGCTAGCACCCGAATCCGTTGTGCGGTGGGGACAGGGATCTTACAACATTTTTGTCCTGTGGTAATGCAACCAAATGCCATGTTTCATTATGAACCAATGCGTCCATTTCAACATCCATTGCCTTCTCCCATACATGCTTTCCAATAGCTTCTGTATAGCATGTAGGTTCCACATGCTTCACCAAAGAAGTCATATATGCGTAATGCATAGCAAAATCACGATATGTCAACATATCAACTAGATATCTGACCCTTTGGGATCTCCGCAATGCATGCATGCATGCGGATCACTCTGAACACTCTGAACACCTGTGAACACCTCTGAACACCTGTCACTCTAGCATGTGGTGGCACATATCTATCCTGCCTAGCACCAGGTGTGTGCGTAAAACGGGTGTGCCAAGCTCCTCATCCAAACTCTCTGAACTTGACAACTTACGAGTTGCTTTATACCAACTAGTAAGTTCATCAAACACCACATCTCGTGAGATAACCACTTGCCTAGTTTGTGGATTGTAACATTTGTATGCCTTTTGATCCTTTGCATATCCAACAAACACACACTTTTCTGCCTTAGGATCCAACTTCCTTCTTCTTTCGTCAGGCACATGTACATAAGCTATGCATCCCAAACACTTTGAGGTGTCCAATTTCTGGCCTAAAACCTATAAGCCGCATCTTTGGCGCCGCATCTCTGGCGTACTTCCATGTATGGCTGTTGTGGGTGTCTTATTAAGTATATACACTGCAGTAGCACATGCTTCTGCCCAATAATAATCTGGCATACTCTTTTCATTGAGCATCGCGTTGGCAACTTCACAAATGACTCTATTCTTTCTCTCAGCAACACCATTTTGCTGAGGTGTATACCTGCAAGTTAATTGCCTTCTTATGCCATGCTTTCTCAAGAAATGCTCAAAAGCATGTGAGGTGTATTCACCACCTCCATCTCTCCTCAAACATTTAATCCAAGAGCCATATTGCTTCTCTTCAAAAGCTTTGAAATCCATAAACTTTCCCAACACTTCACTTTTCTCTCTGAGAAAGTAAATCCATGTCATTCTGCCAATGAATGTCACATAATATAAACTGCCTTTAATAGATGGGTTTTGTGCAGGACCCCATACATCGCTATTTACTATCTCAAGTGGCTTGCTACTCATATTGCCTTCTCTAGGAAACCGCAACCTCGCCTACTTTCCAAACTGACAAGCTTCACAAACATGCATATTCCCATCATACTTGAATCTAGGCAGCCCACTAACAATGCCTCTTGCCTGCATGTTCTTTAACCTTTGTATATTCACATGTCCGATCCTCTTATGCCACATGTCAATGTCCTGTACCACATTTTGGCTTTTAAAGAACATTGCTGATTTCAACTTAGGAATTCCAGCATCCAGCTTAAACAACCTGCCTTCTTTCTTTCCTTTGGCAATGACTCTACATCCATTTTTGAAATCCTCAACGAAGCAACCATGCTCGTTGAAACAAACCTGTAATCTCTGTTCCACCATTTGACCAACTTTTTGTAATAGAAGGCACATACAATACATCTGACATAGATTTTGTTTGACCATTGCGCATAACCAATGGTACACTTCCAGCATGTGTAATGGCATCTTGAGTATCATCTCCTGCCTCCACATAGCCTTTCACATCCATAGGCTTCATATGCTCAAACCATTCACCACATGACAAGTCATCACTTTCAGCATTTGTCATCATAGATCCCACAACATGTTTCATGGCAAAAACAAGTGATTTGCGCTACCATCATTACTGGTTGATGCATAATTTCCACCATGTTGTGCATAATGTCCACCATGTTGTGCTCTACCCCTCTCAAATCATTTTGTTTGCGAAAACAATCACGTGCCATATGACCAAATTTCCCATAGTAATGACATTCCACATCTTGCTGCATAGATGTTTGTTGGCCTTGCCAACGTCCTCTACCACGAGGATTACCTCTGCCTCTCTGAGGTGTATATCCACGACCACCTCTAGCACCATATGAAGGCTAAAAATTCTATTGTGGTGACCTGTCCTGCCATCCACACGACCATTACCACACGGCCACATGATGTAAATCTCCCCCCTGCCTCTAGATCCTCTTTGTGAATAGAAAGCTTGATTTCTGCCTTTATCATCATGGCTAGTAGGTGCATCATGAAAAGAATCACTGAGTTTGATCTCCTCAACAAGCAAGAGTGAAACCAACTCATCAAAGTCTGGTAAACCTGTACTCCGAACTGAGATGGATGTATCAAAAGACTTAAAAATCAATCTTTTATTCATCTTCTTATGCATAAATTCAATTTAGATAAGAATGACACTTTTGAAATTAAAATCAATCTTTTATGCATCTTCCTATGCATAAATTCAATTTAGATGAGAATGACACTTTTGAATTAAAAATCAATCTTTTATGCATAAATTCAATTTAGATAAGAATGACACTTTTGAAATTAAAATCAATCTTTTATGCATCTTCCTATGCATAAATTCAATTTAGATGAGAATGACACTTTTGAAATTAAAATCAATCTTTTATGCATCTTCCTATGCATAAATTCAATTTAGTAGGAATTACACTTTTAGAATAAAAGAATTTCTCTTATGCATCTAATTTATGCATAAAATCCATTTATGATGAAAATCACACTTTTAGTATAAAAATATCTTTTATGCATACCTCTATGCATGAAATCCAAATATGATAAAAGTAACATTTTTACAATAAAATAATCAGCTTTTATGCATACCTCTATGCATGAAATTCAAATATGATAAAAGTAACACTTTTACAATAAAACAATCATCTTTTATGCATACCTCTATGCATGAAATTCAAATGTGATAAAAGTAACACTTTTACAATAAAACAATCATCTTTTATGCATACCTCTATGCATGAAATTCAAATGTGATAAAAGTAACACTTTTACAATAAAATAATCATCTTTTATGCATACCTCTATGCATGAATTTCAAATATGATAAAAGTAACACTTTTATATTAAAAAAAAATCTTTTATGCATATAATCAAAATGCATCTTCTATGCATGAAAATGATACTTTAGAATATAGAAACCATAAGGATTACTCTTTTAGAATAATAAAATATGAATTTTAATTCACTAATTTCTAAAAATTTCACCATAACCTCCTTTGTATGGCTGACCATTTTTCAAATTTCTAAGTCTTTAAAACTAATTAAAAGTGTACCAAAATATTAAAATTATCCTAAAGTAAATATTTTTCACTTAATTGAGATAAACCTTATAAAAACTTGACATTAATCAATTAATCATTCACGTAGGATAGAGAGGTTGGTTTTACTAGAGAGGAGAGAGGAATGCCTTTTTGTAATGAGGCATAACATTTTTAGAGAAGACATAAAGCATAAAAACTATTTAAAACCATAAAAAACCATAAAATAAGTGAAAAAGAAGAATCACCAACTTACTAATGACTTTGAGAGCTTTCCTTTGGCTTGATGGTTTGAGGGTTCAACTCTTGTTTGGAACAAGAGTAGCCACCAATCTTTGGAAGAGGAAAATGTCACAAACTAGTGAATTATTAATAAATTCACAGTTCTTAGCTTGGGAGGAGTAGAGTAATATTAACCCATGGCGGACATTGAGACGTACTATGTTTTACGTCATTAATTTAAATATTCTGAGTCATGGGCCGGGCTTGTCGGCACCATAGGTTAAGGATGAAGGGATTGGGTGATCGTCTGATGAGAGGCGCACCTTGGATATCAGTAGGATAAGGGTTAGGGTCGGTCGGCCATGTATGGGCGCCCAAGTGTGAACGGCCAAGTCACCTATAAGAGTCAAATGTAACCCTAAAATCCTCATTCTCATGTGTTGTGAATACGAGAGTGCTCTTGCCTTATCTCCTTGGTTTCCTTCTCCTGCGCGTGTGTGAGAGAGAGAGAGAGAGAGAGTAAGAGAGCGATCGAGCGCACTGTGTAGCGGCACGGCGGCGGCGGCGAGGCGGTAGAGCGGCGCGACGGCAGCTCCTCCTTCACGACTGCGACATGGGAATCCTTCAAGGCGACAGTTAAGCGGTGTGAGTGACACACCTTTTGCATTCTGTTTTGAACTTGCCTTCCTGGTTGTATGCTTGCAGCCATTCGTGGCTCGCATACGGTGTGTGGCAAGTCCCCAGCTACGACCTGTGCGACAAAAGCGCACATTTTTGGCGTCGCTGTCGGGGAGTTGCCTTGCACCAAGCTCCAGTTTGCAGCTCAGGCTGCCTGCTGCTGCATGAAGTTTAATTTACACTGTTGGAAAGCAACTGTGTGTTTGTTGTTGAGGTGTTTCTGTGGTTTTTAATCTTTGTTTCTGCAATTTGTCTTCTGCATTTCTGTTTCTTTTGTTATTGTTCCGCTCCACGTGTGGGCGTGCAATCTGTTATCTGGTTTTCTGCGTGTGAGGGGGGATTTCTGAATCCCCAGATCTATGCTGTGTGCAAACTGCGCCACGGCCAAGGCTGAACTGTAAAGGAACCCTAGAAAACTTATCTAAAAAAAACAGAAAACAAAAATTTAAAAAAAATAAAAAATTATATTTTATTTCTAAAGAAGAAACCAAACGTGTGAAGAGGAAAGATTTTCCAATTGGAAAAAAAATTTGAAAAGAAAAAACCCCCAATTGACCCACGACCCACGGCCCCCGCCCCGGCCTCGGTCTCGGTCTTTTAATATATATATATAGGAGAGTGAGCCTCCATAGCTTTCTTTCAAGTGAGAGCTTATGGGAAGTCATGCCCTATATGTAGCTCACTCCCCAAGGAGTAAAGTGAGCATGTGGGATAAAGCCCTCACCCTTTCCTCCACAAGCAAATAGGCTTTTGCCCCTTCCCCCCAAGGGAAACGGACTGTTTTGAGGACTACAGGAGCTCTAGATAGGCGAACACGGTGCTGTAAAGCACACTAGGACCCTTTGAACGATACGCTCGTTTCAAGCTATCACACGTCCTAGTCCAAGTTCGACCGTAAGTAAGGGGGTCAAAAACGAGTTAAAAACAATCTAAAAACAAGTAAAAACGGGGTGCGAAATACCCAAGAAACCACTTGTGTGGGCTTTAAGGGTAGTTACCAACACACGTAGGGTACCCACGTCACATGCATCTACGTTCTGGTCGGGTACTAGAGCCTGAGCCACTAGAAAGCGTTTCAGTTTACGTAGGCTCACACCATCCCTCCACGTTGGCATCTTGGCCTTGCTGGAACCCAAGGGAGTGCAACCCAAGATCCACGAATAGTGGATAGTGACTCGCCGACTCAGAAGTCATGGAAGGACACCCTACCAAGAACCCTGAGGAGACAAGCCAAAACATGCCAGTGTGGGCCCCACAACCTGGATCTAGCATGTTTAGTCATCTAATAGAGACCTTTAGTAGAGCTACACGCTTTGAGCATGTGACAAGCGAAGTAAATGAAGAAGGAGGGGTAGTAGATTCACCATTCACATCTTATGTAGACCCTACCCTCCCAAAGAGTGTCCATGTGGATATTCTACCCACTTCGTTTAATGAGGGCCCTACTGAGCTACCACATTCCGATGCTCTTCCTAAAGTAGAGGTCCCTAGAAGCCAATCCATAAGAAGTGACATTGCGTCCACTTCAAGAGAACCGTTTGGCACACCAAGTCTAGATGGGATATTTCTCAATGAAAATTGGGAATATGATCTACACACAGAGACTCTAACGGACCTATACATGGGTTACACATACCATGTGGGTTGGTTAGAAGTCCTACGATCTACATCTAGCACCACTAATCTAGAAGAGCAACAACAAATGATATGTGAGGTCATTCATAGAATTATCCAATTTGAGAGGCAAAATAGGGGAGTGAACCTAGTTTCCACTGGCCCTATGAGATTTTTGGATACGGGCAAGGCCAAACAACCAACCCTATCACAATTGGTCGGTGAGTCCCATAGACCCTTCATATGTTGTTTCGCCTGGAGTCTCAATGATGCAGGTTGAGCCCACGAGCAGTAACTTTAGCTTCCCAACCTTGGCTCAACTTTCCATTAAGGAATCCACAATGCCTACCCCAATGATGAGCATAGCGAAAAATGCACTTGTTACCGCTGTAGTTAGTACGACACCGCTACCTAGTGGAACAGTACCTACAACAGTGCGTGCCAGTGCCTATCAACCATATGTACCTATCGCTACTCATGCTCGTGTAGCTCCTACGCCTCTTAGTATGCCAATGGCGTATGCTCCACGACCACCTTATCATAACCATTATCCAAGGGGAGCTAGGCCTAATCACATATCATATCCTACGTCGTTTGCCAACATACTCAGACCAACGCCAACTCCTATCAGCCAGGCTATCCCAAAAGTGCCTCCACCAGCTATGCCTGCTCACCTAGGTGATCTCGCAGCATTTGCTCAGATGATCGGACGATCTATTGCGGAAAACATCTGAGAGAGAACCTAGAAGCAAGGCAGTACAAGTGGCTAAGCTCACTCAAAACTTCAGTGGTAAACGAGGATGTTAGGAAGCACATTGAAGTCTTTGAACACGTGTGTGATTCCTTGGAAGAGCACAATGAGCTGCATAAGTGTAAAGCCTTAGGCTTAACCTTGAGTGGGAAGGCCGGAGATTGGTATCGAACCTTAAGGGTTGAAGAGCGCACTCACTACCCCACTGTCAAGAGGTTATTCTTGAAAGAATACATACGTGAGGGTGTGCTTTGGCATCTCAACTCCAAAAAGCTGAACGCGAGGAAGGGGAGTCAGTGAGAGACTTTATAAGTCGATTGCACTCCCGATGAGCGCTTCAATAATAACCAACTGCTTGATAGATTCATTCGAGGATTGCGCCATGAGGACATATACAATGGCCTAGTCATTAGAGGCCTTACAATGTGGGAAGCAGTCACTGCCAATGCAATCCAGTTAGAGGACATATACAATGGCCTAGTCATTAGAGGACATATACAATGGCCTAGTCATTAGAGGTCTTACAACGTGGGAAGCAGTTCACTGCCAATGCAATCCAGTTAGAAGACAACTTGATGATTGCAGGTAAAAAGGTGTCTTCGGAGACAAAATCCGTTAGTTCACAAGTATCTGGGCACGAGCCAATGACGGTGAAACCTATTGCCAAGGAGCCCAAGATATCTGAAATGTCTGTGATGACCGACCTTACTAAGGCTCTCCAAGAATACTTTAGGGGTAATCGAGCTCCTCAGAATAGCCATATGTTCCAAGAAGAGAGCAACAATGGTGTTCGGTGTGCTTAGGACCACATAGCACGAGTGACCGACCTTACTAAGGCTCTCCAAGATATCTGAAATGTCTGTGAGTGACCGACCTTACTAAGGCTCTCCAAGAATACTTTAGGGGTAATCGAGCTCCTCAGAATAGCCATATGTATCCAAGAAGAGAGCAACAATGGTGTTCGGTGTGCTTAGGACCACATAGCACGAGTGAATGTCCCACATTCAGAGTCAAATTCAATGGGAATTGTAATGCATGTGGTAAGTATGGCCATCAATCTAAAGATTGCCTAACACTTAAGCGAATGTTGGCAAACCAGGCACCACTAGCTTGGTCAAACACACCTCAAGTACCCGCGCTAATGCCTGCACAACCTATCGAGCAACCGTCACAGCACATAGTTCCAAGGAATCCGAATGTAGTCCAGTCTGTGCCGTTACCACCGCCAGTGCTAGGACCACAACCTCCACATCCAAGGATTACCCCAATAAACCAGATGGGTTGTGAGTCACATAGTGTATGTGGGGATTATGAAGAGGAGATAGACCCTATTGCTCCATACGGGATTGATACGTTTGAAATGATTCCCCAGTACTACATGGAGGATCATTTCGGGCAAGTCAAGCATGTATATCAAGCGGCTGCTCTCCCCACTAGAGGGCAAAACCTTAATACTTTGGCGAGGAGACCACCTCTTCAATGCTACGAGTGTGGTGGACCGCATCGTGTAGCGGAGTGCCCTAATAGGTTACAGAAGATCGCTACTCAGATGCAACCAAATCAAGGGAGCACATCGGGAATGCCGGTACTTACATGTAATCGTTGTGGCATAGATCATTTGATTGCTCAATGTCCACATAATCCTAATGCACCCAAGATTACGCCATTGAATTTGGTTGAGGTCACCAACCAAGCACGAGGAACCACACCCGTTGTACCCGCGAATGTAGTTACACGGTCAAGGCTTCAAAATCAAAACTACATTCTTGAAGAGAGGGATACTGCATCAATCGCTCTGGCAAAGAAAAAGAAAACACGGCGGAAGAGATCGCTTAATGCCACGAGTTCCAAGCCCAGTTCAAAGACCAACATAGGGACAGGAGATGACCCCGTGTATATGAATGATCCTAAAGATGATTCTGATTCAATAGAAACCATGGGGACCAAAGCCACTACCTTAAGGGAGGAACCCACTCGGGAGCTCAATGAAGGAGAATCAAGTGAGTACATAAATAAGGGGAAACAGAAGGAAACTTCCTCGGCCCCACAACCAAGTCAGTTAATGTCCTCTCGACCACCCAAACTGACTGAGACTCCCAAAGACAAGCCACGTGGGCCAAAAACCCTTAAGAAAAAGATTGGAACTTACCCAAACCCAGTTGAGGAGATTGAACAAGTGCAACACTTAAGGGGTTTGGTGGAAGAAACACAAAGAGAACTGGAGCCAAACCCGAGAAAAATCAAAATTCCAGACACAGTGTTTCCTACGCAAGTTCAGCCTCACAGGAACCATAAACCATTAGCTATACCTAGTATCATTCGGGAAGAAAGTGAGGATAGGACATCTGGAAGTGGGAAAACACCCTTCTTGCTGGAAAGAATGTTTAGTGAGGGAATGCCTAACCCCATCGAAGAGGAAGTGATTCCATCTTCACCAATTCCTAGTCAAGGGGCGATATCTCGAAAAGTACCGTTGAATGTGTCCAAGCTAATGGATTTCATGTCTTCTGAGATCAGAACCACGATCATATCCAAATTATATGGAGATCCTGAGCTATTCTTAGCTCTTCGGGCATTTCTCAATGGAGAACTAAAGGCGGGGCTACCACAATTTGCAAATATGGATAGACCCGACACGCTTCAAGATGAAGGGGAACATTGGGATCTACAACCCAACCTAGATGAAGATTCGGTCGTTGAAATACCTGTGAACAAGTTGGGACAGTACTTTGAAGGGGACGAATCTAATGCCACCCTCCCCATTACTACCAAGGGATTAACTCTAAAGGGAATCCTTGATGGTGGTGCTGGAGTGAGCATTGTGACTAAAAACTGTTGGGAATCTATGGGAAGGCCTCACCACGAAGTCACAAACATAGTGGTTAAGATGGCAAACGGAACCATAGCTAAACCTATTGGAATGTTAAGGGACCTTAAGATCAAGGTCCTGGGATACAAGGTAAAACATACCTTCATTGTAATGGATTTCTCCAAGCATCCTATGTCATATCAAATGATCTTAGGACGTCCTTTCATGAGGGAAGCACAGATGGTGCATGACTGGTCAAAAAACCATGTCTACCTACAATTCCAGGACTCTGTCATTCGAGTTGATCTTGAGAATGGTCGTGCACATCCTTTAGGAAGCAAGGTTATCATTGATAAAATCGATCGGATACCACTATTCACTCCGCCCCATTAAGATATTGCTATACATGCAAAAAAGAGACTGATGATGGGAAAGACTCTCCTTACATGGATGTCCTACCGGGTATGATTGAGTCGGATAACGTGGATTGGGTACACCTAGCGGCAACCATAGACACATGGGGAAATAGAGGCACAAGCTGGGTAACACCTGAGGGGTAAGATATGCCACCGTTAGTGCCAATAAACATGATAGGTGTTATGCACATGACTCCTGATGGCAAGAAAGTGGCAAACTCAACTGACAGTAGCGAAGACTCTGACCAATGTAACTCTGACTATGAATCTCAAGAACAAATTGACTCTGAGCCTGATGGGGGGGATGAATCAAATATTCACCCAAATGTGGAAGCAAGGTGCTCAAGGCCTAGGACAGTGACCTCATGCAGCTCATCCGAAAGTGAAGATTGACCAAGTGAGTTCGAATCTGATAGAAACGAAAATCAAAAACTTGGTAAGAAGAAAACCAGACATAAGCGCTAACGCTATCGAGCTAATGTACGCACTGCAATAAACAAGGAAAGATCCACTGCAGAATGGCTTAGTTATGTAGGAGCCATTGATGCTCATCGGAAGATAGCGGATAATTGGGGACAATACCTCCAAAGTGTCATGTGGTGTATTCTGCAACCTCATGACGTCGCCCAATTAGAAATCGAAGAGAAGCCGAAACTAAGTCGTACTGCAAGAGGGCGGCAAAACCAAGAGTTGGCTCAACAAAAGGAAGCGGAATTGAAAGAAAAAAGCCTGGCACAACAAGAACCAGTAGACTTACACCCCGCACCCGAGCATTTCAAATCATTTACCACAGGGGAACGTAAAGTGGTCTACACAAAAGCCCAACGAATGCCTACCAATGGGAGTAGCGGTGTCTACGATGGCCCTGCGGCGGTAGTTAAGGAGATAGACTTAGCAGATCCGGGTGAGGAGTCTAAACCAGTTTTTATTGCTCAAGACCTCACCAAGGCGGAAGAAGCTGCACTTACGAAGCTTCTTAAAGAATTCAAGGACATATTTGCTTGGACATATCATGATATGAAGGGTGTTCCACCCTCGGTGGTGCAACACACGATTCCAATGATTAGCACTGCTAAACCAGTCCAGCAACGTCCCTACTCTTTGAATCCTAAGTACGCAAAGATTGTACAAGAGGAAATTGAAAAGCTTGTAAAATGTGGATTCATATACCCTATTGAGCACTCAGAATGGGTTTATCTGATAGTCATCGTACCAAAGAAGAATGGGAAACTCAGAGTGTGCGTTGATCTCAAAAAGGTTAATGCAGCCACCAGAAGGGATCATTACCCCTTGCCGTATTCTGAACATGTGCTTGAAAGAGTGGCAGGCAAGGAGGCATATAGCTTTTTAGATGGGTACTCGGGTTACAATCAGATCACAATTGCAGTCGAGGACCAAGCTAAAACAGCATTTATCACGGAGTTTGGAGTGTTTGCCTTTCGCGTCATGGCTTTTGGCTTGACCAATGCACCTGCAACATTCCAACGATTGATAAACACGACTTTTAAGGAATATCTAAGGGACTTATGTGAAGCTTTCTTAGATGATCTTTGTGTTCATTCCTCTTGGGACGAGCACTTGATGTGTTTACGAAAAATATTTGAAAGGTGTAGATTATATCGCATCTCATTGAATCCTTTCAAATGCCAATTCTGGGTTAAACACGGAGTTATCTTAGGGCATATAGTGTCCAAAAATGGGATTTCCACTGACGAGAGTAAAATCAAGGTCATTTTGGAATTACCCCCACCCACCAACTACAAGGGAGTCCAACGGTTTATGGGCCATGTTGGTTATTATCGAAGGTTTATTCTATTCTTTGCCGAGATAGCTCGACCATTGTATAAGCTTCTCATCGAGTTTATTTGGACCGAAGAATGTGACCGTGCCTATGAGCTATTAAAGAAGACCTTGGCGAGTGCTCCAATCTTGAGAATGCCTAGCTGGGATTTAATCTTCCATGTGCATATTGATGCATCAAACTTTGCTATTGGGTGTGTGTTGACTCAACCTGGAGAACACAAGCTAGACTACCCCATTAGCTTTGCCAGTTGAATGATGCTGAGATGAACTACACCACTACGGAGCGAGAAGGGTTGGCAATGATATATGCAGTAAGGAAATTTCATTATTACCTCCTTGCCACCAAGTTTGTTTTCTATGTAGATCATCAAGCATTGTTGTATCTGGTAAACAAACCATGCTCCACAGGAAGAATCACACGATGGCTATTGATTCTTCTTGAGTTTGATTTCACTGTTGTTGTGAGACCTGGCAAAAAACATGTTATGGCTGATCATTTGTCTCGCATACCTAATGGTGAGGCTCCTACGGGGGTTGATGATGACTTACCTGACACTTCCCTGTTCATGGTGGAGACAATGCCTGAATGGAGTGAGAAGATTGTTAACTTTTTGGTTAATGGCTTTCCACCCAAGGAGCTTCGTAAAGATCTAGCTCGAAAGCTAATCAAAGAATGCGAACCCTATTGCCTGATAGCCGGGACTCTTTATAAAAGAGGAAAGGATGACGTTCTTAGGCGTTGTGCCCGAGAGGATGAGTATCTATACATTTTGCAAGAGGCACATATGGGCGTAGCCGGTGGTCACTTCTCAGGAGACTTAACTGCGCGAAAGATCTTATAATCAGGGTATTGGTGGCCCACTATGTTCCAAGATGCATCACTCTTTGTGAAGGGTTGCGATGAATGCCAACGATACAAGAAACCCCAGAGAAAAGATCAGATGCCCCTACATCCAATCAAATTAAACCAACCATTTGAAAAGTGGGGTTTAGACTTTGTAGGTCCAATTAGCCCAGCGGCCCGAAACACACAATCTCGCTATATTATTGTGGCCCCCACTGACTATATGACCAAATGGGCTGAAGCGAAAGCGACACATAAGGCAGATGCGAGGACAACAGCCAAGTTCCTCTTTGAAAATATAATCACACGCTTCGGTTGTCCTTTTGAACTTGCGAGCGACAATGGTACGCATTTTATAAATGAAGTGATTAAGGAGCTCACAACAAATTTCATGATATCCCATCATAAATCTACTCCTTACTATCCGCAACAAGCGAATGGCCAAGCTGAGAGTACCAACAAGACCTTAATCTCTGTTTTGACAAAGACAGTTGAAGCTCATCGCACGGATTGGGATCTAAAGCTTACGACAGCTTTATGGGCCTATCGTACTGCGTACAAAGTGGCTATTAATTGCACACCATTCAAAATGGTATATGGCCAAGAAGCAGTCATGCCGTGGGAATTTGTCATTCCAAGTCTTCGTATTGCTACTCAAGAGGGTTGGGATGGTAATCCCTTAGCAGAGCGTCTGTATATCCTTGAGCGGCTAAACGAAGAAAGACAATTGGCTGTGTACAATGCCCTTGTGGAGAAGGATAGAAGGAAAAAATGGTTTGATCGCCACCTCAAGGACAAGGACATCAAGGTTGGGGATAAAGTCCTAATGTATGGAGTGCGTAATGAAAAGAAGAAGCTCAAATATGCTGGTAAGGGACCATATAGAGTATGTGAAATTACCCCGCAAGGTACCATTAGAGTGGAGACTCTCGACGGAGTTGAAACCATTGGATTCCTTAATGGGAGTAAATTCAAAAGATACTATGACCCCCTGAGCCAGGAGGAGTTACATGCAATCCATCAAAAGAAGGCGGCTAAAGAACAAGCTGAGCTTAAAAAGATACAAGCGAGAGTCGAAGCCAAAGAACGTCAACAGCGTGCTAGGCGACAACGAGAAGCCAACTTGGGGATTACACAAGCATTTTTCGAGGAAGCAGAGGAGGATGCACTGGAATCTGACCCACCTCTAAGATACCCAATTGAGTTACAGAGTCCTTACGGGGAGGTGCTATATAATGCATTATTGGATACAGGAGCTCAACACAATTTGTTATCATATGGCGTGTGGTGTCAACTTGGAAAACCACCTTTATCCAAGAGTGCTATCCAAGTTCAAGGTATCAACAAGAAGAAAACCCCTGTCTCAGGAATTCTGCACACTCCGGTTGCCTATGACAAGGGGACCGTAATTCAAAGCTTTTTGGTTATGCCTGCTGGTACCATGGAAGGGACTGTAAACTTAGGGCGCAAATGGATGATGGCCACCAAGTGCAATATCGATTGGGCAACCAGACGAGTCACAACGCAAGAACCAACACTAGGTCTGACTGCTCAAAATCCCGCTCCTAAGCCATCGACTCTGGACAAAATGTTGGATAATGAAAAATCACAAAGTCCAATGGCAAAACCATCTTCGATTGTTGGCCACCCCTCTAACGCTTCAACGCCAAGAGTGGAAACAGGCAAGGTGGTCCCTAAAGCTCCGCTTACTATGCCAAAAAACACATACAAATGGGTTCCAAAAGCTTCGTTAATAGCTACTTCCCCTGCTCAATCTCGTTCAGCCACCAAGAAGCCTCGTAAAAGGAAAGCAGCTAACCACCCGAGAAAGGGCAATGTAACATCACGATGGATCCCTAAAAAATTATTAGTAGCCCAAGGGTACTACGAGGGGAATGACCAGATTTGGGTCCCTAAACATAAGGTGAATCCCTCTACATCACCTGTGAAACCTTGCAAACCAATTATTGCCACCCCAACGACAATTCAAGATCGTGGTAAGGGAAAGGTCATAGAGTGCTCCGCACCACTTCTTCCAGAGTTAGTTTGGATTCCCAAACGATATCGATCATTACCACCTAGCTCAGGAAGGGGGGAGCCACATGAAGCTTCTAGCTCCTCATGCCAGGCACACACTCATATAGAAGTTTCTACATGCTTTACACCTACTCTTGTCAACACCCAACAAAAAACCGATGAGTCTACGTCTCCCCTTGTAATAGTATCATCGAAAACCATTTCCTCCATTCGTCAATGGGAGCGTACACTACCATCTCTACAATTGGATGTGGCCACAAGGGTCATAAAAAGCTATCTGCCCACATCACAACCTATGACCCGCTGGACAAATTGGTTCCAAGAGGCTGCAACATCATTGCAAATAATATGATCTACCCAAGGAAAGGGGGAGCATGTACTCACGCTCGACATTCTAATGCTTCCTCCTTAACCTTCTCCCCTGACCATGTAATTGCCAAATTCAAGGGGATGTATATATATAGCTTCATACATTTTTTTTTAAAAAAAACAAAGAAAAGAAAAACAAAAAATAGTAAAAAGAGCAAGAGCACAAAAACAAGAGAAATATCCGTATACAAACAAGAACTAGATTGACCTGTCAAACCTACTGATGCTATATCTGTGTTTGCAGATATGGCAGATGCTCGATCATCATACACTTCATCCACTCCTACCTTTGGTGAGAGGTATCATCTATACCTTTCTCAGATATTCCACATGTGCTATCCTGTAATTGAAACTGAATGGGATCATATAGATGTACTAGCCAGAGAGGAAAATGTTGAGGAATTAGAATGGCTAATTCGCCTATTGACCATGACTGACCCCTACTCCGTAGAGGAAATATCCCCGATAGCCCAATGCCTTCCTTTTCCACAAGATGACTATCCTCGCATGGTTACATTCTTGATGAGTTTATGTGGATGGGAAAATGAAACGGAAATATCTGACAATGATGAATGGACGGATGAAACTCATGGCACTACTGAGGTTGATTTTATTTATTTGGATGATGCGGATAGAGGCTTAGCCTTAGGGCTAGAGCCAAGACTCTACAACATCCTCTTACCGTATCCTCAGTAGTAGTGTGGTGACTGGTAGGTAGGTTAGAGTTTTCAAGTTTTTTCTAGTTTGGATTCCTTAAACGAGTCTTTAATTTTTCACACTGATGTGCCTCTCGAGGTATAGTGCTTGTTAGTTGATTGTACAGGTTAAAAAGTTTGAGGTGGGTTCGCTTTCAAGTCTTGAGACTGCCGCAACGTTCATCAAAATATATCTACATCAAATTGCAAGTTGTCTCGTCAAATCAAGGAGATCTCCAAAATACACGTGTAATTCTTCCATACCCACTCTCTTCTGTTTTTTCTGTTCAGTTAATTGCATGAACTATAATGCATGACCACATGGAAATTGTCAATGTACTACTTAATTTTTGAAGTTGCTTGCATGCTAGTGTAAATCATTAATGAGCTTAACTTTATTGGAAATATTCCTAGGCAGCATGACGTCTTTAGTTAACCCTGGAATACGATTGTCTTAGGTCTCGGGTCAAACCATCTTAATGTTTAGCACCTGGCCATGTGTGTGTTGACCTCTAGGACATAGCTATTACCCTTTTGTCGAAAGGATGCAAGACAAATTATAGTTCAGGAGCGAAGATCAAAAGAAACCGATTTTAAAAAAAAAGCCTATAATAAATGGCAATACAAGTCTATGATGTGCTTTAATGTTGGCCTATCGCCTTATTGATACTTGGTAGGCGAGGAGTATTCTACTCCAGACCGATGCCTTGGTTGGTAGGGGGTAGCCTTGCCTAAGGTGAACTAATAGATTCCTGGATAATGCCTTGTGTAAAACATGGTACCAGGATCGATGTTAGTTTTGCCTTAGGAAGGTCGCCATTGTGTGTAAAAACTGTCATGTGCATTTAAAAAAAAACAAAACAAAACAAAAGGGCAAAAGGCTCCTGAACTCTAATGTTTCTTGTGTCCCTAGACTCGTGGTATTAACTTGTGCTTAGAGTAGACACAGTGTGGTCATCTGTTTATTTATTAAGCTTGGTTATTTTCCTTGACTTGGACCAGTTTTATAAACCTTGATTAACCTTTGACACCTTGCTAACTCTTGATTTACTTTCAATAATTTTAAACTCATGTTAATTTACTACACTAGCTCACTCATGTGACCCTTCAACTAAGTTCTCATCGCAACATCCATTGTGGTCTAACATGCTTGAATTTATACACTTTATATCTTTTGAATTCCAGCATACCTTCACTCTACTTCCCTGTTTTGCAGACGGTCTACCACAACAACCCTCTCGAGCTTACCATACCATAGCTTCCGAGGACGGAATCTACATCAGGAAGGGGGGCATGTTAACCCATGGCGGACATTGAGACGTACTATGTTTTACGTCATTAATTTAAATATTCTGAGTCATGGGCCGGGCTTGTCGGCACCATAGGTTAAGGATGAAGGGATTGGGTGATCTCGCTGATAAGAGGCGCACCTTGGATATCAGTAGGATAAGGGTTAGGGTCGGCCGGCCATGTATGGGCACCCAAGTGTGAACGGCCAAGTCACCTATAAGAGTCAAATGTAACCCTAAAATCCTCATTCTCATGTGTTGTGAATACAAGAGTGCTCTTGCCTTATCTCCTTGGTTTCCTTCTCCTGCGCGTGTGTGTGTGTGTGAGAGAGAGAGAGAGAGTAAGAGAGCGATCGAGTGCACTGTGTAGCGGCACGGCGGCGGCGGCGGCGAGGCGGTAGAGCGGCGCGACGGCGGCTCCTCGGCTGCGACGTGGGAATCCTTCAAGGCAGCAGTTAAGCGGTGAGTGACACACCTTTTGCATTCTGTTTTGAGCTTGCCTTCCTGGTTGTATGCTTGCAGCCATTCGTGGCTCACATACGGTGTGTGGCAAGTCCCCAGCTACGACCTGTGTGACAAAAGCGCACAAGTAACAGTGCAAAAAACACTATTGAGTTTCAACAAAGGGGAAGGCCTCTATTTAAAGGAAAAAGTGAGCTCCTAACCAAACAAACTGATTCTAGAATTTTTCAATTTAATTTGGTCAAATTTTGACATTTTTAGGTCAATTAAGCTAACTTTTTGCAACTAGACTTGAAGTAGGAGAGAGGAGAGATGAAATATCTTAATTTTTGAAGATTTAAAACTCAATTGCACATGTGAAGTAGACGCCTCATTCATGAGGGAGAAATCCCCATGCAGAGGTGTCAAAAATGCATCATTACTTCTAAATATCTCCCCTTTTTAACTATTAGCCTTGTCCTTATTCAACTCTTCATCTTATGTGAGTATTTACTTCTAAATATCTCTCCTTTTTAACTATTAGCCTTGTCCTTATTCAACTCTTCATCTTATGTGAGTATTTACTTCTAAATATCTCCCCTTTTTTAACTATTAGCCTTGTCCTTATTCAACTCTTCATCTTATGTGAGTATTTACTTCTAAATATCTCCCCTTTTTTAACTATTAGCCTAGTCCTTATTCATCTCTTCATCTTATGTGAGCATTTACTCATTTTTGGATACCCAAAATATCTCATATTTTTGATATTACTCATAGTTTCTTACTAATAAACCTTGTACATAGTCAACTCTTCATCTTATGTGAGCATTTACTCATTTTTTGGTATCTTCTTTTACAATTTAGATTTATCTCCTCCCCACACATGGATTGATCCTATTGGCCCATAGGAACCTTAATTGGACCATAATCCAAAAATTTGTGAAAATCTAGACCCTTAGGCTAAGGTCCCTTATACCCATTTCTAATTACATCCAATTGCACATTGGAAAGTTCTTTTTGAATTTCTGTTTCAGGGGAATTCATTTTAATATTATGAGAAATTTTTCTATCTAAAAAATATTCAAAATCTGAATATTCTCTCTCTAGAATATTTTCTCTCTCTATGTCAAAACAGGCAGAGACAAGATCTTTTATATTTCTGAAGAGGGAATTGATTACAGGGGAAGATGCTAGATATCTTGAGAGGCTGGGGAGGAATCTTACATTCTCTCCCACTTGAAAAACGCGAGATGTCCTCATCTCGCAAACTGGGGGTAATTCCGCAAGATGCACGAATATAAGACTAAGAGAAATTTTAATTAAGAGTAACCACCAAGAAAAGTCTCAAAGAGAGCAAGACTCAAGCCAAGAACAAAGATTTCAACTTTATTCACTCTTGGAACATATACAGCCAAGATAGAAGAACTTTTTACAAATCCATAAGCCCGTCCATCATATGGTCACAAAAGCAGCACTCACAAGCAACACACGTATAAGGTAACTCATCTATGGGAATAATTCGGCCGGTTATTGCAGCACCTACCTCATTGGTATGAGGTGACCTAATAAAAGGACCTCTAAGAGGCAAGCCAAAAATGGAATAAAGGAATATCTTCTGGTGAGGGGGAGAAAACACGCAAGTAAGAAGACCCGCTCAGAAAATCCACCATGCCTTGATCTCATCACGCAATAGTATCGGGGACCCAAACCCAAAGCTTCAATAAACATAGCCAAGCAGACATTGTTACAAAAGTGATGCCGACCTCACGGTGTTACCCTAGTTATGTCTCAATAGGTCCGCCATTTGGTCTGAGCTACAGAAGTTCCCAAGTGAGGGAAAAGTGAGCACTCATACAGTTCTATAAAATCCTTCTTCACAGACTCGCTTGCGTCTTGAAGGTGGAAAATCATCATGGATAAAACCAAGTCCTGCTGCCAAGCCATAAAGGAGATTAAGAAAGAAAGGAGATCGATGGAAGTAAGATTACTGCGAGCGACAAGTAAGAGTTACGACATATAAAAGAAAAGAACTAGCCTAACCTAGAAGCCAATGGGGTATCTTGCCACTGAAGTTTTACCGTCTTTCCATGATTTGGGTTTGGCACATATTTCTATAGAAGGCTTACATGAAATACATTATGAACTTTGAGATGAGGAGGTAGAAGAAGCCAAGAGTAACCACCAAGAAAAGTCTCAAAGAGAGCAAGACTCAAGCCAAGAACAAAGATTTCAACTTTATTCACTCTTGGAACATATACAGCCAAGATAGAAGAACTTTTTACAAATCCATAAGCCCGTCCATCATATGGTCACAAAAGCAGCACTCACAAGCAACACACGTATAAGGTAACTCATCTATGGGAATAATTTGGCCGGTTATTGCAGCACCTACCTCATTGGTATGAGGTGACCTAATAAAAGGACCTCTAAGAGGCAAGCCAAAAATGGGATAAAGGAATATCTTCTGGTGAGGGGGAGAAAACACGCAAGTAAGAAGACCCGCTCAGAAAATCCACCATGCCTTGATCTCATCACGCAATAGTATCGGGGACCCAAACCCAAAGCTTCAATAAACATAGCCAAGCAGACATTGTTACGAAAGTGATGCCGACCTCACGGTGTTACCCTAGTTATGTCTCAATAGGTCCGCCATTTGGTCTGAGCTACATAAGTTCCCAAGTGAGGGAAAAGTGAGCACTCATACAGTTCTATAAAATCCTTCTTCACAGACTCGCTTGCGTCTTGAAGGTGGAAAATCATCATGGATAAAACCAAGTCCTGCTGCCAAGCCATAAAGGAGATTAAGAAAGAAAGGAGATCGATGGAAGTAAGATTACTGCGAGCGACAAGTAAGAGTTACGACATATAAAAGAAAAGAACTAGCCTAACCTAGAAGCCAATGGGGTATCTTGCCACCCACTGAAGTTTTACCGTCTTTCCATGATTTGGGTTTGGCACATATTTTTATAGAAGGCTTACATGAAATACATTATGAACTTTGAGATGAGGAGGTAGAAGAAGCTCGTAGGCTAAGTCACTTACTTTCTTTGAATTTAGATATGGCCCACAATATCTGGGGGATAACTTCTTATACTTCCTAAGAGATAAAGAACTTCCTTTTGGGCCATACTCGAATGAAGACCATATATGCTTCTTTGAATTCTCTGACTGACCTCTTCTTATCAACATACTGCTTCTGTCGATCCTGGGCAGCTTTTATATTTTTATGAATTGTTTGCATCTGTTGCTCCATGACGTCAAGCTGGACATCTCGACCCTGATCAATGGGTCCGACTTAGTTAATGGAGTTAAGCAATCTTGTCCAAATAGAGCTTTAAAAGAGCTCATCCCGATACTTCTGTGATAAGAAGCATTGTAGGCGAACTTGACTAGGTGCAGATAGCTTAGCCACTTCTTGGGTTCCCTGCTGCCACAACATGACCAAAGTATATCTTCGATTACTTGGTTTACCCTGATACTCTGCTAGAGTATGGATGACTGAGAATTCGGTTAGACCCTTGGTTTTCAATTGTAGCATAGATCTGTCCTTTTTCCTCTTCTACTACATCTGAAATTGTGACTGCTCTGGCTGTGCTGCAGTCTGAGGCGAAATTCTTTCTCTTTGGTTGCCCCAGTTTTGGAAAGGAGTTCTGAGGTTATTCTGGATAGAGGCAGATGGATGAGCTGGAGTTCTTCTGAGGTTACCCTGGCTTGGGTGAGACGGACCCTGATTAGACTGGTATGAAGGAATTGGTCTCTGAATTTGGGGTTCTTGACTTCCCTGTGCCCTTGACATGGCAGGAGTCGGGCAGTCTTTTAACTGATGACCAAAACCTTGGCATCCAAAACACCGGTTCTCACTTCTGAACTCATCGTTCTGAATCCTTAAAACAGGTGGGCTCCTGAGAAGTATTCTGGGGGAAAGGGTCTTCCTTTTTTAAACAGAATCTTTCTTTTATTTTAGAGAGGAAATAATTATAAGATCAGAAAGGGAGGTTCTTACTCCTGTATACCTCGAAGGCTGGGGGAGGAATCTTACATTCTACCCCACTTAAAAAAGTGCGAGATGTCCTCAGGACAACTCTTTTTCTTAACACTAGTTCTGTAATTGGACACTAGTTTTGTAATTGGACACTAAAGTGTCCTGAGGACACTAAAGTGTCCTAAAAGTTAGCATTTTTCTTGAATTTTTGTGGGCAATCTATTAAGAGTTTTGAAATGCTTAACATCCACAGATGTATCTCAAGACCCCAAAAAAAATTAGATTTTTTAAATTGCACTTTTCTTAGCTTTTGCAAGGCAATATTTTAATTTTCTTAGACACATGCTGATGAAACGCATGATTTTTGCTGTTTTCAAAATAGTAGTAATTTGTACATAACTTTTAGAAGGGACATAGTTTGATCATGAAACTTGGCTTGATGGAAAGCCCATGATGTAAACTAAATCTTGGAATCATCAAACGATAATTATTGGATAAATTTTTGACTCGCTAATATTGAAATGACGTTTTTTATACAGGTGGAGCATGAATTTTTCTCCTTCCATATGCAAGCTAATAATGTAAAACTTGAGGTGCACCCATGTTATATAGGGTAAATACTACTTTGTTTTGAATTTTCCAAAACTTTATAGCCACTTTTTGGGCCTCTTCTCATACATGGCCTTTTACGCAACCTGTTTTTAATACATAAAATGTCTAATTATGAGCCTAATTTTGATTTTCATCAAAGGGGAAAGCTGTGTAAGTGCATTATTTATTGTAACTATAGGTGTAGACTACTTGTGCAAGCATAGTTATGATTAGTTTTTGAAAAAAGATAATCAAATTTTGTATTTTTGTTTTTTACAGTTTTTTTAGAACTAGGCGATAAGAACCTACTTAAGTGGAGGCTAAGTTAGTGTCATACACATCAAATTATGGCTTATTTATCTCATCTCAAGCATGAAAACCAATAATCAACATTCTCATTGATAGGGCTACAATTTTTTTTAGTGGCGTGATTGAGTTTTGATAATACGCGTTACTTTTGCTGATTTTATATAACTTTTTTGGAAAAAATTCTAGGAAAGGAAAATGATTTTTTTGGTGAACTTCTACCTCCTTGGACTGATGTATGCTATTAAAATATCTTGGGAAAAATGCTATTGATATCATTGGATTTTTTTTGAGAGAATGATGCTTGCATATTTGGAAAAATCCTGAAAAATCCTGAAAAATGTTCATTTTCAAGACATGCTACTTTGTTGCTTATGTACTTCCAAATAAAAAGGCATTTTATATGTTTAGCATTTTTTACATAAGCATAGGGTTATGTTCTACATGCCCAATGAAGCATTTTGGTTTTTAAAGCCTACATTAGGAGTTTGATTTTTTTTCGCAAACCCCCAAAAAAAGGACACTCAAGTGTCCTGTTTTGGTACCAAACTAGTATTAAGATCTAATTTATTCTGGGGTTTCTTATATTCTGGTCAACCCAACAGAATACGGGGATAAATATCCCTTATATAGAAGTCATCATTAAATAACAATTCATTCAGGTCATATCATCCATATTTTTAACACGATAATGGTCCATTAGACCGAAAAAATTTCTTTCTGAACATTCCTCCACGAGAATTTCAGTCAAGCAAGTTCTCAATTTGTCATCCCTTAACTTGATCTACCATGTCAAGTGTTAACAGTAGCAATTTGACAGCACAATCCACTAATCTCATAGTGATTTACTGAAATCATTATCATCATTCTAGTTATGAATATCATCACAGGGACTCGTCCCATTAATCCTCATTGTGGTTTCGCTCATCTTATTAAATTTCAACCAATTTTCAGGGATCATCATTTTTCAATTCAGAATCCAATTCAACTCATCAGTTCTCAAACAAAATTAAAAATCATATCAACCACATTCGAAATCATCATCTAGATAGCATTAATGCTTATAATTTCAAGTCTTAGGTTTACTCGTATATACTGCCGAGATAAAGAGCTGCAGTTATACCCTCGGTATATACGGGTAGTCATGATACTTGGAACTATAAGGTAAATACCATCATGTTTAGGCCTCAAGCAATTTTCAGGGATCATCATTTTTCAATTCAGAATCCAATTCAACTCATCAGTTCTCAAACAAAATTAAAAAGCATATCAACCACATTTGAAATCATCATCTGGATAGCATTAATGCTTATAATTTCAAGTCTTAGATTTACTCGTATATACCGCTGATAAAGAGCTGCAGTTATACCCTCGGTATATACGGGTAGTCATGATACTTGGAACTATAAGGTAAATACCATCATGTCTAGGCCTCAAGCAAGTCAGGGTTCCATACAATTGCGGTACTTCCATTTGAAGACCCAATTGCTAAATTACGAATTTTCAGTTTTGAATATCAAATTGTATGAATTATATCACACAATTACAACCTTTTTGTGCTTCTTGATAAATTTTTGACATAATTGGCTTCTCAGTTGATCTTTATTAGCCAATTCGCTCTGATACCAACTGTGAGATCCCTGTCCCCACTGCGCAACGGATTCAGGGTGCTAGCAACGGAAGTAGCACATCATGCGTCGGGCAGGGTCCCACACTCGGGGCCTTGTCCATGGGTCCATGGATATCCGGACAAGAGACTAATCCGTCGGTTTTTTCAAAACCGAACCCGAAAAAACTTCCCTTACCCGGAAAGCACGGGCGATTCCACCAGGATAACTTTTTACTCTAACATAGTCAAGACCATTACTGATCACGCTGATCTGACTGCACCTATAAAGATACTCGGTCGGATCAAGGAAGAAACTTGCACTTGAATCATTGGAATCAACGCTTTTTTTCCCATTAAGAGGCACAGCCGTTGATTCCTATCCATAGAACAATTACTATCCGGGATTTACTTTATCTATCGTAATAACAAAAATTGAGTCTCGATTTACGGATCCATCAGTCCAGCCTAACCCCATCCAGTCCCATGGGTTAGCCAACCATTGTAGTGATGGGATCCAATTAGGAATTTGGTTAGGTTTTGTCTCGGGTACCAGGGAAAAGAGTTCCCAGGCCCCCTAGCTGGAAGTTCATGCAAACATAAAACTAGTCACACCAATTACACACCCAATATGAAATTGCCTTTTTCTCAACATCAACTAACTTTAAAATAATCCTTTAATGAAACCATTATGTCACTAATGACAATCCTTGAAATCTCTGGTTGAATCCATATTTTCAATTATTCATTCATCGGTGTACTTATGGCATTATTGGCAACCAGAACGCTCACCACCTGTTCACTCAGGGGCCTTTTCAATAGTTCCTAGCTCATAGTACCCGGTAATATTTTCACATATAAAAATCAAGATGGAATCCTCGTTGAAGATCAGCAAGATCAATCTCAACAGATCCATATAAGAGAGCCATGGACTAATCCGTTGGACCAGCAAGGTCAATCAACCAGATCCATACTCGGTTTTAGAAAACAACTCTTACTCCTTGTTCCAATATCTTCCACGACGCACGTGTGGGTATCTTCGGCGACCCAGAGCCCGAGCACCATATGGTCAGCACCCTCTAGGATCCTTCGCAGGTGACCTAGCGCTCCACTAATAGGCCGCTTCCTTGGTCCCTCATCCACCATACCGGAAGCTCACCATTTAAATCCAACTAAGGCTGGTCAAGACCCCGGTCGACCTTGCTACGCGAGACGTCCTCCATTGACCGTCAGCAGCAGTTGCAACTTTATCAGTTAGGTCTCCATGACCTTAATCCATAAGACGGTCAAAATGCTTCCCCAGTATTCTTGACATAAAACAGTCATTTACAAATAGTCACAAAATACAGTTTCTATATCGAACTCTCGTCTTTCCACATTATCCCTCCTCAGTCCACATTACTTATTCCACATTCCATTCAATGTATACTCATTCTCATCCATTCTTTCATATCGATGACACATTATTTCACATACACATTCACATTCATTATTCTACATCCATGTTCGTACATCCACATCATACATCCAATCCCATATCCGCATTCATACATACACATCCATATCCACATCCATACATCTACATCCACATCCACATTCACATCCATACATCCACATCTACATGCATACATCCATTTTCACATCCTCGTTCATACATCCACATTCACATACATACATCCACATTCGTATCTACATCCATACATCCACATCTACATGCATACATCCATTTTCACATCCTCATTCATACGTCCACATTCACATACATACATCCACATCCATATCTACATCCATACATCCACATCCACATCCACATTCACATTCACATCCATACATCCACATCTACATGTATACATCCATTTTTACATCCTCATTCATACGTCCACATTCACATACATACATCCACATCCGTATCTACATCCATACATCCACATCCACATCCACATTCACATCCACATTCACATTCAAATCCATAAATCCACATCTACATGCATACATCCACATCACATCCATTCTTGCCCTATCACAACCCATATACATCTTATCCCATCAGATACACTTTTTACCTCATCCCATAGACATCTTATCACATCCTAACTCATCTTAGCACATCCTATCACATCTCATACACCTCTTAACATATCTTATCACATCTCATACACATCTTATCACATCCTATCACATCTCATACACCTCTTATCACATCCTATCACTTCCCATACGCATCTTATCACATCTCATACACCTCTTATCACATCCTATCACTTCCCATACGCATCTTATCACATCTTATCACATCTCAATATCTATTTATAGAATACAAGAGAATTCTTATATTTGATATAAGATTTCTTTACGCATCTATTTATGCATAAATTCCATTTTAAAGAGAATAACACTTTCGAAATAAAAATCAATCTTTTATGCATCTTCCTATGCATAAATTCATTTTAAATGAGAATGACACTTTTGAATTAAAAATCAATCTTTTATGCATCTTCCTATGCATAAATTCAATTTATATGAGAATGACACTTTTGAATTAAAAATCAATCTTTTATGCATCTTCTTATGCATCAATTCAATTTAGATAAGAATGACACTTTTGAAATTAAAATCAGTCTTTTATGCATCTTCCTATGCATAAATTCAATTTAGATGAGAATGACACTTTTGAATTAAAAATCAATCTTTTATGCATCTTCTTATGCATAAATTCAATTTAGATAAGAATGACACTTTTGAAATTAAAATCAATCGTTTATGCATCTTCCTATGCATAAATTCAATTTAGATGAGAATGACACTTTTGAAATTAAAATCAATCTTTTATGCATCTTCCTATGCATAAATTCAATTTAGTAGGAATTACACTTTTAGAATAAAAGAATTTCTCTTATGCATCTAATTTCTCTTATGCATCTAATTTATGCATTTTAAAATCCATTTATGATGAAAATCACACTTTTAGTATAAAAATATCTTTTATGCATACCTCTATGCATGAAATCCAAATATGATAAAAGTAACATTTTTACAATAAAATAATCAGCTTTTATGCATACCTCTATGCATGAAATTCAAATATGATAAAAGTAACAGTTTTACAATAAAATAATCATCTTTTATGCATACCTCTATGCATGAAATTCAATGTGATAAAAGTAACACTTTTACAATAAAATAATCATCTTTTATGCATACCTCTATGCATGAAATTCAAATGTGATAAAAGTAACACTTTTACAATAAAATAATCATCTTTTATGTATACCTCTATGCATGAATTTCAAATATGATAAAAGTAACACTTTTATAAAAAAAAAAATCTTTTATGCATATAATCAAAATGCATCTTCTATGCATGAAAATGATACTTTAGAATATAGAAACCATAAGGATTACTCTTTTAGAATAATAAAAGATGAATTTTAATTCACTAATTTCTAAAAATTTTGCCATAACCTCCTTTGTATGGCTGACCATTTTTCAAATTTCTAAGTCTTTAAAACTAATTTAAAGTGTACCAAAATATTGAAATTATCCTAAAGTAAACATTTTTTCACTTAATTGAGATAAACATTATAAAAACTTGACATTAATCAATTAATCATTCACCTAGGATAGAGAGTGGTTGGTTTTACTAGAGAGGAGAGGGGAATGCCTTTTTGTAATGAGGCATAACATTTTTAGAGAAGACATAAAGCATAAAAACCATTTAAAACCATAAAATAAGTGAAAAAGAAGAATCACCAACTTACTAATGACTTTGAGAGCTTTCCTTTGGCTTGTCAATGATGGTTTGAGGGTTCAACTCTTGTTTGGAACAAGAGTGGCCACCAATCTTTGGAAGAGGGAAATGTCAAAAACTAGTGAATTATTAATAAATTCATAGTTCTTGGCTTGGAAGGAGTAGAGTAACAGTGCATAAAACACTATTGAGTTTCAACAAAGGGGAAGGCCTCTATTTATAGGAAAAAGTGAGCTCCTAACCAAACAAACTGATTCTAGAATTTTCCAATACAATTTGGTCAAATTTTGACCATTTTTAGGTCAGTTGAGCTAACTTTTTGCAACTAGACTTGAAGTAGGAGAGAGGAGAGATGAAATATCTCAATTTTTGAAGATTTAAAACTCAATTGCACATGTGAAGTAGGTGCCTCATTCATGAGGGGAAAATTCCCATGCAGAGGTGTCAAAAATGCATCATTACTTCTAAATATCTCCCCTTTTTAACTATTAGCCTTGTCCTTATTCAACTCTTCATCTTATGTGAGTATTTACTTCTAAATATCTCCCCTTTTTTAACTATTAGCCTTATCCTTATTCAACTCTTCATCTTATGTGAGTATTTACTTCTAAATATCTCCCCTTTTTTAACTTTTAGCCTAGTCCTTATTTAACTCTTCATCTTATGTGAGCATTTACTCATTTTTGGATACCCAAAATATCTCATATTTTTGATATTACTCATAGTTTCTTACTAATAAACCTTGTACATAGTCAACTCTTCATCTTATGTGAGCGTCTACTCATTTTTGGGTATCTTCTTTTACAATTTGGATTTATCTCCTCCCCACACATGGATTGATCCTATTGGCCCATAGGAACCTAATTGGACCATAATCCAAAAATTTGTGAAAATCTAGACCCTTAGGCTAAGGTCCCTTATACCCATTTCCAATTAATTTCAATTGCACATTGGAAAGTTCTTTTTGAATTTCTGTTTCAGGGGAATTCATTTTAATATTATGAGAAATTTTTCTATCTAAAAAATATTCAAAATCTGAATATTCTCTCTCTAGAATATTTTCTCTCTCTATGTCAAAACAGATAGAGACAAGATCTTTTATATTTCTGAAGAGGGAATTGATTACAGGGGAAGATGCTGGATATCTTGAGAGGCTGGGGAGGAATCTTACAACATGACTATCACACGCCCGGATTTGAGTTATGTTGTGGGGCTAGTAAGCCAGTTTATGTAGAGTCCCAGAACAGGCAGAGACAAGATCTTTTATATTTCTGAAGAGGGAATTGATTACAGGGGAAGATGCTGGATATCTTGAGAGGCTGGGGAGGAATCTTACAACATGACTATCACACGCCCGGATTTGAGTTATGTTGTGGGGCTAGTAAGCCAGTTTATGTAGAGCCCCAGAAAACCTCATTTGGATACAGTGAGACGCATTATGTGAGACCACTGCACATTATGGTCTTCTTTATGAGAATGGTAAAGGCTTGGATATACATGGCTACACAGATGCTGATTGGGCAGGTAGCTCATATGACAGGAGGTCTACTAGTGGTTATGCCTTTACACTTACAAGTGCCGTGGTGAGGTTGAGTAGCAAGAAGTAACCTACTGTTGCTTTATCTAGTACAGAGGCTGAATACAGGGGTGCAGCCATTGCTACTTATGAAGGAATATGGTTAAAGAATCTCTTGGCTGATTTGGGTGAGCCTATTGATGACAAAGTTGTCATTCATTGTGACAACATGAGCAGTATACAGTTGGCCAAGAATCCAGTGTTTTATGCGCTGACCAAACACATAGAGGTCCATTATCACTTTGTCAAAGAGAAGGTGCTAAATGGTATAATGGATCTACAGTATGTGAAGACTGAAGAGCAGGTGGCCGACATCTTTACAAAGCCACTTAGCAGGGAGAAGTTTGAGTACTTCCGTACTATGTTGGGAGTATGTGGGATGAGCTTGAGGGGGAGTGTTGAGAGCTTTGATAGCCCAAGCTCATCTACATCTTCATCTAGTACATCATGAGCTTGAGAGGGGCTGTTGAGAGGGGCTATTGAGATTCAAGCTCGATGTCAGTGTGTGCCAGCTATGCTATGTGCTGGCATGTTAGGTAGGAACATGTGTGAGACATAAATGATCGGGTCCAGCTAGTCATAGTGTGTGGACATTAGCTAGGGTTAGATGTGCGTGGACATAACTCATAGTGGGTTTTGTGTATTATGGAGATGGCTTTATGCATTGTGTGAGAAGGGAGATGGCTTCCCTCTATGGTTGGAGTTTGCAATATACATTAGGGTTTGTTCCTGTGTGTGTGTCTCTCCTCTCTCTCTACTACCTGTTTTTCAACATTCCTCCTGCAGAAGCTCCACCTCCATGTCTTGTATTTTTGAAATAAGCCCCTCTTGCTTTATAATGTGATTTCTTCATCCCTTGGGTACTCCACATGTCGAGCAATCCATACTTGTTCATGAAATACACACCATGCGCACAAACTATGTGCTGTACACATGACAATAGAATTTAATTAGAAAAAGTCAAGGTTAAAACACGAGTTTATTTTTTTACTGTACAACCATCATGTAGTGTGTTACTTTACTCTTTCCCTAAGCACCTTTTGGTGAATTCTATGATATGTTGTTGGAATGATGCTCGTTCTTGGGTAGTTGTGCTATATTGATTCATAATGCAAACCATGTTATTGAAATTTCTCCAAAGCTGTTTGTGCATATTTACAAGAGTTGGCATTGGACAATCTACATTTGTGGTGATTGCACATAGGTCTCTCCAGAGTCCCCAAGTCTTCTTTGAATTCTCTATGTTTGCTGGCTTCTCCAAAAATCTCCTTGCCTTTGATCCAATCATAAAGACCATTTGAGCAACCTCGTATGACATACCAAAGGCCTGATTATTCACTTCAATTTTCACGTTTCCGCCATGGCAACCTAGAGAATTCAAAAGATGCTCTAATCTACCAAGGGTTGGAACTTTCCTCTCTTGTGTAAGCATTGTGAATACATAATCGATATGGCACTTAAGCAATCGATCAAAGATTCTCATGAATGCATGAAGTGTGCAAAAGTGAATATTCTTTAGTGGAAAATTAATGATGGGGCTCCAATTTGAATTCCTATTTGGTTCTCTTAGCATATCACGAGACATGACACCTTCCACCCATCTTGCATTTGGTTGTTCCTCATCTTCATCATCAGTTGACTCGGTTGGATCTACTGCATCTTCTTGTTGCTTCTTCCCTTTCTTGGGACCTTTCGAGGCATCCTTACAACAGAACTAACCTTCTGTATACTTTTTCCATTTGTCTTTTTCTGCCTAGGAATATCAATCTGAGCATTGCAATATGGACAAGGCCATCTTGATGCCGCGCCTTGAGCACAACCCATCATGCATTTAATTGTCTTCAAATCTCCCCCAATATGCCAATCCACCTTGAACTTTCCTATGTTTTCTACATCTAAAAGTTGACCATCAATTTTCTTTTTGATTACATCTATTATCCAAGGAGTCCTTTCAAACATCCATGTCAATACCTCATGTGTCTCCTTCGGTACCTCGAATGCACCAAGCCACCAGACCTCTTTCTCAAATTGCACACTAAAACTTGGTTTGGTAGTCTTTTCCCATGCACATTTCATGGCCTTATTCATGAGTGTAATGCTCATACGTTCCAGCTTCCGACTTTTCACAATTTGGCACTCATCTAGCTTGAGCACAAATGAAAGTGTGCTCCCCAAAACTGCAAATAAACGGTAATTTACAACATTCAAAACAAAATATTCATCTTCATTTTCTACTGAAAAACATGAATAGTAGCAATTGCAAGTTCTCACCTTCTAACCATAGAACTTCACCATAGCTTGTTGTAGTCTCTCAATATGAACAAAGATGTTATTGTAAACATCATAGTGAAATTTTGTACTTGTCTTGATTTTCTTTCTGCTCCAGCATGTGTCTAATGTTAGTGTGCCCTCTCAATGTGATAAAATTGTCCTATAAGTCGTTGCACATCATTATTATTGATACGCTTGACATTGTGAATCACCTTGAGTGTAGGAAACAAAGTACCAGTGATTCCTTGTCTTAGAAATGCATCTTCTACAACTTGACGGATTGCTTGGTATCCTTTCATGTTAATTCCAGCTGCATCACAAGCATGTTGAATTAATGAAGAATCGATGGAGGTGGTAATCTCACTCACTACATTGCTAACAACAGCTTGGCGTATTTTAGGATGATGAGGGTCAGTAATAATTTAGAGAATATCCTTGGTATTTTAGGATGATGAGAGTTAGAGAATATCCTTGGTATTCAGAATGGCTTTGACCAAATCATTCCATCCCTCTTCATTAGAACCACACACCTCTTTGCAGAAAATTCCTGGTAGAACACAAATCATGACTATTTTGTTTAAATCACTGAGTGCATAATGAAAGTTTATGTTACTTACTTTGTTGTACGAATCCTTTTCTTCCATGCTCCACCTTTAAATGCAAGAGATTCTATACCAGCCAATGTCTTTT
Source organism: Cibotium barometz (assembly GCF_041138505.1). Lineage (NCBI taxonomy): Eukaryota > Viridiplantae > Streptophyta > Polypodiopsida > Cyatheales > Cibotiaceae > Cibotium > Cibotium barometz. The sequence continues at coordinate 30,028,624 of NC_141106.1, forward strand.
TGCATTCACAAGCACCATTTGGTGTTGCTTTGAGTCGTTTTGATAAGTTCCTCTAGCCTTTGAATCTTTGCATCCTTCTCCACATTCTCTGCAAAGGATCTCTTTCACTTTATCTCATGATGTTTTAAGTCCTTCTTGACATTGTAAAAGGCTGAATTGTGATGTTTGTAATTGAGATTGTAATGGAGGGTCAACTGGATAGAGATGCCCCCATCAACCCAAAGATCTACATTTTTCTCCTTAGCTATCCTACGACCTGGACAGATTGTGCATCAGGATGGGTTTTTTTAGAGCTACCATACTCTTTAGGAATACGAATGTGTAAATCAACCTTCCATTTTCTAGCTTCACAAGGGGCTACACACACAGCTTGCAAAGGCTCCATAGCTAAGCAGAGAGATCCTCATAGGGGGAGAGAGAGAGAGAGAGAGAGAGAGAGAGAGAGAGAGAGAGAGAGAGAGAGAGAGGGAGTGAGTGAGAGAGACTGTTAAAACTTTGCTGTTACTCTACAGGTTTAACACAAATCCGTTTTTTCAATAGAAAATGATATTTTTGAATACAAATATACTAACATAGGGTTTTTCATCAATAAATTATATTTATGAGAAAAAATAAAAATTAATAATTTTTGGGGTCCCCACAATTTCGGGATCTCATGGATGTAGTGGTTCTTGACAGTTAGTTATGTTTATGGGGTTATGGGGACGTACTGGCTCCTGATAGGCTTCTGACGTGACCCTTGAATTACAAGCTTTTTGGAGGAAAAAATTTGTTTTCATCATACATATTGGTTGGGTGGTGCTCAAAATGTAAAAAAATAAAAAAAAAATCACTTTCTGGGGCCCACCTAAATACGAGAATGTTTTGTTGATGTTGTGGAAGGGAGATATGGTGGGAGTTAATGAGAAAGGAGATTTCAAACTGACAAGAAAGATTCAATTTGTAGAGAGTGAAGATAAAAAATTCAAAAAGTAAGAGAGAATGTATGAGAAAAGTCAAAAAGTAAGAGAGAGAGAGTATGAGAATATTCCCTTTAAAAAGTGAAACTAGGGGGTATGGCTGATGTGGCAAGGCAAAAAATAGGGGTCATCGTAGCCTTTGTCTCCCTTAAGCCTAGCTTTTTAAGCTCTAATCCCTTAAAATTAGGAATCCTTAGAAGGCCCTTTTTCGATCCAAAAAATTCCTAACGCAACTCTCCATTCAAGAATGCATTCTTAACATCCATTTGATGCATCTTCCACCTATTATTATTAGCCATACCTAATGCAACCACCATATGAATTGTGGGCATCTTGGTTGTAAGATTCCTCCTCAGCCTGAATATTGAATAAGCCTTTACTTCAATCCCTTGTAATCATTCCATGTTTTTGAATACAAGAAAATATTATTTTTCTTGTTTTTTTCTAGTGAGATGAAAATTTCTAGAGAGTGGTAATTCAATATTGAGATATTTTTTGATATATAAACTCTACAAATATCAACTATATGTTTCCTTGAAATAGAAAATCAAAATAAATTTTCCAAGGTGTAATTGGGATTAATTAAAAATGATCTAAAAGACCTTAGGCTAAGGGTCAAGATTTTATGAAAATTTTGGATTATGGTCCAATTAAGGTTCCTATGGATCAATAAGATTAATCCAAGTGTTGGGATGAGATAAATCTAATGAATAAAATAAAATACCCAAAAATGAGTAAATGCCCACATAAGATGAAGAGTTGACTTGAAGAGTTGACTAAGTACAAGATTTATTAGTTAAAAATTATGAAATATTACTAAAAAAATGAGATATTTTGGAGTAATCATACCATTTTCACACCTTGGTAAAGAAAAGCGGAGCCTTTAAGGAGGCACCTATTTCCCACATGTGAAGGAGTTTTAAACTCAAAAATATTAAGATGTTTTTATCTCTCCTCTCTCCTAGATCAAACCAAATCAAAAAGGGAGCCAAACTGGTCCAAATCTTATCCAAATTTAGCCAAACTGAAGCTGAAAAACTCTAGAACTTAGTTGGACTCAGTTATTAGTGGCCTCCCTCACCTGTAAATAGACCCTCATTCTTTTGTATTCTCATCTGTGACCATGCTAGTATTACTTTAAAATAAGCATATTTTCTATTATCCTTTAAAAATCCTCTACAATTTGGAGGGATTGGAGCTTCTCTCTCTCTTCAGCCTTCTTTGGAGTCTTCCTCAACAAACTAAACCAATTGATTGGTTGGGGGCCTCAACTAAGACTAGAGAATCAAGCAAAACAAGAGGTAAAGTGTGACTTTATGATTTTTTCTTCTTCTTCTAAATGATTTTCACTTCTCAACACGTCTCAAGCTTGAGAAGTATTCAATTGAATGGTTCTTCAATGTAAATGAAGCTCTCTAATGAATTTTATTGATTAATAACATAAAGTTTACATTTATGCTTAAATTAAAATATTTTTTAAGCATATCTCTCTCTCCCCCAAAGAATGGTCATTCCTATGACCAATTCTATATTCAAATGATGCTTCTCATGGAGCAATTCTTAATTCTAAAAGTAAACTCTATGCTTGTCAAATTAGAGGCCAAAGTAGTGGCTTTTTAATGCTTTTATGTTACTTAATTTATGATAAACTTAGGGATTAAATCCATAAATTGGATATTGATCCAAATGCTAGTTATTCTATCATATTGTATTTAACTAAACCTTATCTTTTTAAATTTATTTAAAATTATCAGTAAAAGTAGTAGAGCTATGGCAAAAATTTTGAAAAATTAACACATAAATCATTTTCATGCATAGTATGAAAAGAGGACTTCCTACCATATTCTAGGATTGGTCATCCTAGTTTAATTGAATAAATCTCATCATAACCATGTGAAATTTAATTTTTAATATTTATGTATAAATAGTTAATTAGAAAAAAAGAGAAATTTCTAGTAATCTCATTTTGATGATTAAAGAGAATTTTCCATGACAATGGAAATCCATGTATCCCAATGGAGAAAGAGAAAATTTGGAATACCAAAATAATGGATATTTTATTTAACCCTAAAGAAGAATTTTAATTAAATTTATTTTTATGCATAAATAAATTTCAATGATAAAAGAGAAATTTTAATTAAATTTATTTTTATGCATAAATAAATTTAAATGATAAAAGAGGAATTCCCACCATATTTGGAATTCAATCATTTAAATGAGAAAGTGAAATTTCTAGTATAATGGAATAAATGGATATTTTTATCTAATTTTTAAGAGAGAGAATTTAATTAAATTTATTTTTATGCATGAAATATTTAAATGATAAAAGAGGGATTCCCACCATAATTGGAATTCAATCATTTATTTGGAAAAAGTAGAATTTTTGTCATATTTGGATTAATGGACTTTCTTATTCAATTTTAAGAGAAATTTAGTTACTTTTTTTTATGCATAGGAAAAATTTAAATGATAAAAGAGGAATTCCCAACATATTTGGAGTTCAGTCATTTAAATCAAAAAAAAAATTCTTGGTATAATTGGAATATTGCTAATTTTTATTTAATTTAAAGAAGAATTTTAGATAGATTTAATTTATGGTAAAAGAGAAATTCCCATGATATTTGGATTGCACTCATTAAATGAGAAAAAGAGGGATTTCAAGCTTATTCAAAAAAAATAGATATTGGTATTTAGTCAAAAGAAGATTTTATATGATATTTAAGAAAAGAAGGATTTGAATTATTTTTTAGTGTCAAAAGATGAATTTCCACCATAATTCTACCTAGGGAGTTAAGGTCGAGAAATTAAATGGCAAAAAGAATATCTTTAAATATTTTAATTGGTAAAATCACTAAATTGGTATTTACCCAAAATTAGATGTTTATCTGAAGGGAATCCTTGTTAAAACTAAATTGAATGAATTTGTTAGACTACGAGAGGGACGGACAATAAACCTACTTGTCCATCTCTCGATCTGAAGCAAAAACTTCGTGACCGATTCCAGTTCCTAAATACAAAGAATAGACTACCATATTGAACTAAACTAGTTTTCCTTTAACTGAACTCACTAAGAATCTAGTTGGACAATCAGTCAAATGATGGGTAAAATACCCTAATCCTCAAAACTGACGAAAGAGTTTGGTCTTGGTCATAGTTTGATTCAAGGTTCAAGTCAGATAATATTTTTCATGATCTATCTTTCTCGCGAAAAGGTTTGATAATTCAATTACTATTTTATTGAATTTCTTTCTTTGAATATTCACTTAACTGATTTCTAAATTAGTGATGAATTCTAATGAGGAATAGATTAATCATTTATCTGAATATTTCAATCTCAATATATTTCTTGAATTCTCTTTTTACAATCCGTGTGAATATAAAACGATAGAAATTTCTCTCTTAGAGTATTTAATTATTCATTTATCAAATACTCATAGAATTTAAACATAGAATATAAGAGAATTCTAAATTTCATATAAAAATTCTTAATGCATATTTATGCATAAAAATCAACTTCAGTGATGAGAATAACACTTTTATTTAAAAAAAATCCTTTATGCATCTATTTATACATAAAAATCAACTTCAATGGCAATAACACTTTTAAAATAAAAAGAATTTCTTTATGCATCTATTTATGCATAAAAATTAAATTTTTATAAGAATAACACTTTTATAATAGAAAAATTTCTTTATGCATCTTTTTATGCATAAAAATCAAATTTAATAAGAATAACACTTTTGTAATAAAAAAATTTCCTTTATGCATCTTTCTATGCATAAAAATCAAATTTGTGAGATCCCTGTCCCCACCGCGCAACGGATTCGGGTGCTAGCAACGGAAGTAGGACTTCTTGCGCTTGGCAGGGTCCCACACTCATGGCCTCGTCCACGGATATCCGGACAAGAGACTAATCCATCGGTTTTTCCAAAACCGAACCCGGAAAAACTTCCCTTACCCGGAAAGCACGGGCGATTCCACCAGGATAACTTTTTACTCTAACGTAGTCAAGACCATTACTGATCACGCTGATCCGACTGCACCTATAAAGATACTCGGTCGGATCAAGGAAGAAACTTGCACTTGAATCATTGGGATCAACGCTTTTTTCCCCATCAAGAGGCACAGCCGTTGATTCCTTCCCATACAACAATTACTATCCGGGATTTATTTTATCTATTGTAATAACAGAAATTGAATCTCGATTTACGGATCCATCAGTCCAGCCTAACCCCATCCAGCAGTCCCATGGGTTAGCCAACTGCCCAACCACTGTAGTGATGGGATCCAATTAGGAATTTGGGTTAGGTTTTGTCCCGGGTACCAGGGAAAAGAGTTCCCAGGTCCCCTAGCCGGAAGTTCATGCAGTCCCATGGGTTAGCCAACCGCCCAACCACTGTAGTGATGGGATCCAATTAGGAATTTGGGTTAGGTTTTGTCCCGGGTACCAGGGAAAAGAGTTCCCAGGCCCCCTAGCCGGAAGTTCATGCGAACATAAAACTAGTCACACCACTTACACACCCAATATGAAATTGCCTTTTTCTCAGCATCAACTAACTTTAAAACAATCCTTTAATGAAACCATTATGTCACTAATGACAATCCTTGAAATCTCTGGTTGAATCCATATTTCCAATTATTCATTCATCTGTGTACTTATGGCATTATTGGCGACCAGAACGCTCACCACCTGTTCACTTAGGGGCCTTTTCAATAGTTCCTAGCTCATAGTACCCGGCAATATTTTCACATATAAAAATCAAGATGGAATCCTCGTTGAAGATCAGCAAGATCAATCTCAACAGATCCATATAAGAGAGCCATGGACTCATCCGTTGAGGACCAGCAAGGTCAATCAACCAGATCCATGCCCGGTTTCAGAAAACAACTCTTACTCCTTGTTCCAATATCTTCCACGATGCACGTGTGGGTATCTTCGGCGACCCAGAGCCCGAGCACCGTATGGTCAACGATCCTTCGCAGGTGACCTAGCGCTTCACTCATAGGCCGCTTCCTTGGTCCCTCATCCACCGTACCAGAAGCTCGAACCGAGGCTGGTCAAGACCTCGGTCGACCTTTGCTACGCGAGACGTCCTCCATTGACTCTCTGTCTCAGCAGTTGCAACTTTATCAATTAGGTCTCCATGACCTTAATCCACAAGATGGTCAAAATGCTTCCCCAGCATTCTTGACATAAAATAGTCATTTACAAACAGGTCACAAAATACAGTTTTTATATCAAACTCTCGTCTTTCCACATTATCAAAATACAGTTTCTATATCGAACTCTTGTCTTTCCACATTATCAAAATACAGTTTCTATATCAAACTCTCGTCTTTCCACATTATCCCTCCTCAGTCCATATTACTTATTCCACATTCCATTCATATGTGTACTCATTCTCATCCATTCACTCATATTGACGACACATTATTTCACATACACATTCACATTCATTATTCTACATACACATCCATGTTCGTACATCCATATCATACTTCCACATCCACATACATACATCCACATCCACATCCACATTCACATCCATACATCCACATCTACATACATACATCCATTTTCACATCCTCATTCATACATCCACATCCACATACATACATCCACATCCGTATCTACATCCATACATCCACATCCACATTCACATTCACATCCGTATCTACATCCATACATCCATACATCCACATTCACATTCACATCCATACATCCACATCTACATGCATACATCCACATCCACATTCCCATTCACATCCATCCATCCACATCTACATGCATATATCCATTTTTGCATCCTCATTCATACATCCACATCCACATACATACATCCACATCCGTATCTACATCTATACATCCACATCCACATCCACATTCCATCCATACATCCACATCCACATTCATACATCCACATCTACATCTACATTCATACATCCACATCACATCCATTCTCGCCCTATCACAACCCATATACGTCTTATCCCATCAGATACACTTCTTACCTCATCCCATACACATCTTATCACATCCTAACTCATCTTAGCACATCCTATCACATCTCATACACCTCTTATCACATCCTATCACATCTCATACACCCCTTATCACATCCTATCACATCTCATACACCCCTTATCACATCCTATCACATCTCATACACATCTTATCACATCCTATCACTTCTCATATCTATTTATAGAATACAAGAGAATTCTTATATTTGATATAAGATTTCTATTTATGCATAAATTCCATTTAAGGAGACTAACACTTTCGAAATAAAAATCAATCTTTTATGCATCTTCCTATGCATAAATTCATTTTAAATGAGAATGACACTTTTGAATTAAAATAAATTCTTTATGCATCTTTCCATGCATAAATCCAATTTAGTAGAAATTACACTTTTAGAATAAAAGAATTTCTCTTATGCATCTAATTTATGCATAAAATCCATTTATGATGAAAATCACACTTTTACATTAAAATAATAATCTTTTATGCATACCTCTATGCATGAAATCCAAATATGATAAAAGTAACACTTTTACATTAATATAATAATCTTTTATGCATACCTCTATGCATGAAATCCAAATATGATAAAAGTAACACTTTTACATTAAAATAATAATCTTTTATGCATACCTCTATGCATGAAATTCAATTATGATAAAAATAACACTTTTTCATTAAAATAATAATCTTTCATGCATACCTCTATGCATGAAATCCAATATAATAAAAGTAACACTTTTATAATAAAATAATCATCTTTTATGCATACCTCTATGCATAAAATTCAAATATGATAAAAGTAACACTTTTACAATAAAATAATCATCTTTTATGCATACCTCTATGCATGAAATCTAATATGATAAAAGTAATACTTTTATATTAAAATACCTCTATGCATGAAAATCAAATATGATAAAAGTAACACTTTTATATTAAAATTATAATCTTTTATACATACCCCTATGCATGAAAATCAAATATGATAAAAGTGACACTTTTACAATAAAATAATCATCTTTTATGCATACCTCTATGCATGAAATTCAAATATGATAAAAGTAACACTTTTACAATAAAATAATCATCTTTTATGCATACCTCTATGCATGAAATCCAATATGATAAAAGTAACACTTTTATTAAAATAATAATCTTTTATGCATACCTCTATGCATGAAAATCAAATATGATAAAAGTAAAACTTTTATATTAAAATAATATTATTTTATGCATACCTCTATGCATGAAAATCAAATATGATAGAAGTAACACTCTTAAAAATAATCATCTTTTATGCATACCTCTATGCATGAAATTCAAATATGATAAAAGTAACACTTTTACAATAAAATAATCATCTTTTATGCATACCTCTATGTATGAAATCTAATATGATAAAAGTAACACTTTTATATTAAAATAATAATCTTTTATGCATACCTCTATGCATGAAAATCAAATATGATAAAAGTAACACTTTTATATTAAAATAATAATCTTTTATGCATATCTCTATGCATGAAAATTAAATATGATAAAAGTAACACTTTTATATAAAAATAATAATCTTTTATGCATACCTCTATGCATGAAAATCAACTATGATAAAAGTAACACTTTTACAATAAACTAATCATCTTTTATGCATACCGCTATGCATGAAATTCAAATATGATAAAAGTAACACTTTTACAATAAACTAATCTGATTCATCCTTTATGCATAACATAAGAATCAATTTCTCCATGATTACAATAATATTCTTTCAATTAATCTAGGATGATAATTCCTAGAATATGGTAGGAAGTCCTCTTTTCATGCTTTGAATGAACTTATTTTATGTGTAATTTTCTACAAAAATTTTACCATAGCTCTGCTGCTATGACTAATAAATCTCAATTATTTTAAAAAAATAAAGCTTATCATTAAGAGAATGATTAGAATGATCCCTAATTGGATAATTAACCCAATAATGGATTGAATCATCAATATTCATGAAATACATAAACTAAAAGCATAGAAAAAAGCCATTAATTTGACCTCAAGCATAGATTAATCTTGGATTAAGGAAAAGCTTTATGAAAAGCTTCATTTGGATTGAGAATGGGTCATGAGTATGACCATTTCTTGAGTGAGAGAGAGAAATTACATAAAAACCATTAGAATTAAGCATAAATGAAAATTTATGTAATTCTTTACTATCATTAATCAATTAACTTCAATAGCATTCATCAAACTATGTAATTCTTCACTACCATTCATCAATTAACTTAAATAGCATTCAAAAACCATTCCAATTAAGCTTCTCAAGCTTGAGAGGGGTTGAGAAGAGAGAAACATCGAGAAATTATAGAAAAGATTAAAATTCACCATTTACCTTACAAATTGCTTGATTCTTTGTTCACGGTAGAGGCCCCCAACCAATCAATTGGTTTAGTATGTTGATGGAGCCACCAATGGGGATTGAAGAAAGAGGGAAGCTCCAATTTCTCCAATTTGGAGAGAATTTTAGAGAATAGTAAAAATTAGCATTATTTCAGCATAATTCTAATATAGTAAAATTCTCCTATTTTTTTCAAAGGATTCATGTTCTATTTATAGGAGAGGGAAGTTCGAACCAAAGCTAATTGATTTCTAGAAATTTCTAGATTTTAGTTTGGTTGAATTTGGACTAGATTTGGACCTAGTTTGGTTCCTTTTTTATTCGGTTTGGTTCAAGAGAGAGGAGAGATAAAAATATCACATTATTTTTTAGTTTAAAACTCATTCAAGCATGTGAAGTAGGTGCCTCATTAAAGGGACTCCCCTTCCTTACATATGTGTCAAAATGGAATCATTATACCCAAAATATCTCATATTTTTTATATTACTCATAGTTTCTTACTAATAAACCTTGTACATAGTCAACTCTTCATCTTATGTGAGCATTTACTCATTTTTGGGTATCTTTTTTTACAAATTGGATTTATCTCCTTCCCACACATGGATTGATCCTATTGGCCCACAAGAACCTTAATTGGACCATAATCCAAAAATTTCTGAAAATCTAGACCCTTAGGCTAAGGTCCTTTATACCCATTTCCAATTAATTCTAATTGCACATTGGAAAGTTCTTTTTGAATTTCTGTTTCAGGGGAATTCATTTTAATATTATGAGAAATTTTTTTATTTAAAAATATTCAAAATTTAAAAATTCTCTCTCTAGATTATTTTCTCTCTCTATGTTAAAACAGGCAGAGACAAGATCTTTTATATTTCTGAAGAGGGAATTGATTACAGGGGAAAGATGCTGGACATCTTGAGAGGCTGGGGAGGAATCTTACATAACTAATGAGAATAACACTTTTGTAATTAAAAAAATTTCCTTTATGAATCTTTCTATGCATAAAAATCAAATTTAATGAGAATAACACTTTTGTAGTTAGAAAAAAATTCCTTTATACATCTTTCTATGCATAAAAATCAAATTTAATGAGAATAACACTTTTTGTAATTATAAAATTTCCTTTATGCATCTTTCTATGCATAAAAATCAAATTTAATGAGAATAACACTTTTGTAATTAAAAAATTTCCTTTATGCATCTTTCTATGCATAGAAATCAATTTTAAAAATCAAATTTAATGAGAATAACACTTTTGTAATTAAAAAAATTCCTTTATGCATCTTTCTATACATAAAAATCAATTTTAATGAGAATAACACTTTTGTAATAAAAAAATTCCTTGATGCATCTTTCTATGCATAAAAATCAAGTTTGATGAGAATAACACTTTTGTAATAAAAAAATTCCTTTACGCATCTTTCTATGCATAAAAATCAATTTTAATGAGAATAATACTTTTGAATTAAAAAAATCCTTTATGCATCTTTCTATGCATAGAAATCAGTTTTAATGAGAATAAAACTTTTGTAATAAAAAAATTCCTTTATGCATCTTTCTATGCATAAAAATCAAATTTAATGAGAATAACACTTTTGTAATAAAAAACATTCCTTTATGCATCTTTCTATGCATTGAAATCAATTTTAATAATTAATATCAGTGATATCCATACATATTCATAGGTGAATATGTACATGGAGTAATTCGAATATTTCTTTTAGATGCAAAAATGTTGGGAATTACTCTTTTGGAATAACATAAAAACAAACTTTCTTTTCCACAAAATTCTGGAAAATTTTTCCATAACCTCTTTATATAGCTGACCATTTCTCATTTTTATCATTCTTTATTTAACTTAAATTAAACCCAAATTAGATTTATAGAACTCTAATCTACACAATTTTCTAAATTCAAGAGAGTAAATAATAAAAAGAGTTTAATTAATCCTTTAGTTAATCTTTCTAGGATTGAGAAAGGTTGGAATGTAAAGAGGAGAAGGGGGTGGCCTTTTTATGAAAGGCATACCATTTGAATTTAATTCAACATCTGCAAAACATAAAAATTAAGAAAACCATAGACTCGTCATCAAACAAGTAAGAAAATTAGCTTACATGGAGCTTGTAAGCTCTCCTTTGGCTTGAGGGATGAGGGTTCTACTCTTGTTTGAAGAAAGAGTGGCCACCAATTCACTTTGGAGAGGATTATGCCAGAAACACTTGAATTATTAAAAATATCAATGTAGATGGCTCAAGACAGGAGAGCAGACTAACAGTGCATAAACACCATTAAGCTTTTACAAAGAGGGAGGCTTCTATAGGAAAAAGTGAGCCTCTAACTAAGAAAACTGATTCTAGAATTTTCCAGATCAATTTGGTCAATTTCTGACCATTTTTGGGGTCAGTTCAGCTTACTTTTTGGATCTAGTTTTGAAATAGGAGAGAGGAGAGATAAAAATATCTCATTTTATTATTTAAAAGTTGGTGGTAATGATGATAAAAAAGCACCTACTTCATGAGGGGAGATCCCCACACTGAGGTGTCAAAATTCAGTTTTTTAATTGTTTTCTTTGGTCCTTAGTCCACTCTTTCTTATGTGAGAGTTTACTCATTTTTGGGGGGTTTTTCTTTTATTCTTCAATTTATCTCCTCCCTACATTTGGATTAATCTTATTGGTCCATAAGAATCTTAATTGAACAATAATCCAAAAATTTTTGAAAATCTGGACCCTTAGGCTAAGGTCCTTTATACCTATTTTCAATTAGTTTCAATTGCACATTGGAAAGTTCTTTTTGAATTTTTTCAGGGGAAACCATTTTAGACACTAGGAGGATTTTTATATCCAAAAATATCTCAATTTTGAATTACCTCCCTCTAGACATTTTCTCTCTCCAAGCCAAAATAGGGTAAAACAGGATCTTTCTTTTATTTCAGAGAGGGGAATAATTATAAGATGAGAAGGGGAGGTTCTTACACCTGCACACCTCAAAAGCTGGAGGGAGGAATCTTACATCCTACCCCACTTAAAAAACGCGAGATATCCTCATCTCGCAAACTAGAGGACAACTCTTTCCCTTAAGATCCAACTGATTTTGGGGTTCCTTAAAGTATGGTGAACCCAACAAAATCTTGGGATAAAGATCCTTCATATAGAACTCATCATCAGATAACAATTCTTTCAGATCATATCATTCATATCCTTAACACAATAATGGTCCATTAGACCAAAATTTCTATCTATTGGGAATTGCAATTATACAGGTTTTTAATTTGTCATCCCTTAACTTATTCCACTCAGTCAAGTGTTAACAGTAGCAATCTATCAGCACAATCTACTAATCTCATATAGTGATTTGCTAAAGTCATTATCGCCATTCCAGTTACGAATATCATCACAGGGACTTGTCCCATTCATCCTCATTGTGGTTTTGCTCAGCTTATCGCTTTTCAACCAAATTTTAGGAATCATCATTTTTTTCAATCAGAATCCAATTCAACTCATCAGTTCTCTCAACCAAAATTTAAAAATCATATTCGAATTCATCATTTGGAAAGCATTTTTTCTTATAATTTCAAGGTCTTAGATTTACTCGTATATACTGCCAATAAAGAGCTACAGTTATACCCTCGGTATATACGTCCTTGGAATTTTAAGGTAAATACCATCATGTCTAGGCCTTAAGCAAGTCAAGGATTCCATACAATTGCGGTACTTCCTTTTGAAGACCCAATTACCTATTTATGAATCTTCATTCTACATATCAATTTGTATGAATTTCATCACACAATTACAACCTTTTACTGCTACTTTATAAATTTTTGACATTTCTAGTTTCTCGATTGATCCACTTTAGCCAATTTGCTCTGATACCAAATGAAAGATCCCTGTCCCCTCCGCGCAACGAATCCTGGGGTGCTAGCACTGGAAGTAGCACTTCTTGCGCAGGGCCAGGTCCTTCACTCGAGGCCTCGCCCATGAATATCTAGACAAGAGACTAATCCCTCGGTTCTTCCAAAATCAAACCCGGAAAAACTTCCCTCACCTCGAAAGCACGAGCGATTCCTCCAGGATATTTTTACTCTAACATAGTCAAGAGCCTTAACTATCTGAACTGATCTAACCGAACCCGTAAGTATCATAGTCAGATCAAGGAAAAGACTTGCACTTGGATCATAGAGACCAACGTTTTTTTCCTCATTGAGAGGCACAGCCGTTGATTCTTTTCCATAAAACAATTTTTATCCGAGATTTACTTCATCTATCATACCATAAAATAATTGAGTCTCATTTTAGGGATCCATCAGTCCAGCCTAACTCCATCCAGTCTCGTGGGTTAGCCAACTACCCAGCCACTGTAGTGATGGGATCCATTTAAGAATTTGGTTAGGTTTTGTCCCAGGTACCAGGGAAAAGAGTTCCCAGGTCCCCTAGCTGGATATTCATGCAAACTTAAAACTAGTCATACCACTTACACACCCAGTATGAAATTGCCTTTTTCATAGATTCAGCTATCTTTAAGATAATTTTTTAATGAAACTATAGTATCATTGATCATAATCTTCCAAAATATCCAGTTGAATCCTAATTTCTAATTTTTCCTTCATTGGTGTACTTACGGCATCATTCGCAACCAGAACGCTCACCACCTGTCCATTGAGGGGCCTTTTCAATAGTTCCTAGCTCATAGTACCCGGCAGTATATTCACTTATAAAAATCAAAATGGAATCTCTGTCAAGATCAACCAACAGATCCATATAAAAGAGCCATGGACTCATCCGTTGGAGGACCAGCAAGGTCAATCAACCAGATCCATGCCCAAATTCAAAAAACAACTCTTACTCCTTGTTCCAATATCTTCCACGACATATGTGTGGGTATCTTCGGTGACTCAGAGCCCAAGCACCGTATGGTCAGCACCCTCTAGGATCCTTCTCGCAGGTCACCTAGCGCTTTACTAATAGGCCACTTCCTTAGTCCCTCATCCACCATACCGGAAGCTCACCATTTAAATCAAACCAAGGTCAAGACCTCTGCCGACCTTGCTATGCGAGACGTCCTCTGTTGACTCTCCGTTAGATGTTGTAACTTTATCAAATAGGTCTCCACAACCTCATTTTCACAAGACGGTCAAAATGCTTCCCCAACATTTTTGACATAAAATAGTCATTTAAAAACAAGTGATAAATACACTTTCTATAACAAACTCTCATCTTTCCACATTGTTCCACATCAATCCTCATTTATTTCATATGTATTCCCATTCTCATCACATCATTTTTCGTCTCATCACATCTTTTCTCATTTATCCACATCAGATCTCATCCACGCGTATCCACATCTCATCACATCATATTCATTCACATCACATATCACATCTATCCCAATTTACATCACATCTCATTCACTCACATCCTGATTCATATGACATCACATCTCATTCATTCACATCACATCACATCTATTCACGTTGTCGTGCCACGGCACGTCTATGGTGTGAAACCATGCATGTGAGACCATCAAATACAAATCCAGATGCATGAGTTAACTGCCATGATGAGTCATTATATGATGCCTGAGTATATATGTTCATATTGTAGATAAGGTTCAATAAGTTGAGCTGAGGCTCAGCCAGGTCTCGAAGCTTCTGACAGTGTGGTGTGAATTGTGGAGGATTTTTTTTATGCTTATGGAGAATTTTGGAGCTAGCAGACACCTTGTGCCTTGATAGGACTGGATTATGCTTGTGGGTTTGACAGCTTTATTGATTCCATGAGATGGTGAAATGCTCATAAGCCGTGCCTATCATGGTTGAGTTGATATTAACACTGAGACAGAGGACTTTATGGTACATAATGATTGTGGTCTTGATCGTATGCTTCAGATGGCAAGGTCGTATATGCAATAAGGATACCGAATGAAGCCTACCTTGATGTGGTGTGTGAAACCTTAGCAAGGATATGGAGTGAGAACGTTGATTTTTTTTTAATATGGTTATTACTTGAAATGTAAATGCGTGGGATGGTAGGCGCAGTGGAAAAATTAAAAATGGAAAAAGCGTGATTATAGCTGCAAAAGGTTGTATGGGCGCCGACTTCCTCGCGGGAAAGAGCAGAAAAAACCAGATATTGGAGGCGGTGCTTATCAGATGGAGAGCTGCAGAAAAAAAAACCAGGGACAGAAGCGTGTTCGACCAGTGTGTTTGATTTCATGCATTCGGCGACTATCGATGGTGTGTTGGGGCTTGAATTAGAGAGCAGAGTTACTACTCTCTATTGATACGACTTCTACAAAATTACAAAAATCAGCTATGCGCAAGCTATGCGCCGTCTGCAGCGAAGTGTGGGAAATAATTTTTGAAAAGAAAATCGAATAAAATCGCTTTCCCCGCCTTCAGATAAGTAAAAATTAGATTAATTTCATTTCCTACCTTCCACGTTGTAAATTCATGATGCCAATAAACCTTCAAAGGTTTTGTTAAAGGTGGTTTGAAATGAAGAGATGTGAGGATATTGCATCAAGGGGCATGGAAACAAAGAGTCAGAAATACAGCAAGGACTCTAGTAAAAATTGACTTCGATTCTATCTTAGTGGATCTAAATGCAGGCCATGGATTTCTTTTAAAATCATGTGAATATGTTAAAGTTATGCCATATATCATTTTGTGTTTGTGAGTTGTTGGAATTTTAAGCCAGATTTTCAGGTGATAAAGAATATTATGAGATGTTGGGAATGGTAACAGTGGATGTATGGAATGAAAAGGGACACATGTATGTTGGAAATACTTGAAGGTTATGTTATGCCTACATGTGATTAGCTGGGAAGTTTTGGAAAAAGAAGCCAGTGAATCTATGCTTGGAGAGGGAAGAGCAATTGGAACATGAATTCAAGGATGTATTGGGATGAATTGACACATGTATATGTCATAAAAAAAAGAATGGATTTGTCCTATGCTTTTTGGGAAATTTTGAATGTAAGCTTCCTTGTTGGGTTTGGTACCAACTCTCACAGCTAGAAGTCTCGTACTTTCCTGGCTATTCCGCACACGTCACGATAGCTTTGGTGAACCCGACGTGAAACTGCTGGGGTGAGAGTGTGGTGAAATATACAGGGAAGCTATGGCTGAGAATTCTGAGGGTCAGGGGGTTCATTTTGACCCTGGAGTTATGCAGATGTTTCAGATGTTTACCATGTACATGCAACAGCAGAATGCTGCTGAGAGGGGACAAATTTCCACGACCAAAGCACTACAATCAATTGTGAAAAAGATGGATCAATTTGATGGGAAGGACATTACAAAGTACCTGCGCAATTATATAAAGGAGATGGAGCTAAACAGGGTGACTGAGGAGGATATGGTTCGAAGTTTCGAGCTGGTATGTGTTCCTGAAATAAGAGAGCACATAAGAGGATTGCAGACAGCACATGGTGGCAAAAATTGGGAGGAGTTCAAGCTTGCTTTAAAGGATGAATATTTCATGGAGGATTCTGAGCGAGTGACCAAACGAACTTTCTTGGAATGGGTCACAAAACCTAAAATGGGAATTTCTGCCCACAGAATTGCTAAGAGAGTTTGAGAAGCGCTATGCCCAGCTGTCAAGGATACAGCGTGCAACTTTGGACAGAGAAAAAACAGAGCTCTTCTTACAAGCAGCTGGGAAAGATCTCCAGGAGAAATTGGAAATCCTCCTTGAGGATAAGGATAGAGAGCAGGGATTAAAGAGTGATTGGAATGATGTTGAGGATGCAGTCACTATGTTAGAAAAGCGGCAGAGGAGGAGGGATAAAATGGTGATGGGCTCTGCAACCCCCATAACTGTTGTCACCCCTGAGAATCTATCCAAACCAGCTGCTACAATTACAAAGATAGATGGGCCGATGGATGAGCTTATCAAGGGTATGCGTGACTTAAAATTGAAGATGTCCAGGATTGAAGAAAAAGGTCTACCATTGGGGCAGGCTTCTATGCAAAGGCCTCAAAGCAAAGAAGGGTTTACATATAGATGCATATGGTGTGATGACCCAGAGCATGCAAAGAAGGATTGTGCTAGCTATAAAGAAGCTCTTAAAAATCAACTTGTGTTTTTCAAAGATGGGAAAATCCATCTTACAGAGACTGGTCTTCCATTGAGTACAAACTTTGGAAAAGGAGGGATGAAAAAGCTGGTAGAGGATATGGCTGCTAGTCATGCCATTTCTATGGTTGAGGCAGCAACCTATGGATTAAAGGTTGGTCAACTAAGGCACGGATTTGAGGATGATGAGGATTATGAGAATGAGGATTTTTGGCCATCAACAATGGAATTAATTGCGTCAAAGAAAGTGTCAAAGCAAGCTTTGCATGAGGCAGGTGATTGTATACGTCTTGAGACTGGCTGGGAGGAGCCTGTGGATTCTTTATCTATTCATGCCTATATTGCCAAATGCCAAAATAATGAGGCACAGGTAGAGGAGAAGCGTAAAAGGGAAAGTGAGGAAGGAGGGCCATCAAAAAGAGTTACACGTGGAAGAAGGAAGAAGGATCCTGGGCCATCACATATGCCTCCACAGCATAGCAGACCTCCACAGGATGTTTCAATGGAAGAAGTGCCAGCAAAAATGAAGGAAAAGGGTAAAGGGAAAAGTCCACTCTACAAGCTTCAATCTGATATTGAAGCTGCAACAGATCTCAAAAAGGTGCTTGAAGAGAGGATTCTAAACAGCAGGGTGGAATTCACACTAGGGGAGGTCTTGGGGATTGCAAAGAAAGAATTTCATGATGAGATAATTGATATTATACGAAGGAAAAGGCAGTCCATAATTGAATCTATTCCATCACAAGGGGAGGCAAGCACTTCCAAGACTCATGGAGTACAGGTACAAAAGAAGGAAGAGAGAGAAAATGTGGTGGAATGTAATCACTCTGCTGATGGGGCACGACAAGTGCGCTTTGTGGAAGAGGATGATGAAAAAGAAGTTCTTACAAAGAGTCATTACTCCAGGAGCCATTGGGCAAGAGCAACCACTGAAACCCTTGTCAAGATAGGTGATTTGGAAGAGCCATATGTCGCTCTAATTGATCATGGGTCTGAAATAAATCTTATGGCTAAAAATCTCTACAACAAATGTAAGTGGCCAATGGATGTGGATCATGGGTGGATGATTAAAGCAGCTAATAACTCATTTGGAGAGCTTTATGCAGCATGTCCAAATGTAAGGGTAACTATAGGGGATGTGAAGGATGATCAGAATTTCTTTGTTCAGGAGATGTCATCGTATCCCCTTATCCTTGGGCAACCCTACATTACAACTGTAAGGATGGAAACAAAGGTTTTGGATGATGGTTCAGCATATGCAAGAATAAGGAGTAAAGATGGCAAAAAAGCTGTTCAGTTTTTGACAGTTTGTATTAACCATGAAAGGAATCGTGAGTCTCTTCGAGCACAGTCACTTCCAAAGATAAATAGAGAATTCATGAATTACAGGGAGATGAGGGATTTTGGCCAGGTGCCATTGTAAGGTGGGATTCCAATGGTACAAGGAAAAATGCGTTCTCGCAGGACTCAATCAATGTAAATAGTTTTTCAGCAAATTTTCAGGGATTCTCCAGCTATGGGTCACTGGTTTTTGTAAAAAGCAAGGATTTGAAGCGTGGCATGCGAAAACATATACAAAATGAACAAAAAAGTTTTGAGCAGTGTGGTTTTTTGGGGAAGAATGAGTTTATTTCAGGGGTGCTTGATGAGGTGTCATTTGTAGATACTATGGATGTGCTTTTTGATATGGGAAGAGCATGCTTACAGGGTGGAAATGAAATGATAAAGGTGTCATCTGTGGAGATGTATGATATAATCCAGGAATTTGAGGGGGTGGAATGTAAAAACATGAATTGTGAGATGGATGCTCATGTTGATACAAAGTACAAAACGGTTGCAAAGAAGGTGAAACCAGTTGCCTTGCCCTTGCCACCAGGAAGCAAGGAGAAGATAGATGAAGCTTCTATGCAGCCAAATCTTAGAGATCCGAAGAAAATTGGGCATAAATTTACTCAAGAAACTCTAAAAGAGCTGAAGATTGGTGAGAAGGATTTTCGGTTGCCAGTTGAAAGGGAATGCTTTGAGGAGATGCTTGTAAAACATGGGAAAGCCTTTGCCTTTTAGCCGCATGAGATAGGCTGTGTTGATCTAAGTGTAACAGCACCAATGGTGATCTTTACTGTTCCACATGTACCCTGGAACCTGCGGGGCCAATTCCAGTACCAAAGGCTCTCTTGCCAAAGTTGATGGAATTACTAAAGGAAAAGATCAGGATGGGAATCTTGGAGCCTTCATGTGCCCCATATTCCAACAGATGGTTTACTGTACCAAAGAAAAATGGGACATTGCGCTTTATTCAAGACATGCAACCTGTAAACAAAGTCACAATCAGGAATGTGGGAGCAGGTCCAATTGTGGATGAGTTTGCAGAAGCATTTGCAGGGAAAGCTATATACTCTATGGGTGATCTGTATTCGGGATATGATCAGTTCCAGCTGGATATACAAAGCAGGGACTTGACCACAATGAGAACTCCTTTGGGATTAGTGGATGTGTACCTTACCACAGGGAGCCACTAACTCAGTGGCACATATGATGAATGGAATGAATAAAGTCTTACGAGACTTCATAACACAAAAAACTATGCCATTTTTGGATGATGTGCCAATAAAGGGCTGTGATGAGAAAGACAAAGATGGGGATTTGGATTCAAAGGGGTGCCGCAAGTTTATGGCAAATCATATAAAGGATTGTGACATGATTCTATCCAGGCTTGAAGAAGTGAATCTTACTTTATCTGGGCTGAAATCAGTGTTTGGAGTTGGTGAAGTGCTAATAGTGGGACATCTTTGTAGTACTAGTGGACGCCGACCTTGTCCAGCCAAAATAGATGCAATACAAAGAATGAAAGAGACATGCATTAATGTTACAGAGCTGAGGAGATTTCTTGGAGCATGTGTCTTTTATGTTATTTGGATCCCACATTATGCACATGTAGCAGATCCTCTTTATCAACTTTTGAGGAAAAATCAAAAATTTCTGTGGAGTGCAGTACATATTAAAGCTATGCGGAAGCTGAAATATTTGCTCCAATCATCACCCACTTTGAGAAAGGCAGATTATGAGTGTGGCAGGACTGAGATTGTTACAGTTGATACTAGTCCTACTGGGATAGGATGGGCAGTAGGGCAAGATGATGAGGATGATCATAGGTATGTAATTAGATTTGGAGCAAAGGTATTAAGCTTTCGGCAACGAAAGTATCCACAAATCAAGAGAGAATTATGGGGGATAGTCAGTGCTCTAAAATGTGAAAAAGAATATCTTATTGGGGCATTTGTACTTGTGGAAACTGATTGCTTGCCACTTCTTGGGATGATAGCAAGTTGTACCACTCCAGATATTGCTATGCTTAGGTGGATTGCTTATATCAAGTCACTAAATCCTGAGTTTGAGCATATTGCGGGAAAAGATAATCCAGTTTGCAGATATGTTATCAAGAGCCAGGTATGAAGAAGAGAAAGAGATGATTAGTGACATTGATGATGTGGGTACAAAGTTCTATACTACAGCATATGCAAAAGGGGATCATATTTGCCTATCAAATGTGCTTGAGTCTTTTATTGAGGAAATATATGAAGGAGATTGGTTGCTTATTGGTCAATATTTGAGTACTCTGACAAGGCAAGAAAATTGGTCTGACTCAGAATTTAAGAGGATCCGCAGAAAAGCGTATGGTTATTTCCTAAAGGATGGGTATCTCTGGAAGCATCCTAAGCAGAGGAATGCTATGCCACAGAGAGTCATATGTGATAAAGAGACTCAAGGAAAGCTTGTGAAAGAATTCCATGAGAGTCTCTGGGCTGGACATAGAAGTGTGTGGGCCACCTTTACCAAAATAAAGGAAAAATATTGGTGGAAAGGAATGTACAAGGATATTTCCCAATATGTGGAAACATGCATGGTATGCCAAATGTACTCAAATGTGCGGCATCGTGATGGCTTGCAACCAACCTACCCACCTGCCATGCACTACAAATGGGTAGTGGATCTAGTTACAATGCCTTTGGGAATTTGGCAGATGCGGTATATAGCACTTGCAAGAGAAGATTTGACAAATCAGGTAGAAGGACGTGCTCTTAGAACAAAGAGTACGAAAACAGTATGCAAATTTCTTTTGGAAGATGTGATCTGCCGATATGGTTGTATTGGGAAAATAACAGCAGATAGGGGTGAGCTAGATGTTGAAGAAGCAAGGGAATTCTTCGCTAGAATTGGTATCAAACTGTCCCTAACATGTGCTTACAATCCTGAGGGCAATGGAAAAAGTGAGCAAGGACATCCTCCAATCATTAAAGCTTTGGCTAAGGCATGCAGAGAAAGAATGAGAGAGTGGCCAAAGCTGCTACCATATGCCTTGTGGGCTGACCGTACAACTCATAGCTCAGTGACAGGATACATGCCTGCAGAATTAATGTATGGTCAGAAGCCAGTGATGCCAGTTGAAGAAGTAATTCTAACTTGGAATGTATTGCCCTGGGTGGATTGAGCAGAGATGACCTCCTTGCATTGCGAATAAGACAGTTGGAGAGGAGGCCTGAAGATATAGAGCTTGCTAAAGCTCGCTTGAAAGATGCAAGGTTGAAAAATAAAGAAAGATTTGATAGTAGACACAGACTCCGGCCAAAACCTATTGAAGAAGGTGATTGGGTTCTAATGTATGATAGTAGCCTTGACAACCAATTCACCGTTCAAAGAAAATTTGCAAAAAGATGGTTTGGCCCTTACATTGTCAAGCATGTGCATGGAAATGCCACATATACTCTGTGTGAGCTTGATGGAACACAAATAAAGAATCTTGTGGTGGCAGGCAAAAGAATCAAGATATTTAAAAGAAGGCATGATAGTGATCCTTTTGATTCACAAGAGACTCAGGATGAGAGGCTTGACAGTGGTAGTATGGATATGGTTGAAGAGGAAGAGAATGATCTTCCTGGTAATGCAAAAGATGAAGACGACATCCAGTTATATGTGGACCTTGATGATGATTTGGCACATACCAGAGGATGTGCAGGTTTAGAGGCGGTGGATGTCGTGCCACGGCACGTCTATGGTGTGAAACCATGCATGTGAGGCCATCAAATACAAATCCAGATGCATGAGTTAACTGCCATGATGAGTCATTATATGATGCCTGAGTATATATGTTCATATTGTAGATAAGGTTCAATAAGTTGTCAGCCAGGTCTCGAAGCTTCTGACAGTGTGGTGTGAATTGTGGAGGATTTTTTTTATGCTTATGGAAAATTTTGGAGCTAGCAGACACCTTGTGCCTTGATAGGACTGGATTATGCTTGTGGGTTTGACAGCTTTATTGATTCCATGAGATGGTGAAATGCTCATAAGCCGTGCCTATCATGGTTGAGTTGATATTAACACTGAGACAGAGGACTTTATGGTACATAATGATTGTGGTCTTGATCGTATGCTTCAGATGGCAAGGTCGTATATGCAATAAGGATACCGAATGAAGCCTACCTTGATGTGGTGTGTGAAACCTCAGCAAGGATATGGAGTGAGAACGTTGATTTTTTTTTAATATGGTTATTACTTGAAATGTAAATGCGTGGGATGGTAGGCACAGTGGAAAAATTAAAAATGGGAAAAGCGCGATTATAGCTGCAAAAGGTGGTATGGGTGCCGACTTCCTCGCGGGAAAGAGCAGAAAAAACCAGAGATTGGAGGCGGTACTTATTATCAGATGGAGAGCTGCAGAAAAAAAAACCAGGGACAGAAGCGTGTTCGACCAGTGTGTTTGATTTCATGCATTCGGCGACTGTCGATGGTGTGTTGGGGCTTGAATTAGAGAGCAGAGTTACTACTCTCTATTGATACGACTTCTACAAAATTACAAAAATCAGCTATGCGCCAGCTGTGCGCCGTCTGCAGCGAAGTGTGGGAAATAATTTTTGAAAAGAAAATCGAATAAAATCGCTTTCCCCGCCTTCAGATAAGTAAAAATTAGATTAAATTTCATTTCCTACCTTCCACGTTGTAAATTCATGATGCCAATAAACCTTCAAAGGTTTTGTTAAAGGTGGTTTGAAATGAAGAGATGTGAGGATATTGCATCAAGGGGCATGGAAACAAAGAGTCAGAAATACAACAAGGACTCTAGTAAAAATTGACTTCGATTCTATCTTAGTGGATCTAAATGCAGGCCATGGATTTCTTTTAAAATCATGTGAATATGAGATGTTGGGAATGGTAACAGTGGATGTATGGAATGAAAAGGGACACATGTATGTTGGAAATACTTGAAGGTTATGTTATGCCTACATGTGATTAGCTAGGAAGTTTTGGAAAAAGAAGCCAGTGAATCTATGCTTGGAGAGGGAAGAGCAATTGGAACATGAATTCAAGGATGTATTGAGATGAATTGACACATGTATATGTCATAAAAAAAAGAATGGATTTGTCCTATGCTTTTTGGGAAATTTTGAATGTAAGCTTCCTTGTTGGGTTTGGTACCAACTCTCACAGCTAGAAGTCTCGTACTTTCCTGGCTATTCCGC
Source organism: Cibotium barometz (assembly GCF_041138505.1). Taxonomy (NCBI): domain Eukaryota; kingdom Viridiplantae; phylum Streptophyta; class Polypodiopsida; order Cyatheales; family Cibotiaceae; genus Cibotium; species Cibotium barometz. The sequence continues at coordinate 30,052,587 of NC_141106.1, forward strand.
ACACGTCACAACAACGTCCATCACATTCATTTACATCACATCCATTTACATCCATCACATCACATTCATTCATATCCATCACATTCATTCATTCATATCCACCACATTCATTCTCATAACCATCCCATCACATGCATTCTATCCACATTATATCACATCACTTCTATCCACATCATATCTCATGCATACACATCTCATCTCATTCATCCACATCCATCAAATCGTTCATATGTACGACTACTCACATCTATCCATACATTCATATCTATCACTTCACATCCACATATACTCATGTCACATCACATTCTTTCACATACTCATCCACCACATTCATTCTCATAACCATCCCATCACATGCATTCTATCCACATTATATCACATCACTTCTATCCACATCATATCTCATGCATACACATCTCATCTCATTCATCCACATCCATCAAATCGTTCATATGTACGACTACTCACATCTATCCATACATTCATATCTATCACTTCACATCCACATATACTCATGTCACATCACATTCTTTCACATACTCATCCACATTCATTCTTCACATATACACATTCACATCCATTCTTCACATACACATCCACATCCATTCTTCACATACACATCCACATCCATTCTTCACATACACATTCATATCCATTCTTCACATACACATTCACATCCATTCTTCACATACACATCCATATCCATTCTTCACATACACATTCACATCCATTCTTCACATACACATTCACATCCATCTGATTCACATCACATCTCATCTCTATGCAAGTTTTTAGTTTGATTTTCTTTTGTATACAAGGAGTATTTCTTGAATCAGTATCCCCAAAACTTCTTGATGTGATGAGATGTGATTCACATCACATCTCATCTCTATGCAAGTTTTTAGTTTGATTTTCTTTTGTATACAAGGAGTATTTCTTGAATCAGTATCCCCAAAACTTCTTGATCAGAATTTTGAATTTCATACCACAATTCCTTGAATTCTATAACCTTGATCCACAGATCAATTCAAAGGGTCTCAAACTTAGTTTCAGATTTAGCGAGAGTGTATTTTTCTAAACTGGTCACACCTTCTGTCCTCAAAACTGACGAAAGAGTTTGGTCTTGGTTATAGTCTGATTCAAGGTTCGAGTGGGATAAGATTTTTCGTGATCTATCTTTCTCGAAAAGGTTTGATAATTCGGTTACTCTTTTATTGAATATCTTTCTTTGAATATTGACTTAACTAATTTCTAAATTAGTTACGAATTCCAATGAGGAATAGATTAATCATTTATCTGAATATTTCAATCTCAATAGATTTCTTGAATTCTCTTTTTACAATCCGTGTGAATATAAAACGATAGAAATTTCTCTCTTAGAGTATTTAATTATTCATTTATCAAATACTCATAGAATTTAAACATAGAATTTAAACATAGAATTTAAACATAGAATTTAAGAGAATTCTAATTTTGATATAAAAATTCTTTATGCATCTATTTACGCATAAAAATCAATTTCAGTGGGAATAACACTTTTATTAAAGAAATCCTTTTATGCATCTATTTATACATAAAAATCAACTTCAATGGGAATAACACTTTGAAAATAAAAAGAATTTCTTTATGCATCTATTTATGCATAAAAATCAAATTTTTATAAGAATAACGCTTTTATAATAGAAAATTTTCTTTATGCATCTTTCTATGCATAAAAATAAAATTTACTAACAATAACATTTTTGTAATAAAAAAATTTCCTTTATGCATCTTTATATGCATAAAAATCAAATTAATGAGAATAACACTTTTGTAATTAAAAAAATTTCCTTTATGCATCTTTCTATGCATAAAAATCAAATTTAATGAGAATAACACTGACATTCAATTTATGACTTAAATTAATCCATATTGAATTCTAATATCTCTAATCTACTCCATTTTTTAAAAATCAAGAGAGTAAACAATGAAAAGAGTTCAATGAATCTTTTGATTAAACTTTCTAGGATTAAGAAGGACTGAATTGTATAGAAGAGAAGGGGGTGGCCTTCTTTCCATCAAGGCATAGCATCAGATTTTAATTCAAACATTTACAAAGCATAAATTTTAAGAAAACCATATATTTAAAATTCACAACAAGTAAGAATTAAGCTTACATGGAGTTTGTAAGCTTTTCTTTGGCTTGAGGGAATGAGGGTTCTACTCTTGTTTGTAGCAAGAGTGGCCACCAGTTCTTTTGGAGAGAATTTAGTCAAAAACAATTGAATTATCAAGTGAATTCAATGTATTTGACTCTGAGGAGGAGTAGAGTAGCAGTGCATAAACACTATTAACCTTTTACAAGAGGGGAGGCTTCTATTTATAGGAAAAGGTGATCCTCAAACCAAGCAAACTGATTCTAGAATTTTCCTGATCAGTTTGATCATTTTTTGACCATTTTTATTGTAATAAAAAGGATTCCTTTATGCATCTTTCTATGCATAGAAATCAATTTTAATAATTAATATCAGTGATATCCATGCATATTCATAGGTGAATATGTACATGGAGTAATTAGAATATTTCTTTTAGATGCAAAAATGGTGGGAATTACTCTTTTGGAATAACATAAAAACAAACTTTTTTTTCCACAAAATTTTGGGAAAATTTTTCCGTAACCTCCTTTGTATGGCTGACCATTTCTCATTTTTATCATTCTTTATTTAACTTAAATTACCCCAAATTAGATCTATAGAACTCTAATCTATATAATTTTCTAAATTCAATAGAGTAAACAATAAAAAGAGTTTAATTAATCCTTTAGGTAATCTTTCTAGGATTGAGAAAGGTTGGAATGTAAAGAGAAGAAGGGGGTGGCCTTTTTATCAAAGGCATAGCATTTGAATTTAATTCAACATCTACAAAACATAAAAATTAAGAAAACCATAGATTCTTCTTTAAACAAGTAAGAAAATTAGCCTACATGGAGCTTGTAAGCTCTCCTTTGGCTTGAGGGATTGAGGGTTCTACTCTTATTTGAAGCAAGAGTGGCCACCAATTCACTTTGGAGAGGATTAGGCCAAAAAAAATTAAATTTTTAAAAAATTCAATGTAGATGGCTCAAGACAGGAGCAGAGTAAGAGTGCATAAACACCATTAATAAGCTTTTGCAAAGGGGGAGGCTTCTATTTGTAGGAAAAAGTGAGCACGAGATCAATTTGGTCAATTTTTTACCATTTTTGGGTCAGTTCAGATTACTTTTTGGATCTAGTTTTGAAATAGGAGAGAGGAGAAATGAAAATATCTCATTTTATTGATTAAAAATTAGGGGTAATGATGAGAAAAAGGTGCCTACTTCATGAGGGGAGATCCCCACACACTGAGGTGTCAAAATTCAAATTTTTAATTGTTTTCTTTGGTCCTTAGTCCACTCTTCATTTTATGTGAGCATTTACTCATTTTTGGGGGGGTTTTTCTTTTATTCTTTAATTTATCTCCTCCCTACATTTGGATTAATCTTATTGGTCCATAGGAACGTTAATTGGACCATAATCTAAAAATTTCTAAAAATCTGGACCCTTAGGCTAAGGTCCTTTATACCTATTTTCAATTAATTCCAATTGCACATTGGAAAGTTCTTTTTGAATTTTTGTTTCAGGGGAAACCATTTTAGACACTAGGAGGATTTTTATATCCAAAATATCTCAATTTTGAGTTACCTCCCTCTAGACATTTTCTCTCTCCATGCCAAAACAGGGTAAAACAAGATCTTTCTTTTATTTTAGAGAGGGGAATAATTATAAGATCAGAAGGGGAGGTTCTTACACCTGCACACCTCAAAAGCTAGAGGGAGGAATCTTACAAATCCAAACACCTTCAAGTGACACACATCCAGTCTTATTCATCTAAACTTCTATTCACGTGTCATACCATGAATAGCAATAGTCGGTGTCCTGTTCATAATGTAATAGCATCTACTGCTTCTGCCCGAAAATAATGTGGCATATTCTTTTTAGCCATCAAGGCATGTGCCACTTCTATAATGTTCCTATTTTTCTTTCTACAACACCATTCTATTGTGTGGAGTGTACCTACATGCACGCTTGATTCCCTGCTTTCTCAGAAAATTGCTGAACGCTTTGGACAAATATTCTTCTCCGCCATCTAATCTCAGACATTTTATTTTCATGCCTTTTTCCTTCTCCACCAAGGCTTTAAATCTCTAAAAGTGAGCAAACACTTCACTTTTCTCCTTCATGAAGTAAACCTGTATGACATCTAATCGCCTTGCACTGACATGCTTTTCATGTGGGAAAGCATGTTTGGCTTACTTACCAAGCTGGCATGATTCACATAATTTGTTCATACCATCAACCTTAAACTTTGGGCAAACTTGCAACAATATTTTGGGCTCGCATAGACTTTAGTTGTTGTACATTCACATGACCAATGCGGTTGTGCCATATGTTCTATGCAAAAACATGGTTGTCTTTACTTCAGGAAGATTCACATCCAAAGTAAACATCTTGCCATTTATGTTACCCTTTGCAACCAAGTGACATTGATTTTTGAAGTCTTCCACAAAACAACCTTAAGGATTAAACCTCACTTGGAGACCCTGCTCAACCATCTATCCAACACAAATTAGGTTCTTTCTAATATTTGGAACGTGAAGTACATCTACCAAGTACTTCATTTTTCCATCCTTCATAGACAATGACACTTTACCAATATGCGAATGGGATGCGTAGTATCATCACATGTTTCTACATAACCTAGTTTTTTCATTTTTTAGAGGTCTCTAAAACCACTCAGCATGGTTAGAGGCATTAGAATCCACATACCATGTATCTTGAGATCGACACATCTCATGTTATGGAACTTAGCATGTGCTACATCACAAACAACTGCTCACTTATGTCATCACCTCCCTGTTTATTTACTAGATGATGCATAGTTATCTTGCTACAACCACTTTCCACTTTTAATGTCATTCTGTTTTTTATAGTAGTCCTTTTCCATGTGCTCTGGTTTCCCATAATAATAAAACTCTATGCTATTTTCATTCTTATTTCTTTTTCAAACACCTCGGCCTCTTTGACTTCCCCTGCCTCTAGACTTGACTCTTCCACCTGTGTGTGATTGCTGCTATGAATCACTGGACTATTGCTAAAGATTTTGATTTCCTTGTCGACCTCCACCTTGGCCTCGACCACGACCTCTACCTCTGCCTCTACCTGAATTGGAGTAAAAGGCTTCTTCTTATGTGTTCTCTTCTGCTCAGGTGTCACAACATGAAGAACAACAGTGGGTGTCCTATTCATAATGTATGTCACAACATCTACTATGGCATATTCTTTTCAGCCATCAAGGCACGTGCCACTTCTGCAATGTGCCTGTTTTTTCTTTCTACATCACCATTCTATTGCAGAGTGTATCTACATGTAAACTGTCTCTTGACTCCCTGCTTCCTTAGGAAATTGTTGAGCTCATTGGAGAAATATTCGCCTCCGCTCTCTGATCTCAGAAATTTTATTTGCATGCTTTTCTCCTTCTCCACCAAGGCTTTAAATCTTTGAAAAGTGAGCAAATACCTCACTTTTCTTCTTCATGAAGTAAACCTGTATGACATCTAATGGCCTTGCACTAACATTCTTTTCATGTGGGAAAGCATGTTTGGCTTGTGTACCAGGTTGGCATGCTTCACATAAATTGTTCATACCATCAACCTTAAACTTTGGAAAACCTATAATAATATTTTGGGCTTGCATAGACTTCACTCGTTGTACATTCACATGACCAATGTAGTTGTGCAATATGTCAATATGTGTAATGACACGTGTTCCATATACAAACATGGCTGCCTTTACTTCAGGCATGTTCACATCCAAAGTAAACATCTTGCCATTTATGTTACCCTTTGCAACCAAGTGACATTGATTTTTTAAGTCTTCCACAAAACATCCTTGAGGATTAAACCTCACTTCCAAACCCTACTCAACTATCTATCCAACAAAAACCAACCAACAAAAACTAGCTTCTTTTTTGTAATATTTGGAACATGAAGTACATCTACCAAGTACTTCATTTTGTGGTCCTGCATAGACAATGAAACTTTACCAACATGCGCAATGGGATACATAGTATCATCACCTATTTCTACATAACCTCGTTTTTCCATTTTCTGTAGGTCTCTAAACAACTCAACACCGTTAGAGGCACTGGAATTCACATACCATGTATCTTGAGATCTTGACAAATCTCATGTTATGGAACTGAGCATGTGCTACATATTACAAACAACTGTTTACTTATGTCATCACCTCCCTGTTTACTAAATGATGCACTTTTAATGTCATTCTATTTTTTATAGTAGTCCTTTGCCATGTGCTCTAGTTTTCCCACAATAATAGCACTTTATTCTATTTTCATTCTTATTTCTTTTTCAAACACTTCAGTCTCTTTGGCTTCCCCTATCTCTAGACTGGAGTCCTCCACTTGTTTATGATTGCTGCTATAAATCATTCGACTGATGCTTAGAATTTTGATTTCCTTGTCAGCCACCACCTTGGCCGACCACGACCCTCTACCTCTGTCTCTACCTGAATTGGGGTAAAAGGCTTCTTCCTATGTGTTCTCTTTTATTCACGCATCATACAATGAACATCAATAGTGGGTGTCCTATTCATAATGTACACAACATCTGCTATACTGCTTCTTCCCAAAAATAATGTGGCATATTCTTTTCATCCATCAAGGCATGTGCCACTTATGCAATGTGCCTTTTTTTTCTTTCTACAACATCACCATTCTATTGCAAAGTGTACCTACATGTAAAATAACTCTTGATTCCCTGCTTCCTCACACGAATTGCTGAACTCATTGGAGAAATATTCTCCTCTGTGCCATGTGATCTCATGCATTTTATTTACATGCCTTTTTCCTTCTCCACCAAGGCTTTATATCTCTAAAAGTGAACAAACACCTCACTTTTGTTCTTCATGAAGTAAACATGTATGACATCTAATGCCCTTGCCGCACTGACATGATTTTCATGTGGAAAAGCATGTTTGGCTTGCTTAACAAGCTGGCATGCTTCACATAATTTGTTTATACCACCAATCTTAAACTTTGGCAAAATTACAACAATATTTTCGGCTTGCATAGACTTCAGTCGTTGTACATTCACATGACCAATGTGGTTGTGTATATGTAAATATCTGGAATGATACCTATTCCATGCACAAACATGCATGCCTTTACTTCAAGTTGTTCACATCCAAAGTAAACATCTTGCCATTTATGTTACCCTTTGCAACCAAGTGACATTGATTTTTGAAGTCTTCCACAAAACATCCTTAAGGATTTAGCCTCACTTTTGCAGACCCTACTCAACCATCTCACTTGTTGCAGACCCTACTCAACCATCTATCTAACAAAAACCAAGTTCTTTGTAATATTTGGAGCATGAAGTACATCTACCAAGTACTTATTTTGCCATCCTGCATAGACAATGACACTTTACCAACTTGCGCAATGGGATGCGGAGTATCATCACCTGTTTGTACATAACCTTTTTTTTTCCATTTTTTGTAGGTCTCTAAACCACTCATCATTTAGAGGCATTAAAATCCACATACCATGTATCTTGAGATCTTGACACGTCTCATGTTATGGAAATGAGCATGTGATGCATCACAAACAACTACTCACTTATGTCATCACCTCCATGTTTACTAGATGATGCATAGTTATCTTGCTGCAACTTTTCACTATATATGCCGTTCTCTTTTTTATAGTAGTCCTTTGCCATGTGCTCTAGTTTGCCACAATAATAGCACTCTATGCTATTTTCATTCTTATTTCTTCTTCAAACACCTTGACCTCTTTGGCTTCCCCGGATTCTAGACTGGACTCTTCCACCTGTGTATGATTGCTGCTATATGAATCATTGGACTGTTGCCCATAATTTTGATTTTCTTGTCGGCCACCACAACCTCTACTGCTTCCTCTACCTAAATTGGAGTAAGAGGCTTCTTCTTATGTGTTCTCTCCTGTTCACACATCATACCATGAACAACAAAGTGGGTGTCTTGTTCATAATGTGCACAGCAGTTTGCTATTGCTTCTACCCAAAAATAATGTGGCATATTGGCACATGCCACTTTTGCAATGTACCTGTTTTTCCTTTCTGCAACACCATTCTATTGCGGAGTGTACCTACATGTAAATTATCTCTTGATTCCCTTCTTCCTTTACGAAATTGTTGAGCTCATTGGAGAAATATTCTCCCCTGCCATCTAATCTCGAGCATTTTATTTGCATGCCTTCTTTCTTCTCCACCAAGGCTTTGAATCTCTAAAAGTGAGCAAATAGCTCACTTTTCTCCTTCATGATGTAAACCTGTATGACATCTAATGGCCTTGCACTAACATGCTTTTCATTTGGGACAACATGTTTGCCTTGCTTACCAAGCTAGCATGCTTCACATATATTTGTTCATACCATCAACCTTAAACTTTGGCAAACCTGCACAATATTTTTGGCTTGCATAGACTTCGGCCATTCTACATTCACATGACCAATGCAGTTGTGCCATATGTCAATATCAATAATGACACCTATTCCATGTGCAAACGTGGTTGCCTTTACTTCAGGCATAGTCACACCTTGCCATTTATGTTATCCTTTGTAACCAAGTGACATTGATTTTTGAAGTCTTCCAAAAAACATCCTTGAGGATTAAACCTCACTTGCAGACCTTGCTCAACTGTCTATCCAACAAAAACCATGTTCTTTGTAATATTTGGAACATGAAGTAAATCTAACAAGTACTTCATTTTACCATCCTGCATAGACAATGACACTTTATCAACATGCGCAATGGGATGCGTAGTATCATTACCTATTTCTACATAACCTACTTTTTCCATTTTGTGCAGGTCTCTAAATCACTCAGCATGGTTAGAGGCACTAGAATCCACATACCATGTATCTTGAAATCTTGACATATCTCATGTTATGGTAATTAGCATGTGCTACATCACAAACAACTTTTCACTTATGTCATCACCTCCCTATTTAGTAGATGATGCATAGTTATCTTGCTGTAACTTTCCATTATAAATGTCATTCTATTTTTTATAGTAGTCCATTTTGCCATGTTCTCTAGTTTGCATAATAATAGCACTCAATGCTATTTTCATTCTTATTTTGTTTTCAAACACCTCGGCCTCTTTGGCTTCCCCTGCCTCTAGACTGGACTCTTCCACTTGTGTATCATTGCTGCTATGAAACATTGAACTGTTGCCCAAAATTTTGATTCTCTTGTTGGCCACCACCTTGGCCCGAACCACGACCTCTACCTCTACCTCTACATGAATTGGAGTAAAAGGCTTCTTCTTATGTGTTCTCTTCTGTTCACATGTGATACCATGAACAACAATAGTGGGTGTCCTATTCATAATGTAACAGCATCTGCTATCGCTTCTACCCAAAAATAATGTGGCATATTCTTTTCAGCCACCATCAAGGCACGTGCCACTTCTATAATGTGCATGTTTCTTCTTTCTACATCACCATCCTACTGCGGAGTTAACCTACTATGTAACTGTCTCTTGATTCCCTGCTTCCTCAGACAAATTTGTTGAACTCATTGGAGAAATATTCTCCTCTGCTATATGATCTTAGGCATTTTATTTGTATGCCTTTTTTCTTCTCCACCAAGGCTTTAAATCTCTGAAAGAAAACACCTCACTTTTCTGCTTCATGAAGTAGACATGTATGACATCTAATGGCCTCGTAGAGACATGATTTTCATGTAGGAAAGCATGTTTGGCTTGCTTACCAATTTAGCATACTTCACATAATTTGTTCATACCATCAACCTTAAACTTTAGCAAACTTGCAACAATACTTTGGGCTTGCATAGACTTCACTCATTGTACATTCACATGACCAATGCGGTTGTGCCATATGTCAAAATCTATAATGACACATGTTCCATGCGCAAACATGGTTGCCTTTACTTCAAGTTGTTCACATCCAAAGTAACATCTTGCCATTTATGTTACCCTTTGCAAACCAAGTGACATTTCTAAGATTCCTCCCTCCAGTTTTTGAGGTGTAAGAACCTCCCCTTTTGATCTTGTGCAGGTGTAAGAATCTCCCCTTCTGATCTTATAATTATTCCCCTCTCTGAAATAAAAGAAAGATCTTATTTTATCCTATTTTGGCCTAGAGAGAGAAAATGTCTAGAGGGAGATAATTCAAAATTGAGATATTTTTGGATATAAAAATCCTCCTAGTGTCTAAAATGGTTTCTCCTTAAATAGAAATTCAAAAAGAACTTTCCAATGTACAATTGGAATTAATTGAAAATAGGTATAAAAGACCTTAGCCTAAGGGTCTAGATTTTCAGAATTTTTTGGATTATGGTTCAATTAACACTAGTTTGGTACCAAAACAGGACACTTGAGTGTTCTTTTTTGGGGGTTGAAAAAAAAATCAAACTCCTAATGTAGGCTTTAAAAACCAAAATGCTTCATTGGGCATGTAGAACATAACCCTATGCTTATGTAAAAAATGCTAAACATATAAAATGCCTTTTTATTTGGAAGTACATAAGCAACAAAGTAGCATATGTCTTGAAAATGAACATTTTTCAGGAGTTTTTCAAATATGCAAGCATCATTCTCTCAAAAAAAATCTAATGATATCAATAGCATTTTTCCCAAGATATTTTGATAGCATACATCAGTCCAAGGAGGTAGAAGTTCACCAAAAAAATCATTTTTCTTTCCTAGAATTTTTTTCAAAAAAGTTGCATAAAATGAGCAAAAGTAACGCGTATTATCAAAACTCAATCACGCCACTAAAAAATAATGTAGCCCTATCAATGAAAATGTTGATTATTGGTTTTCATGCTTGAGATGAGATAAATAAGCCATAATTTGATGTGTATGACACTAACTTAGCCTCCACTTAAGTAGGTTCTTATCGCCTAGTTCTAAAAAAATTGTAAAAAATAAAAATGTAAAATTTGATCATCTTTTATCAAAAACTAATCATAACTATGCTTGCACAAGTAGTCTACACCTACAGTTACAACAAATAATGCACTTACACAGCTTTTCCCTTTGATGAAAGTCAAAATTAGGCTCATAATTAGACATTTTATGTATTAAAAATAGGTTGCAAAAGGCCATGTATGAGAAGAGGCCCAAAAAGTGGCTCTAAAGTTTTGAAAAATTCAAAACAAAGTAGTATTTACCCTATATAACATGGGTGCACCTCAAGTTTTACATTATTAGCTTGCATATAGAAGGAGAAAATTTCATGCTCCACCTGTATAAAAAACGTCATTTCAATATTAGCGAGTCAAAAATTTATCCAATAATTATCGTTTGATGATTCCAGGATTTAGCTTACATCATGGGCTTTCCATCAAGCAAAGTTTCATGATCAAACTATGTCCCTTCTAAAAGTTATGTCCAAATTACTACTATTTTGAAAACAGCAAAAATCATGCGTTTTATCAGCATGTGTATAAGAAAATTAAAATATTGCCTTGCAAAAGCTAAGAAAAGTGCAATTTAAAAAATCTCAAGGATTTTTTGGATCTTGAGGAACATCTGTGGATGTTAAGCATTTCAAAACTCTTAATAGATTACCCACAAAAATTCAAGAAAAATGCTAACTTTTCAGGGGACACTTTAGTGTCCAATTATAGAACTAGTGTTAAGGTTCCCATTGGCCAATAGGATCAATCCAAGTGTAGGGAGGAGTAGATAAATTGAAGAGTAAAAGAAAAATCCCCCAAAAATGAGTAAATTCTCACATAAGATGAAGAGTGGACTAAGGACCAAAGAAACGAATTAAAAAACTAAATTTTGACACCTCAGTGTCAAGATCTTCGCTCATGAAGTAGGCACCTTTTTCTCATCATTATCCCCAATTTTTAATCAATAAAATGAGATATTTTCATCTCTCCTCTTCCTAATTCAAAACTAGATCCAAAAAGTAAGTTGAACTGACCCAAAAATGAACATTGAGTCACTTGATCCTGATGTGCATGTGAGCTTGCCACAAGCAAGTTCTAGTTCTACTTCTATGTCTGGGCCAGCAGAGTCAGAGAGTAGCACTGTACGTCCATGGTAAGGACGCTTGAGGCATGACAGTGTGAGCACTGGGAGTAGTGTTGTGGATAAAGGAAAGAAGAAATTTGAAGGAATTGAAAGAATCAGTTTGCTTGGTTAGAGGCTCACTTTTTCTTATAAATAGAAGCCTCCCCCTTTGTAAAAGCTTAATGGTGTTTATGCACTTTTACTCTACTCCTCCTAAGCCATCTACGTTGAATTTTTAATAATTCAATTGTTCTTGGCCTAATCCTCTCCAAAGTGAATTGGTGGCCACTCTCGCTTCAAAAAAGAGTAGAACCCTCAATCCCTCAAGCCAAAGGAGAGCTTACAAACTCTATGTAAGCTAATTTTCTTACTTTGTTTATGAATTTTTAATGAAAAATCTATGGTTTTCTTGATTTTTATGTTTTGCAAATGTTTGAATTAAATTCAAATGCTATGCCTTTGATAAAAAGGCCACCTCCTTCTCTTCTTTACATTTCAACCTTTCTCAATCCTAGAAAGATTAACTAAGTGTTTAATTAAACTCTTCTTATTGTTTACTCTCTTGAATTTAGAAAATTGTATAGATTAGACTTCTATAGATCTAAATTGGGTTAATTAAGTTAAGTGTAGATTAGAGTTCTATAGATCTAAATTGGGTTAATTAAGTTGTGTAGATAGACAAAATGAGAAATGGTCAGCCATACAAAGGAGGTTATGGCAAAATTTTCTAGAATTTTGTGAAAAAGAAAGTTTGTTTTTATGTTATTCCAAAAGAGTAATTCCCACCATTTTTGCATCTAAAAGAAATAATCTAATTACTCCATGTACATATTCACCTATGAATATGCATGGATATCACTGATATTAATTATTAAAATTGATTTCTATGCATAAAAAGATGCATAAATGAATTTTTTAAATTACAAAAGTGTTACTCTGATTAAATTTTATTTCTGTGCATAGAAAGATGCATAAAGGAATTTTTTATATTACAAAAATGTTATTCTTATTAAATTTGATTCTATGCATAGAAAGATGCATAAAGGAATTTTTTTTATTATAAAAGTGTTATTCTTACTAAATTTGATTTCTATGCATAGAAAGATGCATAAAGGATTTTTTTATTATAAAAGTGTTAGTCTTATTAAATTTATTTTTTATGCATAGAAAGATGCATAAAGGAATTTTCTTTATTATAAAAGTGTTATTCTTATTAAATTTGATTTTTATGCATAGAAAGATGCATAAATAATTTTTTTATTATAAAAGTGTTATTCCTATTAAATTTGATTTTTATGCATAGAAACATAAAGAAAATTTTTTATTATAAAAGTGTTATTCTTATTAAATTTAATTTTTATGCATAGAAAGATGCATAAAGGAAATTTTTTATTATGAAAGTGTTATTCTTATAAAAATTATTTTTTATGCATAAATCGATGCATAAAGAAGTTATTTTTATTTTAAAAGTGTTATTCCTATTAAATTTGATTCTATGCATAAATAGATGCAAAAAAGGATTTTTATTTTATATCAAAGTGTTATTCCCATTGAAGTTGATTTTTATGCATAAATAGATGCAGAAAGAATTTTTATATCAAAATTAGATTTCTCTTAAATTCTATGTTTAAATTCTATGAGTATTTGATAAATGAATAATTAAATACTCTAAGAGAGAAATTTCTATCGTTTTATATTCACACGGATTGTAAGAAGAAAATTCAAAAAATCTATCAAGATCAAAATATTCAAATAAATGATTAATTTATTCCTCATTGGAATTCATAACTAATTTAGAAATCAGTTAAGTGAATATTCAAAGAAATAAATTCAGTAGAATAGTAACTGAATTATCAAACCTTTTCGAGAAAGATAGTTCAGGAAAAATCTTATCCAACTCGAACCTTGAATCAGACTATGACCAAGACCAAACTCTTTCGTCAGTTTCGAGGAAAGAAGATGTGACCAGTTTAGAAAAATACACTCAAAACTCCCGCAAATCTGAAACTACGTTTGAGACCCTTCGAATTAATCTGTGGATGAAGGTTATAGAATTCAAGGAATTCTAGTATGAAATTCAGAATTCCGATCAAGAAGTTTTGGGGATACTGATTCATTCCTCAAATTCTATAACCTTGATCCACAGATCAATTCGAAGGGTCTCAAACTTAGTTTCAGATCTGGCAGGAGTTTTGTGTGTGTTTTTCTAAACAAGTCACACCTTCTTTCCTCGAAACAAAGAGTTTGGTCTTGGTCATAGTCTTATTCAAGGTTCGAGTGGAATAAGATTTTTCCTCAACTATCTTTCTCGAAAAGGTTTGATAATTCAGTTACTATTTTATTGAGTTTCTTTCTTTGAATATTCACTTAATTTATTTCTAAATTAGTTACGAATTCCAATGAGGAATAAATTAATCATTTATCTGAATATTTCGATCTCGATAGATTTCTTGAATTTTCTTTTTACAATCCGATAGAAATTTCTCTCTTAGAGTATTTAATTATTCATTCATCAAATACTCATAAAATTTAAACATAGTATTTAAGAGAATTCTAATTTTGATGCATCTTTCTATGCATAAAAATCAAATTTAATGAGAATAATACTTTTGTAATAAAAAAATCATTTATCCATCTTTCTATGCATAAAAAACAATTTTAATGAGAATAACACTTTTGGAATAAAACAAATTTTTTTATGCATCTTTCTATGCATAAAAATCAATTTTAATGAGAATAACACTTTTGTAAAAAAACAATATCCTTTATGCATCTTTCTATGCATAAAAATAAATTTTAATGAGAATAACAATTTTGTAATAAAAAAATTTTCTTTATGCATCTTTCTATATGCATAAAAATCAAATTTAATAATTAATATCAATGATATCCATGCATATTCATAGGTGAATATGTACATGGAGTAAATAGAGTATTTCTTTTAGATGCAAAAATGGTGGGAATTACTCTTTTGGAATAACATAAAACAAACTTTCTTTTCCATAAAATTCTGGAAAATTTTGCCATAACCTCCTTTGTATGGCTAACCATTTCTCATTTTTATCATTCTTTATTTAACTTAAATTAACCCAAATTAGATTTATAGAACTCTAATCTACAAAATTTTCTAAATTCAAGAGAGTAAACAATAAAAATAGTTTAATTAATCCTTTAGTTAATCTTTCTAGGATTGAGAAAGGTTGGAATGTAAAGAGGAGAAGGGGGTGGCCTTTTTATCAAAGGCATAGCATTTGAATTTAATTCAACATCTGCAAAACATAAAAATTAAGAAAACCATAGATTTTTCATTAAACAAGTAAGAAAACTAGCTTACATAAAGCTTGTAAGCTCTCCTTTGGCTTGAGGGATTGAGGGTTCTACTCTTATTTGAAGCAAGAGTGGCCACCAATTCACTTTGGAGAGGATTAGGCCAAAAACAATCGAATTATTAAAAAATTCAATGTAGATGGCTTAGGACAAAAGCAGAGTAACAGTGCATAAACACCATTAAGCTTTTACAAAGGGGGAGGCTTCTATTTATAGGAAAACGTGAGCCTCTAACCAAGCAAACCGATTCTATAATTTTCTAGATTAGTTTGGTTAATTTGATCATTTTTGGGTCAGTTCAGCTTACTTTTTGGATCTAGTTTTGAAATAGGAGAGAGGAGAGATGAAAATATCTCATTTTATTGATTAAAAATTGGGGGTAATGATGAGAAAAATGTGCCTACTTCATGAGGAAAGATCCCCACACTGAGGTGTCAAAATTCAGTTTTTTAATTGTTTTCTTTGGTCCTTAGTCCACTCTTCATCTTATGTGATCATTTACTCATTTTTTTGGGGGGGGGGGTTTCTTTTATTCTTCAATTTATCTCCTCCCTACATTTGGATTAATCTTATTGGTCCATAGGGACCTTAATAATCCAAAAATTTCTGAAAATCTGGACCCTTAGGCTAAGGTCCTTTATACCTATTTTTAATGCACATTAGAAAGTTCTTTTTGAATTTCTATTTAAGGGGAAACCATTTTAAGGGGAAACCATTTTAATGCACATTAGAAAGTTCTTTTTGAATTTCTATTTAAGGGGAAACCATTTTAGACACACTAGGAGGATTTTTATATCCAAAAATATCTCAATTTTGAATTACCTTCCTCTAGATATTTTCTCTCTCCAAGCCAAAATAGGGTAAAACACGATCTTACTTTTATTTCAGAGAGGGGAATAATTATAAGATCAGAATGGGAGGTTCTTACACCTGCACACCTCAAAAGCTGGAGGGAGGAATCTTACATGCATGAATATCTGGCTAGGGGGCCTGGGAACTCTTTTCCCTGGTACCCGGGACAAAACCTAACCAAATTCTTAAAAATGGATCCCATCACTACGGTGGTTGGGTGATTGGCTAACCCACGGGACTGGATAGGGTTAGGTTGGACTAATGGATCCCTAAAATGAGACTCAATTTCGTTATGGTACGATAGATGAAGTAAATCCCAGATAAAAATTATTCTATGGAAAAGAATCAACAGCTGTGCCTCTCAATGAGGAAAAAAGCATTGGTCTCTATGATCCAAGTGCAAGTCTTTTCTTTGATCTGAGTATGGGACTTACAGGTTTGGTCAGACTAGTTCAGTTAGTTAAGGCTCTTGACTACGTTAGAGTAAAAATATCCTAGAGGAATTGCCCGTGCTTTCCGGGCGAGGGAAGTTTTTTCGGGTTCGGTTTTGGAAGAACTGAGGGATTAGTCTCTTGTCCAAATATACGTGGGTGAGACCCCGAGTGAGGGACCGTGCCCCATGCAAAAAGTGCTACTTTGCTAGTATCCCAGAATTCATTGCGCAGAGGGAACAGGGATCTTTCAGCTGGTATCGGGGTAAATTGGCTAAAGTGGATCAACCGAGAAGCCAAAAATGTCAAAAATTTATGAAGTAACAGTAAAAAGTTAGAAATGTGTGATGAAATTCATACAAATTGATATTCAAACTAAAATTCATAAATTAGTAATTGGGTCTTCAGATGATGGAAGTATTGTAATTGCTTGGAATCCCTGACTTGCTTGAGGCCTAGACATGATAGTGTTTACCTTATAATTCCAAGGACCGTGACTACCCGTATATACCAAGGGTATAACTATAGCTCTTTACTGGCAGTATATAATACGAGTAAATCTAAGACCTTGAAATTATAAGAAAAAATGCTATCCAGATGATGAATTCAAATGTGGTTGATATGATTTTAAAACTCTGGTTGAGAACTGATGAGTTGATTTGGATTCCGATTGAAAAATGATGATTCCTTAATTTTTGTTGAAAAGCGATAAGCTGAGAAAAACCACAATCAAGATGTGAGTCCCTGTGATGATGTTTGTAACTGGAATGACGATAATGACTTCAGCAAATCACTATGAGATTAGTGGATTGTGTTGACAGATTGCTACTATTAACACTTGACCCAGTGGATCAAGCTAAGGGATGACAAATTAAAAATCTGTATAATTGAAATTCCCATGGTCAAATGGAAATTTCGGTCTAATGGACCATTATTGTGTTAAGGATATGAATGATATGATCTGAATGAATTGTTATCTGATGATGAGTTCTATATAAGGGATCTTTATCCTAGGATTCTGTTGGGTTGACCAAACTATAAGGAACTTCAGAATCAATTGGATCTTAAAGGAAAGAGTTGTCCTCTAGTTTGCGAGATGAGGATATCTCGTGTTTTTTAAGTGGGGTAGAATGTAAGATTCCTCCCTCCAGCTTTTGAGTTATGCAGGTGTAAGAACCTCCCCTCTAATCTTATAGGTATAAAGGACCTTAGCCTAAGGGTCCACATTTTGAGAAATTTCTAGATTATGGTCCAATTAAGGTTCCTATGGGCCAATAGGATCGATCCAAGTGTAGGGAGGATATAAATTGAAGAATAAAAGAAAAACCTCCCAAAAATGAGTAAATGCTCACATAAGATGAAGAGTGGACTAAGGACCAAAGAAAAGAATTAAAAAACTAAATTTTGACACCTCAATGTGGGGATCTTCCTTCATGAAGTAGGTGTCTTTTTCTCATCAACCCCAATTTTTAATCAATAAAATGAGATAATTTCATCTCTCCTCTCTCCTAATTCAAAACTAGATCCAAAAAGTAAGCTGAGATGACCTGATGTATGTGAAAGAATGGATGTGGATGTGCATGTGAAAGAATGGATGTGGATGTGTATGTGAAAGAATGGATGTGGATGTATGTGAAAGAATGGATGTGGATGTGTATGTGAAAGAATGTGATGTGATGTAAAGAGATGTGACGTGACATGAATATATGTAAATGTGAAGTGATAGATATGAATGTATAGATAGATGTGGGTAGTCGTACATGTGAATGATTGGATGGATGTGGATAGATATGATGTGGATGAGATGTGTATGAATGAGATATGATGTGGATAGATGTGATGTGATGTGAATCGGGATGTGAATGACTGAGATGTGATGTGAAATGGATGTGATGTAAATTAGGATAGATGTGAATGGATGATATGTGATGTGATGTGATGTGATGTGAAACGGGATAGATGTGAATGAATGAGATGTGATGTGAATGGATGAGATGTGAATGAATGTGAAGTAATGAGATGTGGATATAGGTAGATGCGATCTGTTGAGGATAAATGAGGAAAGATGTGATGAGAGAGATGAAAATGATGTGATTGGATGAGAATGGGAATACATATTAAATGGATGTGGATTAAATAATGTGGATTGATGTGGAACAATGTGGAAAGACAAGAGTTTGTTATAGAAACTGTATTTATGACATGTTTTTAAATGATTGTTTTATGTCAAGAATGCTGGGAAAGCATTTTGATCGTCTTGTGAATGAGGTCATGGAGACCTAGCTGATAAAGTTGCACAGCTGACGGAGAGTCAATGGAGGACGTCTCGCATAGCAAGGTTGGCCGAGGTCTTGACCAGCCTCGATTCGATTTAAATGGTGAGCTTCCAGTATGGTGGATGAGGGACCAAGGAAGCGGCCTATGAGTGAAGCGCTAGGTGACCTGCAAAGGATCCTAAAGGGTGCTGACCATACGGTGCTCGGGCTCTCGGTCACTGAAGATACCCACACGTGTGTCAGGGAAGATATTAGAACAAGGAGAGTTTTCTGAATTCGAGCATGGATCTGGTTGATTGACCTTGCTGGTCTTCAACGGATGAGTCCAACGGAGATTCCATTTTGATTTTTATAAGTGAAAATATTACCGGTTACTATAATGAGCTAGGAGCTATCGAAAAGGAAGTGCACATGTGGTGAGCGTTCTGGCTGCCAATGATGCCATAGGCACACCGATGAAGGAAAAATTAGAAATTAGGATTCAACCGGATATTTTGGAGGATTATATTCAGTGATACTATAGTTTCATTAAAAGATTGTTTTAAAGACAGCTGAATTTATGAAAAAGGCAATTTCATATTGGGTGTGTAAGTGGTGTCACTAGTTCTAAGTTTGCATGAATATCCGGCGAGGGGGCCTGGGAACTCTTTTCCCTCGTACCCAGGACAAAACCTACCCAAATTCTTAAATGGATCCCATCACTACAGTGGTTGGTGGGCGGTTGGCTAACCCACGGGATTGGATGGGGTTGGGCTGGACTAATGGATCCCTAAATGAGACTCAATTCCGTTATGGTATGATAGATGAAGTAAATTGTTCTATGGAAAAGAATTAACGGCTGTGTCTCTTAATGAGGAAAAAAGCGTTGGTCTCTATGATCCAAGTGCAAGTCTTTTCCTTGATCTGACTATGGGACTTAGTGGTTCGGTCAGATCAGTTCAGTTAGTAAAGGCTCTTGACTACGTTAGAGTAAAAATATCCTGGAGGAATCGCCCATGCTTTCCGGGCGAGGGAAGTTTTGGAAGAAACAAGAGATTAGTCTCTTGTCCAAATATACGTGGGTGAGGCTCCAAGTGAGGGACCCTGCCCCACGCAAGAAGTGCTACTTCCGCTCCTAGCACCCCAGAATTCGTTGCGTAGAGGGGACAGGGATCTTTCAACATTGATTTTTGAAGTTTTCCACAAAACATCCTTGCGGATTGAACCTCAAGTGCTCAACCATCTATCCAACCAACACAACCTTCTTTGTGATATTTGGAACATGAAGTACATCTACCATCTTGCATAGACAATGACACTTTACCAACATGCGCAATGGGATGCGTAGTATCATCACCTGTTTCTACAAAACCTGGTTTTTCCATTTTTTGCAGGTCTCTAAACCACTCAGCATGGTTAGAGGCACTAGAATCCACATACCATGTATCTTGAGATCTTGACACATCTCATGTTATGGAGCTGAGCATGTGCTACATCAGAAACAACTTCTCACTTATGTCATCACCTCCCTGTTTACTAGATGATACATAATTATCTTGCTGCAACTTTTCACTTTTAATGTCATTCTATTTTTTATAGTAGTCCTTTGTCATGTGCTCTAGTTTGAAACAATAATATCACTCTATGCTATTTTCACTTTTAATGTCCTTTGTCATGTGCTCTAGTTTGCAACAATAATATCACTCTATGCTATTTTCATTCTTATTTTTTTTTCAAACACCTCGGCCTCTTTGGCTCCGCTACCTCTAGACTAGACTCTTCCACCTGTGTATGATTGTTGCTATGAATCATTGGACTGTTGTTGCAGAGAATTTTGATCTTCTTATTGGCCCACCACCTTGGCCTCGACCATGACCTCTACCTTTGCCTCTACCTAAATTGGAGTAAAAGGCTTCTTCTTATGTGTTCTCTTATATTCATACATCATACCATGAACCGCAATAGTGGGTGTCCTGTTCATAATATACACAGCATCTGGTACTGCTTCTGCCCAAAAATAATGTGGCATATTCTTTTCAGCCCATCAAGGCACGTGCCACTTCTACAATGAGCTTGTTTTTTCTTCCTACATCACCATTCTATTGGGGAGTGTACCTACTATGTAAACTCTCTCTTGATTTCCTACTTCCTCAGGAAATTGTTGAACTCATTGGAGAAATATTCTCCTCCGCCATCTAATCTCATGCATTTTATTTGCATGCCTTCTTCCTTCTCCACCAAGGCTTTAAATCTCTAAAAGTAAGCAATCACCTCACTTTTCTCCTTCATGAAGTAAACCTGTATGACATCTAATGGCCTTGCACATAGACATGCTTTTTATGTGGGAAAGCATGTTTGGCTTGCTTACCAAGCTGGCATGCTTCACATAATTTGTTCATACCATCAACCTTAAACTTTGGCAAACCTGCAGCAATATTTTGGGCTTGCATAGACTTCAGGCGTTGTACATTCACATGACCAATGCGGTTGTGCCATATGTCAATATCTATAAGGGCATGCACAAACATGGCTTCCTTTACTTGCAGGCATGTTCACATCTTGCCATTTATGTTACCCTTTTGTAACCAAGTGCATTGATTTTGAAGTCTTCCACAAAACATCCTTGAGAATTAAACCTCACTTGTAGACCCTGCTCAACCATCTATCCAACAAAAACCAGGTACTTTGTTATATTTGGAACATGAAGTACATCTACCAACAAGTACATTTTTCCATCCTGCATAGATAATAACACTTTACCAGCATGCGCAATGGGATGTGTAGTATCATCACCTGTTTCTACATAACCTGGTTTTTCCATTTTGTGTGCAGGTGTCTAAACCACTCAGCATGGTTAGAGGCACTAGAATCCACATACCATATATCTTGAGATCTTGACACATCTCATGTTATGGAACTCAGCATGTGCTACATCACATACAACTTCTCACTTATGCCATCACCTCCCTGTTTACTAGATGATGCATAGTTATCTTGCTGAAACTTTCCACTTTTAATGTCATTTTGTTTTTTATAGTAGTCCTTTCCTATGTGCTTTGGTTTTTGCAACAATAATGTCACTCTATGCTATTTTCATTCTTATTTATTTTTCAAACACTTGGGCCTCTTTGGCTTTCCCTATCTCTAGACTAGACTCTTCCACTTGTGTATGATTGCTACTGTGAATCATTGGAGTATTGCCCATAATTTTGATTTTCTTGTCGTCCACCACCTTGGCCTCGACCACGACCTCTACCTCTACCTCTACCTCTACTTGAATTGGATTTAAGGCGTATTATTATTATGTGTTCTCTTCCGTACCGAAAGCTCACCATTTAAATCGAATCAAGGGTGGTCAAGACCTCGGCCTGCCGACCTTGCTACGTGAGACGTCCTCCATTGACTCTCCATCAGCTACTGTTGCAACTTTATCAGCTAGGTCTCCACGACCTCATTCACAAGACGGTCAAAATGCTTCCCCAGCATTCTTGACATAAAATAGTCATTTAAAAACAGGTCATAAATACAGTTTCTATAATGAACTCTCATCTTTTCACATTGTTCCACATCAATCCACATTATTTAATCCACATCCATTTCCTATGTATTCCCATTCTCATCCAATCACATCATTTTCATCTCATCACATCTTTCCTCATTTATCCTCTCTTCAAATCTCATCCACTCGCATCTACCCATATCCACATCTCATCACATCACATTCATTCACATCTCATCCATTCACATCACATCTCATTCACTCACATCACATTCATTCACATCACATCTCATTCACTCAAATCTATCCCGCTTCACATCACATCACATTCACTCAAATCTATCCCGCTTCACATCACATCACATCTATCCACATCATATCTCATTCATACACATCTCATCTCATTCATCCACATCCATCCAGTCGTTCACATGCACGACTACCCACATCTATCTATACGTTCATATCTATCACTTTACATCCACATATATTCATGTCACATCACATCACATTCTTTCACATAAACATCCACATCCATTCTTTCACATACATCCACATCCATTCTTCACATACACATCCACATCCATTCTTCACATACACCTCCATATCCATTCTTCACATACATATCCACATCCATTCTTCACATACATATCCACATCCATTCTTCACATACACATCCACATCCATTCTTCACATACACATCCACATCCATTCTTCACATACACATCCACATCAATTCTTCACATACACATACACATCCACATCCATTCTTCACATCCACATCCACATCCATACACATTCACATCCATTCTTCACATACACATCCACATCCATATCATTCATTTACATCGCGATTCACATAACATCACATCTCATCCATTCATTCATATCTATTCGATTCACATGTCATCACATCTATTCACTCAGGGACCGCTTCATCGGCCCTCACCCATCGTACCGGAAGCGCACCATTTTTCAACCATACCGAGGTTTGTCAAGACCTGGGCAGGTTTTGCCGCGTGAGCCGTCCTTTGAACACTCCCTCCAGATGATTGCAAACCAAACTTTCCTTAGAAAAACATATACCAATTGCTCCCTCCAGCATTCTGGCATAAGAGAGTCCTTTAAGAAAACAGGGTTTCTATGCAAGTTTTCAGTTTGATTTTCTTTTGAATACAAGAGTATTTCTTGAATCAGTATCCCCAAAACTCCTTGATCGGAATTTTCAATTTCATACTAGAATTCCTCAAATTCTATAATCTTGATCCATGGATCAATTCAAAGGGTCTCAAACTTAGTTTTAGATTTGGCAGAGTTTTGAGTATATTTTTCTAAACTGGTCACACCTTCTTTCCTCGAAAATGACGAAAGAGTTTGTCCTTGGTCATAATCTGATTCAAGGTTCGAGTCGGATAAGATTTTTTCTCAACTATCTTTCTTGAAAAGGTTTGATAATTCTGTTACTATTTTATTGAATTTCTTTCTTTGAATATTCACTTAACTGATTTCTAAATTAGATACAAATTCCAATGAGGAATAAATTAATCATTTATCTGAATATTTCAATCTCAAAATATTTCCTAAATTTTCTTCTAACAATCCGTGTGAATATAAAACAATAGAAATTTCTCTCTTAGAGTATTTAATTATTCATTTATCAAATACTCATAGAATTTAAGAGAATTCTAATTTTGATATAAAAATTCTTTATGCATCTATTTATGCATAAAAATCAACTTCAGTGGGAATAATACTTTTATATAAAATAAAAATCCTTTTATGCATCTATTTATGCATAGAATCAAATTTAATAGGAATAACACTTTAAAATAAAAAGAATTTCTTTATGCATCTATTTATGCATAAAAATTAATTTTTATAAGAATAATGCTTTTATAATAAAAAAATTTTCTTTATGCATCTTTCTATGCATAAAAGTCAAATTGAATAAGAATAACACTTTTATAATAAAAAATTCATTTATGCATCTTTCTATGCATAAAAATCAATTTTAATAAGAATAACACTTTTGTAATTAAAAAATTCCTTTATGCATCTTTCTATGCATAAAAATCAAATTTAATAAGAATAACACTTTTATAATTAAAGAAATTCCTTTATGCATCTTTCTATGCATAAAAATCAAATTTAATAAGAATAACACTTTTATAATAATAAAAATCCCTTTATGTATCTTTCTATGCATAGAAATCAAATTTAATAAGAATAACACTTTCGTAATTTAAAAAAAATTCCTTTATGCATCTTTCTATGCATAGAAATTAATTTTAATAATTAATATAAATGATATCCATTCATATTCAAAGGTGAATATGTACATGGAGTAATTAGAATATTTCTTTTAGATGCAAAAATGGTGGGAATTACTCTTTTGGAATAACATAAAAATAAACTTTTTTTTTCATAAAATTCTGAAAACTTTTGCCATTACCTCCTTTGTATGGCTGACCATTTCTCATTTTTATCTTTCTACAATTAACTTAATTAACCCAATTCAGAATTACAGAACTCTAATCTATACAATTTTCTAAATTTAAGAGAGTAAACAATAAGAAGAGTTTAATTAATCACTTAGTTAATCTTTCTAGGATTCAAAAAGGTTGGAATGTAAAGAAGAGAAGGGGGTGGCCTTTTCATCAAAGGCATAGCATTGAATTTAAATCAATCATCTGCAATTCATAAAAATCAAGAAAACCATAGATTTTTCAATAAAATTTGTAAACAAAGTAAGAAAATTAGCTTACATGGAGCTTGTAAGCTCTCATTTGGCTTGAGGGATTGAGGGTTCTACTCTTGTTTGAAGCAAGAGTGGCCACCAAGGATTAGGCCAAAAATAATTGAATTATAAAAAAATTCAATGTAGATGGCTAAGGACAAGAGTAGAGTAACTGTGCATAAACACCATTAAGCTTTTACAAAGGGGGAGGAGGCTTCTATTTATAGGAAAAATTGAGCCTCTAACCAAGCAAACTGATTCTAGAATTTTCAATATAAGATCCCCGTCCCCACGGCGCAACAGATTCTGGGTGCTAGCAGCGGAAGTAGCACATCTTGCGCGCGGGGAAGGGTCCTACACTCGGGGCCTCGCCTGCTGCGGATATTCGGACAGGTGAGACTAATTCCTCGGTTCTTCCAAAACCGAACTTAGAAAAACTTCCCTTGCGCGGAAAGCACAGGCGATTCCTCTAGGATAAAAATTTTACTCTAACGTAGTCAGGGTCATTACTGATCCAACCGAACCTAAAGTCACTTGGTCAGATCAAGGAAGAAATTTGCACTTGGATCATAGAGATCAACGCTTTTTTTCCCGTCAAGAGGCATAGCTGTTGATTCCTATCCATAGAACAATTACTATCCAGGATTTACTTCATCTAACGTAATATAACAGAAAGGAGTCTCATTTTATGGATTCATCAGTCCAGCCTAATCCCAACCAGTCCCATGGGTTAGCCAACCGCCCAACCACTGTAGTGATGGGATCCAATTTAGAATTTGGTTAGGTTTTGTCCCGGGTACCGGGGAAAAGAGTTCCCAGGCCCCCTAGCCGAAAGTTCATGCAAACATAAAACTAGTCACACCACTTACACACCCAATATGAAATTGCCTTTTTCTCAGCAGCATCAGCTAACTTTAAATTAATGAAACCATTATGTCACTGATCACAATCCTCAAAATCTCTGGTTGAATCCATATTTCCAATCATTCATTCATCGGTGTACTTATGGCATCATTGGCAACCAGAACGCTCACCACCTGTTCACTCAGGGACCTTTTCGATAGTTCCTAGCTTATAGTAACCGGCAATATATTCACATAACAAAATAGAATCTCCATGGAAGATCAGCAGGATCAACCAACAGATCCATATAAAAGAGCCACGGACTCATCCATTGAGGACCAGCAAGGTCAATCAACCAGATCCATGCTCGATTTCAGAAAACAACTCTTACTCCTTATCCCAATATCTTCCACGACGCACGTGTGGGTATCTTCGGCGACCCAGAGCCCGAGCACCATATGGTGAGCACCCTCTAGGATTCTTCGCAGGTCACCTAGCACTTCACTCATAGGCCACTTCCTTGGTCCCTCATCTACCGTACTGGAAGCTCACCATTTAAATCGAACTGAGGTAGGTCAAGACCTCGGCAAACCTTGCTACACGAAACGTCTTCCATTGACTCTCCGTCTCATCAGCAGTTGCAACTTTATCAGTTAGGTCTCCACGACCTTAATCACAAGACGGTCAAAATGCTTCGCCAGCATTCTTGACATAAAACAGTCATTTACAAACAGGTCACAAATACAGTTTCTATAATGAACTCACGTCTTTCCAGATTGTTCCACACATCAATCCATATTACTTAACCCAATTCCAAATCATATGTGTATCCATTCTTGACCAGATATAACATTTTCCATCCCATCACATCAGATTCATTTACTTCACATAACATCCATTCCTATCTTTCTTAATTTACATTACGTCTCATCACATCCATTTCTCATTACATCCCATTCGTTCACATCTTATATTATTCATTCACATTCTGATTCACATGACATCTCATCTCATCCATTTGCTCATATCAAATTCATATCCATTCACATACATTTTTACATTCATTATTCCACATACACATCCACATTCACATCTACATCCATACATCCATTTTCACATCCGCATTCATACATCCACATCCTCATCCACATTCACATCTACATCTATACATCCATTTTCACATCCACATTCATACATCCACACCGATACATCCATTTTCACATCCATATTCATACATCCACACCGATACATCCATTTCCACATCCATATTCATACATCCACATCCACATCCACATCCATACATCCACATCCACATCTACATCCATACATCCACTTTCACATCTACATCCACATTCTTACATCCACGTTGTGCTCTTTGGCATGTGGTTTTTTTTTTGATATTTTGCATGGTTGTTTTTTATGTTTTTTTGTGACTCATGTATAACTTTGTATTTAGAGTAGGATTACTACTTGTTTGAGTGAAAAAACTTGAGATTTGGGTGATTAGAGAGCATAATTAAGAGGGTTTTGCTTAAACCTAGAATATTTTACCTAGACTATTTTTCTTAATTATTAGCTTAATCTTATTTCTTTTGCTTAATTCCTTTTCATAGGTAGGTTAGCATTGTTAAATATAACCCTAATCCATAAAAAAACCATAGACTCTCTTAATTTTTACTAATTATCATCACTAATATACTAGTTAGTGTGATTAGTGAACTTAAAGAGAGTAAAAAACCAAAAAATTGAGCCTTATTGCTTGTAATTAGACTAATTGGAGTGGCATTAGTGTTTTAAATACTTTCCTTGACCCAAATCCATGTTTAGTCCACTCCCATTAGGCCTGAATTAGCACTAATTAGGTCTCATTTGCCTAATTAATGTTCTAAACATTTTCCTTGACCCAAATCCATGTTTAGTCCACTCCCATCAGGCCTTAATTAGCACTAATTAGGTCTCATTTGCCTAATTTTTTCTCTTTTGAATGGGTTAATTAGAGACCTAGTTAGTGAGATTATTTAGGAATAATCACATCTTTGGATTAGCGTAAACATTGCTAATCCACCTATCGAATCCCCATCCCTAAACTCCTCACCAATTAGGAGTAGTTAGAGGTCAAAGAAGAGAGTTAAAAGGTTATTAATAGTGGGATTAAGAAGATTAATCATTAGTTAAGTTAGAGTGCCTCTAAATTAGTCGAAATCCATGAATTTAGAGGGAGTCTCTAGCTTTAGCCTTTTCCCACCTACCTTGCATGAATGTAGGGAGCCTCTAGCTTTAGCCTTTTCCCACCTACCTTGCATGAATGTAGGGACCTTAGTTGTCTCCCACTCACTTCTATTAAAGCCTACCCTAACCGTGTCATTGGAAGTTGCCTATCCGCCAAGCTTGTGCATGGCTCAAGAGCTCCACCATAGCTGCTCATCTCAGTGCTATCCTCCCACACTTGTTGTTGTCACAGTGAGGCAGTTGCTCTAATCCAATGGGTGATGTAAGCTCTCTTGAGAAGATCGTGTGGAATGTCCGCAAAAGAGGATCACGCTGGTTGGCCTAATCATGGGAGAGAGAGAGAGAGAGAGAGAGAGAGAGAGAGAGAGAGAGAGAGAGAGAGAGAGAGAGAGAGGAAGCAAGAGGGAACAAGTGATTAGGACTACACTCCCAAACCCTAACCCTAACCACACCACACATGCTAGATTACAGTTGTTTTGCAAGAGAGAGGGAGAGAGAGAACACTCCACTTCTATTATACGAATGTGAGAATGAGTTACAAACAAGAGAAATTGGCTTTTATATTTCCAAGCCTTTTCCCACTAGGCCGCCCAGGAGTAAGTGACCCGAGGCACCCAAAACATAGTTATGAGGCTTTGCTTTATGGTTTGGCGGACCAAGATCATGTTGTATGTCCTTTGAAGCTCAATACTTGGGAGCATCTTTAGAGTGTTTCCCTCATCAAATGACAAAATTTACAATATAGCATGGGTGCCCGTTACATAAGTATGCAGACATAGTTGTCATAGGAATATGTTAACCAATATGTGGTTAACATACTCCCCTTCCTGAAGTCGATCGCATCCTCATGATCGGTGATGAGGGGTTGTCGAGGCACATGGGGAAGTATCACACTTGGTTGGTTCTCCTGTATCTCCAGAAATGAGAGGGGGTGGGGGAGTTAGTAAGATGGAAAGAAGTTAGTGGAGTACTCACGATTAACTATCCAACTAGTCGGATGGGCTCTTTTGAGTTAGTTTTTTTGTACTCTTTATTTTGTTTTTTTGTTTTTTTTATTCGGGTATTTTTTTCATTTTTTATCACCTTTGTAGCAGCAAGACATCCTCATTAGAGGAGTCAGAGTACTTAAATGAGTAGACTGGCATGGAATACTTAATGACCAGTACTCCAGTGGTAGGTGGTATTATTAAAAAGAAGTTAGTAAAACAATGGGATTAGTAAGCAAGTGGAGAGGGGGGAATTCCAAAGGGACAAGGAGGCAACACACATGGAGATTGCTTATGCTCCGAGATGTTGTAATGTTGATGGCGATGTTCATGAAGCTCTAGCATCTTTGTTAAGACACCATGATGGGTATCTTGGCTCCCGTGGATGTTGAGACATTAGGTTGTGTTGTTCTCTGTGTTCTTTTTATGCTTTGTCTTCTTCTATCATTGGAGCTCTGGGATCGCGTGTTGATAGGAGTGGTAGTTAATGGTGAGGATCCATATGTGTTGAGCCAAAGAATAATTTTTGGGTAGGATTGATTAGACATGAAGCGTAGTTATTCAAGTGCAGTAGGGGTGATTAAGAAGATCCAGGCGATGGGTCATACCAAACAATCCTTTAAATGAAAATAGAGGTTCTATGCAAGTAAAATTCCCAGTTTGAGATTGGTTCCACAAAACCCTTTTTCCTTAGTCCCCAATTTCATAATGAGAATCCTTGATCTCTCATCAGAGTAATCTACCTTGACTGTCCAACTACATTATTGGTGATTTCGGTCAAGGGAAAACTAGGTTAATTCAATGGTAGTCTATTCCTTGTATTAAGAACTGAAATTAGTCACTCACGAAGTTTTTGCTTGATTTAGATCGAGAGATGGACAAGTAGGTTTACTATCCGTCCCTCTCGTAGTCTAACCAAAATCATTCGGTTTAGTTCTAACAAGGATTTTCTTTAGATAAACATCTACTAAACTTTTAATCGTAAGGAAATTCCAACTTTGTGAAATTCATTCATTCTTTTCATATTTGGACAGGATTTGAACCAGTTTAGCTCCCATTTTTATCTAGTTTGATGCAGAAGAGAGGAGAGATAAAAATATCTTAATATTTTTGAATTAAAAACTCATCCACATGTGTGAAATAGGTGCCTACCTCAAAGTCTTCCCCCTCCTTACCAAGGTGTCAAAAATGTATCATTATTCTAAAATATCTCATTTTTTTAGTAATATCTCATAGTTTTTAACTAATAAACCTTGTACTCAGTCAACTCTTCATCTTATGTGAGCATTTACTCATTTTTGGGTATTTTATTTTATTCATTAGATTTATCTCATCCCAACACTTGGATTAATCTTATTGGCCCATAGGAACCTTAATTGGACCACAATCCAAAAATTTCAAAAAATCTTGACCCTTAGGCTAAGGTCTTTTAAATCATTTTTAATTGATTCCTAATGCACCTTGGAGAATTTATTTTAAACTTCAATTGCAGGGAAATATACTTTTGATATTAGGAGAATTTGTTTATCCAAAAATATCTCAATATTGAATTATCTCTCTCTAGAATTTTTTATCTCTGTAGGCAAAAACAAGGAAAAATAATATTTTCTTGTATTCAGAAATAGGGAATGGTTACAGGGGATTGAAGTAAAGCTTATTCATTATTTACACTGAGGAGGAATCTTACAAGAGGGGTTTTCTAATTCAAAAAATTGTGATATTTTTATCTCTCCTCTCTCTTGGATCAAAAGGGGAGCCAAACTGGTCCAAATATTGTCCAAATTGAGTCAAACTGAAGCTGGAAAATTTTAGAACCCAATTGGACTCAGTTAGTGGCCTCCCTCACCTATAAATAGACCCTCATTCTTTTGTATTCTCATCTGTAAGCTATACCATGCCAATATTACATTAAAATAATCATATTTTCTATTATCCCTTAAATTTTCCTCTACTTCGGGAGCTTGGAGCTTCTCTCTATCTTCAACAACTCTTGGAGCTCTCTTCTCCACTTGCTAAACCAATTCATTGGTTGGGGGTTTCACTTCTAGAAAAAGAAACAAGCTAATCCTTGAGGTAAGAATGAATTTTATGATTTTTTATTAATTTTCCCAAATGACTTCTCTTAACCCCTCTCAAGCTTGAGAAGTTTTCTAAATGGTTATTTTAATTCAAATCAAGCTTTCCCTAAGAATCTTAATGTGTAATCAAGAAAAAGTTAATCTTTATGCTTATTTAGAATGCTTTCTTATGTATTTCTCTCTCTCTAAAAAATAATTGTCATTTCTATGACTAATGCTTTAGCAAAAGAATGCTTCTCTTTGATAATTTCTTACTTCAAAACCAAACTCTAGGCTTGATAAGCTAGAGATTAAGAAAATTATATTTTTTATGATTTTATGTTAACAAAATAATGGTTATTTCTTTTAGATTATTTATATGTACTTAAAAACTACTTTGATTGATTCTAAGTGAGAAATAGATTATCCTATCAATTTGGGAAAAGAGGAACAATGGAATAAGCTTAATCTAGTGGGATAATCATAATTAAGTTTATGATTATGGTTAACATTATGATTTAAATTCATAGTTTAGATTTAAGCTTAAAATTAGATTTTCAATCATATTTTCATTACAAGGTTTATTCTTTTAGGAAAAATAAAATTTATCAGTAATAGCAGCGAAGCTATGGTAAAATTTTCTTAAAAAAATACATATCTTATTTTTATGCATAACACTAAAAGAGAAACTTCTACCGTATTGTAGGTTTAGAAATTTAAAGTAAAAGAATGATTTTGACCATATTTAGGAAAGAATACTTTTTTGTTGTATTTATGCATAATTAATTAATTTTAAAAAAAGAGAAATTTTTGATAAATTTATTTTATGCATAAGAAATTTTTAAATGATAAAAGAGGAATTCCCATGACATTTGAAATTTAGTCATTTAAATGCAAAAAGGAAAATTTTTGGCATATTCAAAATAATGGATATTTTTATTTAATTTAAAAAAGAGAAATTTTTGATAAATTTATTTTATGTATAAGAATTGTTAAATGATAAAAGAGGAATTCCCATGACTCATTTAAATACAAAAAGAGAACCTTTAAGCATATTCAAAAAAATGGATATTTTTAATTAATTAAAAGAGAAAGTTTTATGGCATTTTAAGTAGAAAAAGGTTTAAATTAATTTTGATAACAAAAGAGAAATTTTCACCATAATTCCATGTAGAAAATTAGGGTTGATAATTAAATTGGTGAAAAGAATATTCTTAGATATTTTATGTGGATAAATCACCAAATTGATATTTACCCAAAATTGGATTAATGGAAGATGAGTATCTTTATAAAAACTCGATATTTGCGTATAGATATTTTATGTGGATAAATCACCAAATTGATATTTACCCAAAATTGGATTAATGGAAGATGAGTATCTTTATAAAAACTCGATATTTGCGTATAGAACCATTTCTTAATTTATTATGGTTAAGAAGGAATGAAATTCATAAAGTTAGAATTCTCCTTACGGTTAGAAGTTCAGTAGTAGACGTTTATCCGAAGAAATCCTTATGAATCAACGTTAAAAGTAAACCGAATAATTTTGGTTAGACCCCGACTATGAGAATGGCGGCCAACAGTAAACTACTTGCCCATTTCTCGAATCTAAATCAAGCAAAAACCTTGAGACCAATTCCAATTCTTGACACAAAGAATAGACTACCGTTGAATTAGCGTAGTTTTCCCTTAACCGAAATCTTCAAGAATCTAGTTAGAAATTCAGTCAAATGATGGGTAGATTACCCTGATGAGAGATCAATGATTCTCATTTTAAGAAAATTTGGATTAAGGAAAAAGGGTTATGTGGAACCAATCTTGAACCGGGAATTCTACTTGCATAGAACCTCTGTTACACCAGAATGCTGGAGGAAGCATTTGGTATGTGATTAACTAAGGAGAGACTGGTTGCAACAACAGCTGGTCGGGAGTCATCAAGGGACGTCGCTCATGGCAAAGCCTACCGAGGTCTTAACTAGCTTCGGTATGGTTAAAATGGTATGCTTCTAGTACAATGGGCGAGGACCGATGAACCTGAGTGAAGTGCTAGGAAACCTAAGTAGGATCCTAGAGGGTCTTAACTAGCTTCGATATGGTTAAAATGGTATGCTTCTACTACAATGGGCGAGGACCGATGAACCTGAGTGAAGTGCTAGGAAACCTAAGTAGGATCCTAGAGGGTTCTGACCAGGTGATGCACGGGCTCGCAGTTGCTAGGACACCCATGTGTATGTCGAGGGAGATACGGCTGAAGTGAAAAAAATGACTTTTGTGAATTGAATTTTGATATTGGATCTCGTTGATTGACCAGTTGGTCGGAGAGTCTCGATGATATATTTTGTAAAACAATGGACTCAATATTTTGGAGGATTATGATCAGTAATACTATGATTTCATTGAAAGATTGTTTTAAAGAGAGCCGAATCTGTTAAAATGGCAATTTCATATTGGGTGTGTAAGTGGTATGACTACCTTGAATTTTTCTTGAAACGCCAGCTAGGGGGCCTGGGAACTCTTTTCCTTGGTACTCAGGCAAAACAGAACCAAATTTTTATAAAAGAATCCCACCAATACAGTGGTTAGGCGGTTGGCTAGTCCATGGGCGGGTTGGATCGGGGGATTTGTGCAATACAAATAGTTATGATTTAATTATGTTAGTTAGATTGAGTCCTAAGAAGACCCTTGCTCTTTGGGAGAGGGAATCAGCGGGATTGTGCCTCTCTAAAGGAGGAAAAAAGCAGTGATTCTATGGACCAAGTGCAAGTCTCTTCCTTGATCTGACGATGTGACTTTCGGCTTTGATCGGATCAGTTTGGTTAGTTAAGACTTTGACTTGTTAGATCAATTCTTTTGTTAGATGATTTTCCTAGTGGAATCGCTCGTGCCTTCCGAGCGAGGGAAGTTTTTCCGGGTTCTATTTTCGGAGGAACCGCCGGGCTTGTCTCTTGTCCGGATATCCGTGGGGCGGCCCGGAGTGTGGATCCTTGCCCCGTGTGAGAGGTTGATGCTGCTTTCGCCGCCGCCAGCGACCTCAGAGGGGGCATCTCAAAGGGGACGGGGGTCTCACAATTGGTATCAGAGCTTTGTTGAAAGCTAATAAGGAAAAATAAATTCTTATTAGAAATTTATAATAAAAACTCAGAAAGACCATTTACGTATTGCATTTTCATTCCTTAAGCTTCATTAATGAAGATTTTTAATCAAAGAATTGGGTTTTATAGATGGAATTTTCACACTTATCCGGTATTCTTGATCTCACCCAGTCACGCACAGGATATGACTGCCTTCGCCTTCGAGCATATCATCTCTTCTTCTCTACGACAACTCGAATGAGCCGAGCCAGACTCGCAAGCCATTTCGAGGATTTATATTTCCTAGATCCAGCGGAGAGACGGCAGCACAAGTGGCACGCGCAGGGCAATATGTCCACGCCTCCTGCAAATTAGTGCATGATGAGGGAGAGTATCTCATTGGCCATGGTCTTGTTGAGGTTAGAAGTGATTCATGATGTTATTATGTATCACCCCACACCTCGAGGTTTCAGACTATCGGGGCATGTCTGTAGGCATGTCTGTAGCCCAGTATCACTGTCTTATGCATTTCCCGAGGAGGTTTTGACTTTTTGGAGCCGAGATGCTCTATGTACATATTGCAACCTTTATATAAATAAAGAAATTTTTTGTGGAAAATTCCATGTTATATAAGTGATTGTTTATTATATGACAAAATTGAAGAAGCAGATCTGTTACTCGAACATGTCATAGATCTCCAATAAGATCCTTTATCTTATTTAGGCAATTATTTTCCGAACCTCTTAAGTCTTAGAATCTTGTTGACGAAATCAAAATAAAAATTTAATAATGTATCATTTTTGGCAGAATCATGAGGCAAGCAAACCGTGGCCGATAGTCAGATCCTCTCACTGATGAGGAAGAGCTTGACTCTGATGTTTGCAAGGCCCTTCACAGAACTTAGCCAGGTCCCTTCAAGGGTGAAGGGGAGAGCTTGGGTGAGGCTGTGGAGAAGTGGGTCGAAGCCATGGAGGAATATTTTGATGTCACCAGATACAACAAGAGGAGAAAAATGGCTCTCGCTAGGTTGAAGATAGTGGAAACAACCAGGGTGGCATGGAGAAACCATTGCGACACCAACCATCTAGATAGGAATACCCAGTCTTGGAATGATCTCAAAGCTTATCTAAGGAAGAGATTTTGTCCCCCCGCATTTTTAGAAACCAAGATGAATGAATTCTTAGAGCTAAACCAGGGGAGCAAAACTATTGAAGAATATCATCAGGCATTTGCTCTTCTCCTCAAGTACTCACCACCGCTAGACGAAAAGCAACTCATGGCCAGGTTCATTCGGGGAATGAACGAACCTTTAAACACCCTGGTAAAAAATGTCAAGTCAGTTTCCATGGCTGAAGCTGTGAGGATGGCGAAGGACTTTGCCAAAGCCTTCATTGTTAAAGTCCCGCCAAAGCCAACTCCCTCATCCTTCAAGAGATTCCAAACACCGGGAAGTTCTTCCAACCTTCCGCCTCCAAAGAGACACCAAGGTCCCAATTAGAATCCGGAGACAAGAAGTTTCAGGAATGAAGGAAGACCTTTTCCTTGAAGCTCTTTCTCAGAAACTCCGGTTCTTTCAAGAATGCAGAGGGAAGAGCTTCGAAGTGAGAAAAGGCAAAAACCTCAAGACAAATTGCAAATCTTGACACAAAGAATAGACTACCGTTGAATTAGCGTAGTTTTTCCTTAACCGAAATCTCCAAGAATCTAGTTAGAAATCCAGTCAAATGATGGGTAGATTACCTAAATGAGAGATCAATGATTCTCATTAAGAAAATGTGGACTAAGGGAAAAGGGTTTTTTGGAACCAATCTCAAATCGGGAATTCTACTTGCATAGAACCTCTGTTTTCTTTTAAATGACTATTTTACATCAGAACGCTGGAGGAAGCATTTGGTATGTGATTAACTAAGGAGAGACTCATTTTTGCAATAGCTGGTGGGGGGTCGTCGAGGGACGTCACTCACGGCGGCAAAGCCTGCCGAGGTCTTGACCAGTCTTGGTATGGTTAAAATGGTATACTTTCGGTACGATGGGCGAGGACTGACGAAGCGGTCCCTGAGTGAAGTGTTAGGACACCTAAGTTGGATCCTAGAGGGTCGCGGACACCCATGTGTACATCGAGATATGGATGAACTAAAAAGAATGACTTTTGTGAACTGAATTTTGATATTGGACCTCGTTGTGGTTGACCAGCTGGTCTTCAACGGAGAGTCTGGATTCTTATCAGAAATTTATAATTAAAACTCAAAAAGAGCATTTACATATTGCATTTTCATTCCTTGAGCTTCATTAATGAAGATTTTTAATCAAAGAATTGGGTTTTATAGATGGAAGTTCCACACTTATCCGGTATTCCCGATCTCACCCAGTCACTCACAAGATATGACTACCTTTGCCTTTGAGCATATCGTCTCTTCTGCTCGACTCGAACGAGCTGAGCAGACTCGCAAGCTGATTTGAGGATTTATATTTCCCAGATCCAGCGGAGAGACGGTAGCACAAGTGGCCCTGGCAATATGTCCATGCCTCCAGCAATCAGTGCATGATGTTGAGGGAGAATATCTCGTTGGCCATGGTCCTGTTAAGGCATTATTATGCGGCGGTGCCATTCAATGCCCTTTTCCAATTTCTAAAGAGGACATGCGTCTGCGGATTTTTGCAAACCTTCATTGGTCACATCACGGGTTCGAGTGCATCCTATCAATTGTTGCAGTAGTAGCTGCAAGCCGGTGACATGGTGGAAATCCGTGGAGAAGTTTGAGAGTTAACTGTGCAGCTCATTTAGGAACGCCTTTCCTTGCCTTTAGATGGTGCTATTCAAGCTATTCATACGGTCTTTGCACAGGAGATGGAGGTTGAGTTTGGGCCAAGAGTTAGTGGCGAACACAAATTGTCTGGCCGCACACCAATCTAGGGGTTGGAGATTGTTACAGATGGTTCTCAGAAGCAATTTGAATTTGGCCCAAGAGTTAGTGGCGAACACAAATTGTCTGGCCGCACACCAATCCAGGGGTTGGAGATTGTTACAGATGGTTCTCACACCAATCCAGGGGTTGCAGGACAAGACGTATACTATTTCTCTAAGGGTTTTGAATTTTTTTGAAGACTCTTGAATATGGCGTGGTATCTTGGGCCCGAGTTCTAAAGGACAGGATTCATTTTGAAGCCCAGCATGTCTATGCGCACGTTGCAAGGGGAGGCACAGTGAATTCTAAGATAGGGCAAATTTTGTAGATATTATTTTCGATGGAGCCCAAGTTTTTGGTTTCAATGTGCCCTTTGTGCCATTTTTCAGGGCATTTTTCCATTAGTTTTGAAGTTACAGTGGTAGTCTCTAGTGGCACCACTCACCCCGGCGGGGCAATTCTCAGCGCGAACGGGAAGAAAGCGGACATCTATGGCTTTAACCAGTACCGTTTCACTGGTGATGCTAGATGTAGTATCAAGCAAGGCTCACAGGATAGTGAGCCATGAGGATACCCAACTAGTCTCCGAAGTGCCTGGAGACTAGTCACCACTTTCAACAGTTTCAACAGTTGGATCTATATCAGAGATACTCATTTCTGCTATATCTACTCCGGTGCGGTATAATTTGGAAATGACACCACATGGCATTTCTGCTCTTGACAAATGGCATAGGGAGGTGAGGTAGAAGATGGTGGTATGTGTGCGACACCAACTGTGCCGGTTGCTTTGGCAATTACAAGTTCTATAGAGCCTAACCCGGTTAGTGCGGCGGCTGCTGCAGATAGTGTCTCGGAGATTGCAAACAACTTCTGTGTGACTGCAATCCATATACGGATGCGGTGGTAGTAACTACATATCCTTTTCTTTGGGAGCAACCGCAATATACTTTCCACTCGGATCATTTAGAAAGCTGTGCCAGATTGCTGACTCATGCGGCACATTCTTTGCGGGCTATGCCACAATCCAGCACCCAGGCGCAGTGGCTGCAAGCCTTGGAAGAGCAGGTGTAAGCTTTGGAAAGACATAATGCTATTCTGAGAGGAGAAGTTGTTGATATACCTTTGTTGGAAAGTAGAATCAATGCATTAGAGCAACGGGTACAGGCTACAGAAAGTAATGAAGAAAATGTGCAATAGGCTCATGAAGATTTTTCTCGAACAGTCATGGAAGAAATTGCTCACCGACGCTTTAGCAAACTATCTTATACTTAATTCGGGTGATGTTTTGATAAATATGGAAGATTTGGAATCCTTGGCAGTCACTCTTCGCCTAGAAGTGGCTCAACAATGGAAGGAAAAAATATCCCTATGGTGCAGTGTAGGGGTAAATAGGCCTACTGAAGAGTCTAGTCTTCCTGTTGAAGAACTTGCTACTACACAGGTACTGGATGCTGCTGCTTCACAAAGTGATAGGGGTAAATATGTAAGATTCCTCCCTCCAGCTTTTGAGGTGTGCAGGTGTAAGAACCTCCCCTTCTAATCTTATAATTGTTCCCCTCTCAGAAATAAAAGAAAGATCCTATTTTACCCTATTTTAGCCTGGAGAGAGAAAATGTCTAGAGGGAGGTAATTCAAAATTGAGATATTTTTTGATATAAAAATCCTCCTAGTGTCTAAAATGATTTCCCTTGAAATAGAAATTCAAAAAGAACTTTCCAATGTGCAATTGGAATTAATTAAAACTAGGTTTAAAGGACCTTAGCTGTGAGATCCCTATCCACACCGCCCAACGAATTCAGGGGTGCTGGCAGCGGAAGTAGCACTCCTTGCGTGGGGAGGGTTCCTCACTCTCGGGGCCTTGCCCATGGATATCCGAACAAGAGACTAATCCATCGGTTCTTCCAAAACCAATTCCAAAAAGACTTCCCTTGCCTGAAAAGCACGAGCGATTCCTCCAAGATAATTTTTCTCTAACGTAGTCAAAAGCCTTAACTAACTCAACTGATCTTACCAAACTTGTAAGTCCCATAGTCAGATCAAGGAAAAGATTGCACTTGGATCATAGAGGCCAACACTTTTTTCCTCATTTAGAGGCACAGCCGTTGATTCTTTTCCATTGAACAATTTTTATCCGGGGTTTATTTCATCTATCGTACTATAACAGAATTGAGTCTCAATTTTAGGGATCCATCAGTCTAGCCTAACCCCATCCAACCTCGTGGGTTAGCCAACCGCCCAACCACTATGGTGATGGGATCCAATTAAGAATTTGGTTAGGTTTTTACCCGAATACCAGGGAAAAGAGTTCCTAGGCCCCCTAGCCGGGTATTCATGCAAACTTAAAATTAGTCACACCACTTACAAACCCAATATGAAATTGCCTTTTTTAGAGAATCAGTTGTCTTTAAAACAATCATTTAATGAAATCATAGAGTCACTGATCACAATCCTCAAAATCTTTGATTGAATCTTTAATTCCAATCATTCCTTCATCAGTGTACCTATGGCATCATTGGCAACGAGAACGCTCACCACTTGTCCACTCAGAGGGCCTTTTCGATAGTTCCTAGCTCATAGTAATCAGCAACATATTCACATATCAAAATGGAATCTCCATTGAAGATTAGCAAGGTCAACCAATGGATCCATATAAAAGAGCCATGGACTCATCCGTTGTTGAGGGCCAGCAAGGTCAATCAACCAGATCCATGCCCAAATTCGGAAAACAACTCTTACTCCTTGTTTCAATATCTTCCTCGATGCACACGTGGGTATCATCGACGACCTAGAGCCCGAGCACTGTATGGTCAGCACCCTCTAGGATCCTTCGCAGGTGACCTAGTGCTTCACTCATAGGTAGCTTCCTTGGTCCCTCATCCACCGTACCGGAAGCTCACCATTTTAATTGAACCGAGGCTGGTCAAGACCTTGGCCGACCTTGCTACGCGAGACGTCCTCCGTCAGATGTTGCAACTTTATTAGACTAGGTCTCCACAACCTCATTCACAAGACGTCAAAATGCTTCCCCAGCATTCTTGACATAAAACAGCCATTTAAAAACAGGTCATAAATACTGTTTCTATAACAAACTCTCGTCTTTCCACATTATTCCACATCAATTCTCATTTATTTCATGTGTATTCCCATTCTCATCACATCATTTTCTATTTCATGTGTATTCCCATTCTCATCACATCATTTTCTATTTCATCACATCTTTTCTCATTTATCTGCATCAAATCTCATCCACTCGCATCTACCCATATCCACATATCATCACATCACATTCATTCACATCTCATCCATTCAGACCACATCACATTCACTCACATCACATCTCATTCATTTTACCTCACATCTCATTCATTCACATCTATCCCGACTCACATCCCAGCACATCACATTCATTCATATCCATCATATTCTTATGCATTCATATCCATCACATTCACATTCATTTATATCCATCACATTCACATCCACATATATTAATGACACATCACATCTCTTTCCATCACATCACATTCTTTCACATACATATCTATATCCGTTTTTTCACATACTCATTCACATCAATTTTTTCACATATATATTCACTTTTTTCACTTATACATTTACATCCATTCTCATCACATATCATCCACTCATATCCCATATCATTCATTTACATCCTGATTCACATGAAATGACATCTCATCCATTCATTCACATCTATCTGATTCACATCACATCTACTCACCTCACATCTCATCACAGCCACCCATCTATTCATTCACACTTATCTGATTATCTGATTATCTGATTATCATCACATCTCGTTACATCTATTCACCTCACATCTCATCACCTCTAGTCACATCACATCCATCCATTCACATCTATCTGATTCACATCACATCTCATCACCTCTATTCACATCACATCTATCCATCCATCCATCCACATCTATCGAATTTACATCACAGCTCATCAAATCTATTCACCTCACATCTCATCACCTCTATTCACATTACATCCATCCATCCACATCTATCTGATTCACATCACATCTCATCACCTCTATTCACATCACATCCATCCATCCATCCATATCTATCTGATTCACATCACATCTCATCACATCTATTCACCTCACATCTCATCACATCTATTCACCTCACATCTCATCACCTCTATTCACATCCATCCATCCATCCATCCACATCTATCTGATTCACATCACATCTCATCACATCTATTCACCTCACATCTCATCACCTCTATTCACATCATAACCACCCATCCATTCATTCACACTTATCTGATTCTCATCACATCTCATTACAACTATTTATAGAATTTAAACATAGAATTCAAGAGAATTCTAATTTTTTTATATAAAGATTCTTTACGCATCTATTTATGCATAAAAATCCACTTCAGTGGGAATAACACTTTTATAAAAATCCTTTTATGCATCTATTTATGCATAAATTCAATTTTAAGGAAAATAACACTTTTGAAATAAAATTAAATCTTTTATGCATCTTCCTAGGCATAAAATCAATTTTAATGAGAATAACACTTTTGAAATAAAAATAAATCCTTTATGCATCTTCCTATGCATAAAATCAATTTTAATGATGAGAATAGCACTTTTGAAAGAAAAATAAATCCTTTATGCATCTTTCTATGCATAAAATCAATTTTAATGAGAATAGCACTTTTTAAAATAAAAATAAATCCTTTAAGCATCTTTCTATGCATAAAATCAATTTTAATGAGAATAACACTTTTGAAATAAAAATAAATCTTTTATGCATCTTTCTATGCATAAAATCAATTTTAATGAGAATAACACTTTTGAAATAAAAATAAATCCTTTATGCATCTTTCTATGCATAAAATTAGTTTTAATGAGAATAACACTTTTGAAATAAAAATAAATCCTTTATGCATAAAATCAATTTTAATGAGAATAACACTTTTGAAATAAAAATAAATCTTTTATACATCTTTCTATGCATAAAATCAATTTTAATGGAAATTATAATTTTAAAATAAAAATAAATCCTTTATGCATCTTTCTATGCGCAAAATCAATTTTAATGAGAATAACACTTTTGAAAGTAAAATAAATCCTTTATGCATATTTCTATGCATAAAATCAATTTTAATGAAAATAATACTTTTATAATAAAAATTTTCATTATGTATATTTCTATGCATAGAAATTAAATTCAATGAAAACAACACTTTTATAATTAAAAAAAATTCAATATACATCTTTCTATGCATAGAATTTAAATTCAATGAAAACAACACTTTTATAATAAAAAGATTTCTAATATGTATCTTTCTATGCATAGAATTTAATTTCAATAATTAATATCAATGATATTCATGCATATTCATAGGTGAAAATGTACATGGAGTAAATAAAAATATTTTTTTTAGAATGCACAAACAGTGGGAATTACTCTTTTAGAATAACATAAAAATAAACTTTATTTTTCATAAAATTTTAAAAAAATTTACCATAACCTCCTTTGTATGGTTGACCATTTCTCAATTTTTAACATTCTATTTTTAATTTAAAATTAACTCCAATTTAAAGTAAAGTACTCTAATCTACTCAATTTGCACTTTCTACTAGTGAGTAAACAATAAGAAAAGGTTAATCAATTTATTTGTTACTCATTTTAGGATAAAGAAAGGCTGAATTCTTAAGGAAGAGAAGGAGGGTAGCCTTTTCATCAAGGCATAACATCAGGATTCACTTTAGTCAACTATAAAAAAAACAAGGAAATCAGAAAAGCATAGATTTGAAATTAAAAAGTAGAAATTTTAGCTTACATGGAGTTTTGTAAGCTTTCCTTTAGCTTGAGGGATTGAGGATTCTACTATTGTTTGGATCCAGAGTGGCCACCAATTTCTTTGGAGAGGATTTTGTCAAAAACAATTGAATTATTAAGTGAATTCAATGTAATTGGCTCTGGGTAGTAGAAGTAGAGTAACAGTGCATAAACACTATTAACCTTTTACAAAGAAGGAGGCTTCTATTTATAGGAAAAAATGAGCCTCTAACCAAGCAAACTGATTCTAGAATTTTCCAGATCAGTTTGGTTAATTTTTGACCATTTTTGGGTCAGTTTAGCTCACTTTTTAGATCTAGTTGAAACACGAGAGAGGAGAGATGAAAATATCTCATTATTTATGAGTATAAAACTCCTCCACACATATGAAATAGGAACCTCCTTCATGAGGGGAGATCCCCACACTGAGGTGTCAAAAATGCATCATTTCCTTTAAATATCTCTTCTTTTTTAACTAATAAACCTTCTCCTTAGTCAACTCTTCATCTTATGTGAGCATTTACTCATTTTTGGGATATTTTCTTTTATTCTTCAATTTATATCCTCCCTAAATTTGGGTTATTCTTATTGGTCCATATAGGAACCTTATTTGGAGCACAATTCAAAAATTTTTGAAAATCTGGACCCTTAGGCTAAGGTCCTTTATACCTATTTTTAATTAATTCTAATTACACATTGGAAAGTTCTTTTTGAATTTCTGTTTCAAGGGAAACCATTTTAGACACTAGGAGGATTTTTATATCCAAAAATATCTCAATTTTGAATTAACTTTCTCTAGACATTTTCTCTCTCTAGGCCAAAACAGGGTAAAATAAGATCTTTCTTTTATTTCAGAGGAAAATAATTATAAGATCAGAAGGGAGGTTCTTACATCTGCACACCTCAAAAGTCAGAGGGAGGAATCTTACATTAGCCTAAGGGTCCAGATTTTTAAAAAAAATTAGATTATGGTCCAATTAAGGCTCCTATGGACCAATAAGCTTAATCCAAATGTAGGGAGGAGATAAATTGAAGAATAAAAGAAAATCTCCCAAAAATGAGTAAATGCTCACATAAGATGAAGAGTTGACTAAGGACAAGGTTTATTAGTTAAAAAAGAGGAGATATTTAAAAGAAATGATACATTTTTGACACCTCAGTGTGGGGATCTCCCCTCATGAAGGAGGCACCTATTTCACATGTGTGGAGGAGTTTTAAAATAAAAAATAATGAGATATTTTTATCTCTCCTCTCTCCTGTTTCAACTAGATCCAAAAAGTAAGCTAAACTGACCAAAAAATGGTCAAAATTGACCAAACTGATCTGAAAAATTCTAGAATCAATTTGCTTGGTTAGAGGCTCACTTTTTTGTATAAATAGAAGCCTTCCCCTTTGTAAAAGGTTAATGGTGTTTATGCACTGTCACTCTACTCCTACCCAGAGCCATTTACATTGAATTTGATAATTTAATTGTTTTTGGCTTAATCCTCTCCAAAATAATTGGTGGCCACTCTTGCTTCAAACAAGAGTAGAATCCTTAATCCCTCAAGCCAAAGGAAAGCTTACAACTCCATGTAAGCTAAATTTTTCTTACTTTTTAATTTTAAATCTATGGTTTTCTTGGTTTTCTTGATTTTCTT
The DNA here is from genome assembly GCF_041138505.1 of Cibotium barometz. Classification (NCBI taxonomy): domain Eukaryota; kingdom Viridiplantae; phylum Streptophyta; class Polypodiopsida; order Cyatheales; family Cibotiaceae; genus Cibotium; species Cibotium barometz. The sequence continues at coordinate 30,097,358 of NC_141106.1, forward strand.
GTATTATAGTTGATTAAAGTAAATTCTAATGCTATGCCTTGATGAAAAGGCGACCCCCTTCTCTTCTTTACATTCTAGCCTTTCTTTATCCTAGAATGATTAACAAAAAGATTAATTAAACTTTTCTTTTTATTTATTCTCTTCAAAATTAAAAATTGTGTAGATTAGAGTCCTATACATCTAATTAGGATAAATTTAAGTTGAAAAAAGAATGATAAAAATGAGAAACGGTCAGCCATACAAAGGAGGTTATGGCAAAAAAATTTAGAATTTTGTGAAAAAGAAAGTTTATTTTTATGTTATTCCAAAAGAGTAATTCCCACCGTTTGTGCATTCTAAAAGAAATATTCTAATTTACTCCATGTACATATTCACCTATGAATATGCATGGATATCACTGATATTAATTATTAAGATTGATTTCTAAGCATAGAAAGATGCATAAAGGATTTATTTTTATTTCAAAAGTGTTATTCTCATTAAAATTGATTTTATGCATAGAAAGATGCATAAAGGATTTATTTTTATTTCAAAAGTATTATTCTCATTAAAATTGATTTTATGCATAGAAAGATGCATAAAGGATTTATTTTTATTTCAAAAGTGTTATTCTCATTAAAATTGATTTTATGCATAGAAAGATGCATAAAGGATTTATTTTTATTTCAAAAGTGTTATTCTCATTAAAGTTGATTTTTATGCATAAAAGGATTTTTATAAAAGTGTTATTCCCTCTGAAGTTGATTTAAATAGATGCGTAAAGAATCTTTATATCAAAATTAGAATTCTTTTAAATTTTATGAATCAGATAGATATGAATGGATGGATGGATGGATGGATGTGATGTGAATAGAGGTGATGAGATGTGAGGTGAATAGATGTAATGAGATGTGATGTGAATTAGATAGATGTGAATGAATGGATGGATGGATGTGATGTGAATAGAGGTAATGAGATGTGAGGTGAATAGATGTGATGAGATGTGATGTGAATCAGATAGATGTGAATGAATGGATGTATTTATATAATGTGAATAGAGGTCATGAGATGTGAGGTGAATAGATGTGATGAGATGTGATGTGAATCAGATAGATGTGAATGAATGGATGGATGAATGGATGGATGAATGTGATGTGAATAGAGGTGATGAGATATGAGGTGAATAGATGTGATGAGATGTGATGTGAATCAAATAGATGTGAATGAATGGATGGATGGATGTGATGTGAATAGAGGTGATGAGATGTGATGTGAATCAGATAGATGTGAATGAATGGATGGATGGATGTGATGTGAATAGAGGTGAATAGATGTGATGGATGTAAATGAATGGATGGATGGATGTGATGTGAATAGAGGTGATGAGAATCACCTCTATTCACATCACATCTCATCACCTCTATTCACATCACATCCATCCATCCATTCATTTACATCCATCACATCTATTCACCTCTATTCACATCACATCCATCCATCCATGTGATGGATGTAAATGAATGGATGGATGGATGTGATGTGAATAGAGGTGATGAGATGTGATGTGAATAGATGTAATGAGATGTGATGAGAATCAAATAGGTGTGAATGAATGGATGGGTGGATGTGATGTGAATAGAGGTGATGAGATGCGAGGTGAATAGATGTGATGAGATGTGATGTGAATCAGATAGATGTGAATGAATGGATGAGATGTGATGTGATGTCATGTGAATCAGGATGTAAATGAATGATATTATGGGATATGAGTGGATGATATATGATGAAAATGGATGTGAATGTATAAGTGAAGAATGGATGTGAATGTGTATGTGAAAGAATGGGTGTGGATGTATGTGAAGAATGGATGTGGATGTATGTGAAAGAATGAATGTGGATATATATGTGAAAGAATGGATGTGGATGTGTATGTGAAAGAATGTGATGTGAATATGTATGTGAAGAATGGATGTGAATGAGTATGTGAAAGAATGGATGTGGATGTATGTGAAAGAATGGATGTGGATGTATGGATATAGATGTGTATGTGAAAGAATGTGATGTGATGTAAAGAGATGTGAGGTGTCATAAATATATGTGGATGTGAAGTGATAGATATGAATGTATGGATAGATGTGAGAAGTCGTACCTGTGAATGATTGGATGGATGTGGATGAATGAGATGAGATGTGTATGAATGAGATATGAGATAGCGGAGCAGGGGTGAGTATAGCAACAAAAACTGTATGGGAAATGTGGGGAAAACCTGCAAATTAGAAGTACAAGGATGAGTTTGCAATTGGCAGACGGAAATCTAGAAAGTCCCATAGGAGTGCTTGAGAACGTTATAGTCAAGTCATGTGGCATTGAGTACATACATACCTTTGCTATCGTAGACTTTGGCAAGAACACAAATTACGAAGTGATCCTAGGAAGGCCATTCATGCTCCAATTCAAAATGATTCAAGACTAGGGTTACAATTACTTGTACCTCAGACATGAGAATGTAACCACGAGGGTGAATATGAAAAACCATGCTTATCGAGATGTGATGCACTCTCCTGTGAATGAGTGTTTGATTCCGCTTCTTCAAAAGCATTGGGAGCAACTATGTCTGAAGGAAGAGCTGATCTATGGATCTGTGGAGCATCTTGTCGAGACTTGCAACCTGAAAATGTTACCATAGACAGAAGTGTGACAGATGAGGCGTATATCCCTATACCTTTTCCTGAGAACTTGATAGATCCCTTAGAATGGAACCATGTTTTAGCCACCATAGACACTTGTGCATTGCCAAGGAAAACACAATTTTGTGATCCAGATGGGTATGACATTATTCCCGTAAGAATGCTAAGACCGATCTATGCAGAGGAACCTCAAGAAGCCCCTAAGTAGTATGAAGCAAACAAATCATTATTGCTAGGAGATATGGTATCTGTAGGAGGAAGTATCCCCTCTTGAGTACAGCTCAGCTAACGAAGGAGATGAGGATGGATGCTTAGAATCCTCTGATGGGGGAAGGATTCTGATGACGATGCCATAGTCCCTGAATCAGAGTTAGAGAAGATAAGATTGTTGTTAAAGGGCAGAGAGGTATTGCTGAGTATTCCTAGTGACAAACCGAAACGTAAGTTTTGCAAGAGTCATCGGCGGAAGTTTCGCAAACAGAAAGTCAAGGAAAAGAGATAACAACAACAAAAAGAAAGAGAAGATGTGGATAAAGAAGACTTTATTCCACCTCCAACCTTTGTAGGTAAGAACGAGTACTTGTACTACTTGGGAGCTGATGATTGCATCAAAGACGAGATGAAATGGAGATACGGCTTTCAATTAGTGCAAAAGCTAAACGAGAAGGAGAGTGACAACCCAAAGAAGAAGAGGAAACGGAAACCGAAGCTAAAATCTAAGGCTTCAGAGCATTCAGTCTCGTCAAAACTGAACAAACTACCATGACAAGAGTGGAGCGTAAAGCTCTAGTGCAAGAACGAAAGAGAATGCTAAAAGCAGCATGGTCTTCCATGAGTGATGACTCAAAGGAAGAAGAGGATACCACAAATATCCCCTCAAACTTCAAGAAATTGAATACCTGTGATTATTTCTTGAAATATTCATGGATGACTTGTGTGTGCATTCCATAAACAGAGAAGAACACATAGAGCATCTCAAAAAAATATTTGGGAAATGCAGAGTGTATCGCATATGCCTTAACCCTGATAAATGCAAGTTCATGGTTAGGCAAGGGAAGATTCTAGGCCACATTGTGTTTAGGAATGGTATATCCAAAAAAGATAGCTGTTATTGTTGAGCTACCTATACCTTACAATGTAAAAGGGGTACAAGTTTTCATGGGTCATTGCGGCTACTATCATAGATTTATCTACATGTACGCTGAAATAGCACGGCCATTGTACGCACTCCTTGTTGTATTTGAATGGACAGAGGATTGTGAAGAAGCCTTTGAAAAGCTGAAGAAAGCATTAGTGACGGCACCTATTCTCAGGCCGCCGGATTGGGATAATTTATTCCACGTACATATAGATGCTTCGGCTTTTGCAATTGGCTATATTTTAGCTCAACCACGCGAGAACAAAATGGACTTTCCAGTTTCATATGCTAGCCGCTAGTTGAATAGTGGTGAAAAGAATTACACCACCACGGAAAGAGAAGGCTTAGCAATGATCTATGCTGTGAAGAAGTTTCGGCATTACCTTTTGGCCAACAAATTTACATTCTTCGTAGATCATCAAGCTTTGCTTTACCTTGTGAAGCCATGTGCAACCGGAAGGATTGTATGCTGGTTTGTTATTCTACTTGAATTTGAATTTAAAGTAGCGGTAAAGAAGGAAAAAATGCATCAGAGGGCTGATCATCTTTCCAGAATAACTTCAGGAGAAGCACCCATTGGTATAGATGATGATATTCCTGACGCTACTCTATTCTTGGTTGAGACAGCACCAAGATGGGCAGAACCCATCATTCAAGTTTTAACGACGACAGGATTTGTTAACTCCATTAGTCCCACCAATGAAAAGATAATGACCATAGAGCATTGTGCTCCTTATAAGCTTCTTTCTGGATGATTGTATAAATTGGGAAAAGATGGAATACTTCGTCTATGCCTTAACCCTGATCAATATGATGAGATTATCTCATATATCCACGTGAGCTTAGGAGGCAGACATGTCTCTGGAAAGGATACGGTTAAAAGAGTTTTGCGGGAACGATATTGGTGGCCAACACTTCATGCTGATACAGAAGAGTACGTACGAAATTGTAAAATTTATCAACAAAGGAAACCCATTCCTCATGTGACTCTATTTTATATTTCAACAACACCCAATTGGAGTTCGTACATTGTGAAGTATTTGACGCAGGGTCATACGGACGATAAGATGCCTAGGCGTAGAAAGAGAGCCATAGAGGTAGAAGCAGCGAGTTTTCAGATTATTGAAGGCCAGCTGTACAAAAGGGGAAAAGATGGAAACCTACGGACTTGTGTTTGTGAGAGTGACTGCCTTAGCGTATTGACTCATGCACATTCAGGAGTTGGGGGTGGACATTTCTGTGGAGAAACAACTGCGAAACTTATACTATGGTCAGGACTATGGTGGCCTACGCTTTTTCATGATGCAACAGAATATGTCAAATGATGTGATCAATGTCAAAGAGCCAAACCTCCTACCAAGTATGAGGACATGCCATTGAGACCAATTATGGGGGTTAGAGCTTTTGCAAAATGGGGAATTGATTTTGTGGGGCCGATTAAACCACCAGCACGCCATACACATGCTGAGTATATCATTGTAGCCACAGATTATCTTACGAAGTGGGTAGAAGCAAAAGCCATAGTAAAAAACGATGCTAGGACCACTGCAAAGTTTTTATACGAACATGTGTTTACACGCTACGGTTTACCTATTGAGATTGTGAGTGACCAAGGTGTGCATTTTATCAAATGAAGTCATTACCTTTCTTTTGGAAGACTTTATGGTCATCCATAAGAGGTCAGCGCCCTATCACCCGCCGCAAGCAAATGGTTAAACTGAGAGCACTAACAAGACTCTTTGCACTCCTCTTACAAAGATTGTTGAGGGACGTAGAGAACAGATTGTTGAGGGACATAGAGAACAGATTGGGAACAGAAACTTCACTCAGTTCTATGGGCTTACTGAATTGCTTACAAAACGTCCATAGGCACCATACCTTTCAATCTAGTTTTTGGATTGGACGCTATCCTTCCGATAGAATTTATTGTACCTACACTTCGAGTTGCAAAACAACTTGAGTGGACAGATCATGAATTCTCTACACGGATTGATGAATTGGAGAGGCTAGATGAAGACAGGCTATTGGCAGTCATTGGCATGTATGCTGAAAAACGACCCTGGCATGATACACATGTGAAGAAAGGTCGCTTCAAGAGAGGTGATCTAGTGTTTCTTTACACATTGAAGAAACAAAAACGCAAGCTGAAAATGCGAGGACTTGGTCCATTTGTGATCAACGAGCTTAGTGCGAGTGGTGCAGTAAGGTTGGAAACCTTAGACGGAGAGCCAATGACTAACTTCATCAATGGTAGCCGCTTGAAGCGCTATGAAGAACCTCTAACAGATGATATGCTGATACACATACATGCTAGTCAGACACGTAAAAAAGCTCAAGCTTTGTTACAAAGTCAAGCAAAAGAAGAAGCTAAGGCTAGAGTAGCACTAGCACGAAAGCGCCGCAAGGCAGCTATCATGGCCATCCACTTGAATGATGATGAAGACTCCTTTTCATATTGAAGTAAGGATCCCTACTCAAAGAGCAATCTTTGCAGCGTCTGCACTTATAGATTCAGGAGCTGACTGCAATGTTTTGTCTTATGAAGCCTGGACATCATTAGGCCAACCTTTGCTCACCAATGCATCATTGATTTCCCAGACCCAGCGGAGAGACGGTAGCACAAGTGGTTTGCAAGGTAGTATGTCCATGCCTCTTGCGACCAGCATGTGATGCTGAGGGAAAATATATAGTTGGCCATGATTTTGATGAGGCTAAAAGTGATTCATGGTGTTATTTTATATCACCCTACGTCTCAAGATTTTAGACTTTCCTGCCATATCTACAGACTTCTTAGCCGCTTTATTCTAAAGGAGAAGATAGTATCTCCCTTGGTAGTAAGGGAACGTTTGTATCGCGGCATGTATGTAGCCCAATATCGCCGTCTTATGCATTTCCCAAGGAGGTTTTTTAACTTTTTGGAGCGGAGATTCTCTATGTACATATTGCAACCTTTATATGAATAAAGAAATGTTTTGTGGAAAAATTCCATGTTATATAAGTGATTGTTTATTATATGACGAATTGATGAAGCAAAATCTACTACTCGGACATATCTCATAGATCTCCAATAAGATCGTTTATCTTGTTTAAGAAATTATTTTCTGAACCTCTTAAGTCTTAGGATCTCGTTGATGAAATCAAAATAAAAATTTATTAATGTATCATTTTTGGCAGAATCATGAGGCGAGGGAACCGTGGCCGTCAGCTAGATCCTCTCACTGTGATTGATGAGGAGGAGCTTGAACCCGATGTTCATAAGGCTCTTCATAGAACTCAGCCAGGACCCTTCAAAGGTGAAGGGGATTCGTGTTTGGAATTACCCTCTTGCTTGGGAGAGAACTCGTTGTCCTCTACATCTTCTTTGTTGCCCATCAATCATGTTGACTCGTGCAGTTGTTGACTTCCTCTTCTTATCCACGAGAAATCGGGCGTAATGTGTCCTTTTTGTCGACAATTGTAACATATCACAACTCGAGGTACAAGATCTTGTTCCTTCTTTATGTCATCACTCTTCTTATTATTATTGTTATGAGAACCATGATTGTTATTACTTTTTGGAACAACACCTTTGGTGTACCTGTCAAACTTAAAAAGGAACAAACATTTTAAAATTTTTAGCATGAGAATCCTGAGGTGGTTTGTTGTCCCTTGGTACTCCCTCGGTACTCCATTTTTTCACTCAAGCTAAAGAGATCGTCGTGAAAAGAGATTGAGGTCGAAACATATGGATCTCCGCTTGAAGAGTAGGCTTTAATCTGGCAATGAACTTGCATTTTTTATCCTTTGTTCTCACTTGTTCAATGGCTTGGAGTTGGATGAGAACTTACCAAAATTTGTCCACATATAACTACATGGTCTCTTTGCATATCCCATTGTTGGCATGCTCTTGCTTTATATTGAGGTGGTAAGATATTCTTTTTAATGAGTTTTTGAAATTCTTTCCAAGATCTTGGTCTTTCATGTCCTTGCTTGATTGCATTCCACCATAATGATGCATTTGCGGGGGAGGCTTTGGAGAAGTGGGTTGAGGCCATGGAGGAATATTTTGATGTCACCGGATACAACGAGGAGCAAAATGGCTCTCTCTAGGCTAAAGATTGTGGAAACATCCAAGGTGGCATGGAGAAACCATTGCGATAACAACCATCTGAATAGGAATACCCAGTCCTGGAATGATCTCAAATCCTATCTAAGGAAGAGATTTTGTCCCCCCAGATTTTTAGAAACCAAGATGAACGAATTCTTAGAGCTAAACCAAGGGAGGAAAACTATTGAAGGATATCACCAGGCATTTGCACTTCTACTAAAGTACTCACCACCACTAGATGAAGAGCAACTTATGGCCATGTTCATTCTCGGGGGGGTCACTATATGTAAATCCTCTATATCACGTGCGTTCAAGGCCTATTTAAAAAGTCCCTTATCTTTAAATTTTTAAGTGAATATAATGTATCCTTTCTTATTCAAATCTGTAATTTTTTTTAAATACAATAAATAAATCCCCTCTGTAAATATATTTATGTAAGTTTTAAATATTTAAAATGCCCTTCTGTTGAACCCACATGATACTTACATATTTATACGAGTGACCCCCCCGATGAACTAGCCTTTAGACACCTTGGTCAAGAATGCCAAGCCTTTAGACACCTTGGTCAAGAATGCCAAGCCTTTAGACACCTTGGTCAAGAATGCCAAGCCAGTTTCCATGGCTCAAGTTGTAAGAATGGCGAAGGACTTTGCCAAAGAGTTCATCATTAAAGTCCCGCCAAAGCTAGCTCCCTCATCCTTCAAGAGATTCCAGACATCGGGAAGTTCTTCCAACCTTCCGCCTCCAAAGAGACATCAAGGTCCCAACCAAAATTTGGAGACTGGAAGTTTCAGGAATGAAGGAAGACCTTTTTCTCAAAGCTCTTTCTCAGGAACTCCGTCTCTTTCAAGAATGTAGAGGGAAGAGCTTCGAAGTGAGAATAGGTGCTTTGGATCTCAGGGGTTTGGGCACTAGCTCAAGGATTTCCCATCTCCTTCTGTGGGCCAAGGAAACCAGGGTCCTAGAGTGCAGAGACAGACTCCTGACTGATACAAGGTCCCACGTGCCAAAATCAGGGTAACCCCAGAAGAGTGCCAGCTTAACCTACAGCCTCCATACAAAGCAGTCTCCGAACTCCCTCCCAAAATTGAGGTAACCAAAGAGAGAGTTCCACCTGAGACTGCAGTAGTTAGAGCCATCACTATAGCTGAGGAAGTGGAGGAAGAAAAAGGACAGATCTATGCCACAATGGAGCATCAGGGGAATAATCTCGTCAATTTTCAGTCCTCCAGACTCCACCAGAGTACCAAGGTAAGCAATTCAAGATTTTGATTGATTTAGGCAGTACTAATTCTTTTATTTCCCAAGGATGTCTGCGTAAGTTAGTCCTAAATTAAAAAAGGACAGATCTATGCCACAATGGAGCATCAGGGGAATAATCTCGTCAATTTTCAGTCCTCCAGACTCCACCAGAGTACCAAGGTAAGCAATTCAAGATTTTGATTGGTTTAGGCAGTACTAATTCTTTTATTTCCCCAAGATGTCTGCGTAAGTTAGTCCTAAATTAAAAATTAAGGAAACCTATGCAAGTGGAATTGGCGAGTGGAAAGATTCTTTTCACACACCTTGAGACAGACCTTATTCAGTTTAGTCTAGATGGGAATGTAACAGATTGCCACTTCAGAGTCCTACCCTTGGGAATCTATGATGGAATCCTTGGAATGGATTGGCTCCATAAGAATTAGGCTGACATTCATTGTCACAATGGAACCATCTCTATCCTTGACCTTCATGGGAATAAAGTTTAAGGAACTGGAGTTTCTAAATCCCCAGTGCTGAAATTAGTCAAGGCTTCTAAATTATTAAAAGGGCTCAGAAAGAGACAAGCCGTTTATGTCATCAAGATGAATTATAAGGCTAAAGAACCAGAGTGGTTAAGTGAGTATGCACATGTGTTCCCTCAAGAGCTGACTGAGATGCCTCTGTCTCATAATTCAATTGTTTTTTAGTCTAATCCTCTCCAAAGTGAATTGGTGGCCACTCTTGCTTCAAACAAGAGTAGAACCCTTAATCCCTCAAGCTAAAGGAGAGCTTACAAGCTCCATGTAAGCTAATTTTCTTACTTATTTATAATTTTTAAATCTATAGTTTTCTTGATTTTTATGTTTTACAGTTGATTGAATTAAATTCAAATGATATGCCTTGATGAAAAGCCCACCCCCTTCTCTTCTTTACATTCCAGCCTTTCTTAATCCTAGAAAGATTAACTAAGGAATTAATTCAACTCTTCTTATTGTTTACTCTCTTGAATTCAAAAAATTGTGTAGATTAGAGTTCTATAAATCTAATTTGGGTTAATTTAAGTTAAAAATAGAATGATAAAGATGAGAAATGGTTAGCCATACAAAGGAGGTTATGGCAAAATTAGAATTTTGTGGAAAAGAAAGTTTGGTTTTATGTTATTCCAAAAGAGTAATTCCCACTATTTTTGTATCTAAAAGAAATATTCTAATTACTCCATGTACATATTCACCTATGAATATGCATGGATATCACTGATATTAATTATTAAATTTGATTTTTATGCATAGAAAGATGCATAAAGGAAATTTTCTATTATAAAAGTGTTATTCTCATTAAATTTAATTTTTATGCATATAGAAAGATGCATAAAGGAATTTTTTATAAAAGTGTTATTCTCATTAAGTAATTTTTGAGCATAAATAGATGCATAAAAGTAATTTCTTTTATATAAAAGTGTTATTCCCATTGAAGTTGATTTTAATGCATAAATAGATGCATAAAGAATTTTTATATCAAAATTAGAATTCTGTTAAATTCTATGAGTAATTGATAAATGAATAGTTAAATACTCTAAGAGAGAAATTTCTTTCGTTTTATATTCACACGGTTTGTAAAAAGAAAATTCAGGAAATCTATCAAGATCGAATTATTCAGATAAATGATTTGTTTATTCCTCGTTGAAATTCATAACTAATTTAGTAATCAATTAAGTGTATATTCAAAGAAATAAATTCAGTAAAATAGTAACTGAATTATCAAACCTTTTCGAGAAAGATAGTTCAGGAAATATCTTATCAGACTTGAACCATGAATCAGACTATGACCAAGAACAAACTCTTTTGTCAGTTTCAAGGAATAGAATGGATGTGAATGTGTATGTGAAAGTTTTTTAGTGATTCATAATGTTTAATTGGATTAATGCTAATCTTTTATGCTTAATTTAAAATTTTTAATTAGTAAATCTCTCTTTTTGAAAGATTACTTATCTTTTTGGTTAGATCCTTGTTGGAAGGATGGATCTTAGTGATAATCTCATCTTCTTAATCAAAACTCTAGGTCTTGACCAGCCTCGGTTCAATTAAAATGGTGAGCTTACGATACAGTGGGGATGAGGGACCAAGGAAGCGACCAATGAGTGAAGCGCTAGGTGACTTGCGAAGGAGCCTAGAGGGTGCTGACCATACGGTGCGCTCGGGCTCTGGGTCACCCAGGATACCCACACGTGCGTCGAGGAAGAAAATGAGTTGGGTTGTTTTCTGAACGCGGGCATGGATCTGGTTGATTGGCCTTGCTGGTCTTCAACGGATGAATTCATGGCTCTTTTATAAGGATCTTGTTGATTGATCTAGCTAATCTTCGACAGAGAGTTCATATGGATTTTATGTGGATAAATATTCCTAGTTACTATGGACTAGGGACTATTGAAAAGACCCCTGAGTAAGTAGGTGGTGAGCGTTAGTTGCCAATGATTCCATAGGTATGCCAAGGAAGAAATGATTGGAAATTGGACTTGGAAATGAAATACTGAGGAACATGATGGGAAACACTGTGGTTTCATTCCAACTCTGTTTTAAAGACAACTGAATTTGTGAGAAAGGCAATTTCATATTGGGTGTGTAAGTGGTGTGTCTATTTTGTAATTTGCTTGAGTACCGGCTAGGGGGCCTGGGAACTCTTTTCCCTAGTACCTGCCATGACAAAACATAACCAAATTTTTATAATGGATCCTATCAATACACAGTGGTTGGGTGGTTGGCGAACCCATGGGACTAGATGGGGTTAGGCTGAACTCATGGATTCCTAAAATAGAATTCAATTCCGTTCAAGTTATGATAGTTGAAGTAAATCACGGATAATCCTTGTTCTATGGAAAAGAATGAATGGCTATGCCTCTTAACGAGGAAAAAAGCATTGGTCTCTATGATCCAAGTGCAAGCTCCTCCCTTGATCTGACCATGTGACTCGCGGGTTCGATCGGAATGCAAAAGGGTAATTAAGGCTCTTGACTACATTAGAATAATTTTTCCTGGAGGAATCACCTATGCCTTCTGGGCGAGGGAAGTTTTTCTAGGTTTTGGTTTTGGAAGAACCGAGGGATTAGTCTCTTATTGAGACATTCGTGGGTGAGGTCCCCAAGTGGGAAGCTCTTCCCTTTGCAAGAAGTTGCTACTTCCGCTACTAGCACCCCAGAATTCGCAGAGGGGGTAGGGATCTTTTAGACTGAGGGTGGATAGAGGCCAAGGGGAATGGTAAGTTTGATAGAGGTTTTTATGTTAGTGACATGTTCATACTACAGAAGGTTGGCCCAATTAGAGAGGTTGGTAGTGAGAGGATGAATGGGAAGGGTGAAGAGGATGGTGGGGTTATTGAAGAAAAGTTGGGTTTTGAAGAAGAGGGTGACCAAGAGGGTAATGGGGGAGATGGGATTTTGGTGATGATGTAGGCCAGCTTCAAGGTGGTGAGAGGGTCATCGACGAATATGTTGTGTTGGAGAAAGTTCTTCAACTGGAGTGCTCCAAAGTGGGGCTCCAAAAGTTGGACAGGGTTTTGGGGAAAGATGGAGAGGTTGGGGAGCTTGATGGGCATCATCCATCAAAATATCAACTTGGTGGTCCTGAATTTCTGCCTTGAAGCTGTGTGCTACATCGCAGTTATGTGTTCCTCATCCGCTTGACTGTGCATCCTTTTGCCACATGGTTTTCTGGTGATTGCTTTGTATGCTTTGAAGGAGGTGTGGATTTGGTTATAGCCATCCTTGGTGGTTTGGGCTAAGTGGCACATATCCTGGGCTTCCCTCCTCTAGGCTAAAGGAGTGGGTGTTGTGGGTTGTTTGGGCATCATCCTAGGCCATGTGGAGTTGCTCCTATAGTTGGGTGATGGCATGCAACACTTCACTAAGGGTATGCTCCCAGTCCTCCCAGGGAGGCCTGCAATTGAATTTTGGGGAGGAAGGTGGCTTGGAGATCTTGTTGGATTTGGATTAAATCAACTCGAGCCAAAAGCATGGCTGATTGTTGGGCGGCTGTGACCTTCTCATGCTGTCATTGCATGTAGTTGGTGATGGAATTAAGGAGCTCCCAAGCAAGGTTGGAGAAACCTTTGGCAAAATTAGGGAGGGTGCCATGGGATGGCCAGATTCCTTGGAGAAAGCCTGTAGGGAATGGAAGCAGGTGACCTGTATCTATGTATCCATTGTGTGGTGGTGAGAGGCAAAGGGTGCAGTAGACGACCCTTCTCATTGGGGCGAGTTGGTGAGGAAGAGGGGGGGTTAACCACGTGGGGTGCTGGGTGTGGAGTGAAGTAGGGTCTCTTAGAGGAACTACAAAGTTTGGCAAAGCTTCTCTTCCTTGGACACTTTTTGGAGTGCCTCGTCCTTATGTAGATAATAATGGTGGTGCTTAGAGGGAAGAATTGGGTGGAGGGATAGTGGTGTTGCCTTGTAGACAGATAGGTTGGGGTAGCTCCTCCCAGAGCTGACTTCATGGTATAGGACCTTGGGGAGGAGGGATGAGGCTACCAACTTGCCTTACAGGTTAGAACAGATGGCATGGAGTCCTTTGTGGAGGTATTTAGCTCAATTCATAGGCACACCTTGATGGACACATGCGAGGGTGCAGAGGAAAATGAAAGAGCTAGGGTGGTCATCACGAGCACTTATCATGTGTGATGTTGTGCCACTCCACGCCATCTTGTTGAAGTATGCAAGTGAATGGGTGTGTGCGAGAACAAGCCCTTAGTAAGAGATTGTAAAAGGGAGTCTGTAATTAAGTGGGTAGGAGTGAAAAGGTGAGAGGTATCTACTGATGAGAGAATCAAGGGTAGCATGAGTGAATATAGGGATGTGGAAATATTCTAGGAAAAGGTGCCCCCATATGTAGGGGAGGTGGCACAAATCAAGGAGAAATTAGTGGGATTAGATGCGTGGCATCTTGTGGATGTACAACCTATAAATTGAGGCATTAAACTAATGAGAATTTGCTGGTTTTTTAGTATACATGCCTACATTATCCTATTAGGTAAATTGCTCACTAATCTCATCTTAATCATCATCTTAATTGCATGCTAATGATTTTGATTTTTACAATTGATCCACCATATCCCACTCTTGCTTGCATTTCAACTTGGTATTAGAGCCCCAGATCCATGCCTAACATGCCTTAGCTCATCATCATCTTTTTCATCTCATTAGTAGCCATAATCATAATTATAAGCACTAATCCCTTTTTCTCTCCATAGTCAAGTTGCACCCCCAGCTGAAGAAAGCATCCATGCTCCTAAACCCCTTCACCATTCATCAACCCTTTGAGGGGGCTCATCATCAGGTCAGGGAAACCTCCATCGCTAGCTCATGAATCTTACATCGTGCACAGGTGGATGCATTTTGAGTTTCCCCCAAATCTAGTCAGAATCTAATCAATTACATGCTACTTTGACCAAATCAGACCTCAAGAGAGCATTCTCAGGGGTTTTCTAATGTTGTGAATAGGCCGTGTGGTTAGAATCACAAAAAAGTGTCGCTAGCAAACCAATTTCAGCTCTATGGTACTCATAGAAAGTAGTTTTGGTAATCTTAAGATTAAGCATTCAATGTCTGATCAAATCCTTTGTTTCTTGGCTTGATGGACTCTACTAGACTAACTGCTATTGATGCCCTTGAGAGGATATGAGCTCATTTAAACTCTAAGGCACCAAATTTGGCCTCCCCATACACTCAATTTTTTTGCACACAAAATAGGGGATTATTTCACTAATCAATGATTAATTAACACTAATCACTATATTTTGGTGAAATTGATGGTTCAAATTTACCATTGGGTATGTGATACAAATTTACCATTGGGTATCTCATACAGGTCTCTATCACTTTAGATTGCAATTCCAAGATGGTTTGATATTCCAACCATTTAGTACAAATCAGTTACCCTTGGCTTTATGCAATCTTTGGTGTATTCATGCTTGTAAATCTATTGTAATCATTTAACACCAGATTTGAGTTATAAAAGGGTAGACATTGCCCTTGAATCTTGGATTGGATCAAGATGTAAGATCCCCTTCACATCTTCATGAGCACGGCACAAGAGATAGCTAAATTTAAGAGGGAGTAGTTTCATACATGGCAAACAAAGACCATGTATTTGCTCATGAGGAAACATCTATGGGGGCTAGTTGAAGGAAGAGATAAATGTCCAAAGGAGCATGGGGAGAATGAGTGGAAGAATAGGAATGAGAAAGCATTAGGGCTCATTGCACTTAGCCTAAATGATGAAATCATTCATCACACTGTAGGGATACAATGGGCTAAAGATGCATGGGATGAACTTAATCAATTATTTGGCACTTAAGCAAAAAATTCAAAGATAAATTTGCTAATGCAATTCTACAAACTTGACATGAAGGAAAGTGAACCTCTAACCTTGAATAAATACAAAAGCATTAAGCAACAGCTGGCAACCATTGGGAAGAAGGTACAAGGGATGATGAGGCACTAGTAGTGCTTCTGAAGAGTGTGGACAAAGGTGAATATGAGAACATTGTGGCAACCTTAAATAATGTACTAGAATTGAAGCTACATAGAAGAAGCTCTACTGGAGCAAGAGACCAAGGTCAAAGAGAAGAAAGGGATGGACCCAACAACTAGAGAGGAAAGAGCAGTCTACACCCGAGGGAGGACTCTCACAAGGACGAGGACAAGGAAGAGGCAGGAGAGGAGGAAGTACCTTCACTTACCATAACTGTGGGAAGCCAGGACACATGGCTAGAGATTGCTACAGCAAACCAAATAAAGAAAGATCGACATCAGCAAACTTCGAGACTCCTAAGGAAGAGGCGTTAGGACATCTTTTCTGAGAGAGAAAGAGAGAGAAACCCCACAACCCAATGTAACCTGCCCCTATAGAGTAAAACCACCACTAAGCCACCGATGATGTAGGCCATGTGGTAGATGTATGTGTGAGCACTTTAGTCATCAAGGGCACTTGTAGTAGCCTTGGATACATAGAGAGAGAGTGTCAAGGACTATGAGTTAGGGACTTGAGGCACTGATCGTCGTGGGTTGGGAAACTTGGTATAGGGTACAGGTGTGCTAGAATTAATCACTTGAGGGGAGGTGTTGAAATATGTAAGTGAATGGGTGTGTGCGGGAAGAACAAGCCCTTAGCAAGAGACAATAAAAGGGAGTCTGTAATTAAGTGGGTAGTAGTGAAAAGGTGAGAGGTATCTACTAGTGAGGGAATCAAGGGTAGCGTGAGTGAATATAAGGGTGTGGAAATATTCTAGGAAAAGGTGCCCCCCCAGATGTAGGGGAGGTGGTACAAATCAAGGAGAAATCAGTGGGATTAGATGCTTGGCATCTTGTGGATGTACAACCTATAAATTGAGGCATTGGCCTAATGAGAATTTGCTGGTTTTTAAGTATCCATGCCTACATTATCTTATTTGATTAATTTCTCACTAATCTCATCTTAATCATCATCCTAATTACATGCTAATGATGTTAATTCTTGCATTTGATCCACCATAGCCCACTCTTGCTTGCATTTCCACTGTCTTTGGTTGTGCGACAACCCTAGAAGGTATGATGCATATGATGTGGTTGTGCATGGTGGACATAAGGTTGCTTAAGTCTAGGGAGTTGGCTGGACCAAGTCAAGGCTAAGGTGCACTATATGGGGAGCACTATATGGGGAGCACTCCATCTTATGAATCTACTACCTACCCTGTAGTATAGCTAGCACTCTACATCTCAATGAAGTAGAGATAGTTGAGGAGGTTGAGTCCCCATGGTTTCATGCTAGGCAAACCTTCAAGCCCAATCTATGCAAGTAGGCGACGACAGTTGGTTCACTGATGGTGTCATATTAGGGCTCTGTGTAGTAGAGAAACTTTTTCTCGACTTTATGGGTGTTCTTAATAAGGCTATGCATGGCATGGCCATCCACCTCCTTCATCAATGCCTTGCCCAAATGGGAGAGCTAGGTAGGTTTCTTGCCATGCTTCGCGATGTGGTGGCTTATGTGCTGTCTCTTCTTCTGGGGAGTGAGCAACAACCTTGACAGAGGAGTCAAAGGAGTCAGAGTTCTTGGGAGTGTGAACAACAACCTTGACAGAGGAGTCAAAGGAGTTAGAGTTCTTGGGAGTGGCCATATGTGGCCATATGAGGGGAGGGATTGTAAGTGGGCAGGAGGCTATGGAAAATTGCAAAAAAAAAATGGCAAGAGTTTGGCTAGGGAATAAGGAGAAAAGTGAGAAAAATAAATTGTGGTGAGCCCTTATATAGATTTCTGGGGAGATACAAAAATGGATTTACAAAGGAACAGTTGTGGATTGGATGAGAAAATGGGCATGGTATCCTAAAAGGGAACAATCATGGGTGGGGGTAAGTGAATGGCCATGGCTACATTCAAAAAATGAGCATGGCCTAGTAGACAAACATCGGGGAAGTGAATGGTTGTAGCTTTGTAGGAGTGAATGGACATGGCTTTTGCAAGAGTGAATGGCCGTTCACTTGCCCTTAGAGAGATTTAAAAAAAAATTTAGGGCACCCTAGTAATAGTTTTTGTACCCTTGGATTATGTGGTTAGTACTCCATTGTAGGTTTTGTACTAGCTTCTTGCCGAATTGATGATGAGAGGGGGTTGGGTTTGGGCAAGGTCAGAAACTCTTCATCAAGCCGTGTTGTCTCGTGGGAGGGGGTTTTGTGACCGGGGGGTCAGAGGGGATGAGGCTGAGTAGGGGTGAAGCGATGGAGTCATGTAATTAAGGGCAGGTGGAGCGGGGGAGGTTTAGGGAATATCATTTATGGAAATAGTGGGCATAGGAGTCATGTAATTAAGGGCAGGTGGAGCGGGGGAGGTTTAGGGAATATCATTTATGGAAATAGTGGGCATAGGAGGCATGGCCTTGGCTCCCTCCTCGATCTTCCTTTTTCCCTTACCCTGGTAAAGTGCTAGTAGTAGCAGCATTGGACACCATTGGAAATTTTGTGGTGTAGTGAGCTTGGGGGGTGGGACATTGCGCGTCGGCATTTGGTGGGGTAGCCAAATTTTCCTATTGCCTTCATAGAACTTTTAGGCGTTGACGAGAGTTTTTAGGTACCCACCTATAAGTAGTGGTGATGTGAGGAAGGGTACCCTTTGTCATCGGCATCTCTTTGATGGTGGTTTTTCCCAGATGTTCTCTCTAACCTTGTGGGTATGCGGATGCCTTGGAGGATGTCGACGTGAGGTTCTAGTAGTGGGTCTATGGATTGGAGACTTTGAAGTTGCCAATGTTTTGAGGGGAAAGGTGGGATCGTTGGAGGATCAAGAGTGTGGTAGTACCCTCATAGTAACCTTATGCGACAAGGACCTTCTCGGGTACCCACAATCATGAGGATTGGTGGGTCAATACCTTTAGCGGTGGTAGTTAGTAGTGTTAGCAGTATTAGAGCGGAAGCGTGCAGGCATTGTTGGTGATGTTTAATGTGTCGTGGAGCTTGTCACGCGACCAATGACACATTTTTGGATGCCAGGGAGAGATGATTTTTGGGAGGCACGGTTCTATCTTTTTTGGTAATCAAGGGAGTTGGTTGGTGGAGAGTATTTTTCATCTTATGGAGGTGGGATCTATGGATTCAACTCTTTGTTTGTCATTAGACTCGAAACTTGCGCTAAAGCTAGTTGTAGTGTTGTTGCCCGTGCATCCCAATCAATATGACACTGGTTGTGGCCCATCCATCCTCTTCCCAAAAGGACTTCTTCTTGCATCTTCCCTACAGGTATGATATATAACTTTCCTTCCAAACGGTTCTTTCCAATGTGAATCAAAATTATAGCAACATCTAAGCACTTAACAGAATGCAAAACGACGGTAGTAAGAGTGGGTAGGGTGTGGAGTAAAATTGGTCCCTCAAAAGAGTCCCACGTGTCATAGGACATGAAATTATGATTAGCACCCATCGTATGTAAAAGTGCTAACTTTTGGGTGAAACTTGTTGAAGTGGTCATACCTAACCCCCATAAATAGGAAGGTTTCACTTCCCAATTCTCTTCAGGTCTTCTACTTGATCCATGTTTACAATGATTTGTTGGTCTCTAAGTTTTCTTTGTCATTCCTTGGCTTCTCATTGTGTTGTCATTTTTATCTCATTCTATTCATGTTTCTCCTCCTTTTTAAGGTGAATTACCTTCAAGGTGTTTTTCATAAGTGGTCCCATAGTAGCGTTGCAATTTTCCACCATTGAAATATTCTACGATCATGACATCATTAAGAGTTTCAATGCGCATTACGCCTTGTGGGGTTATTTTGGTGACTAGAAAGGGTCCTAGTCCTCTGTATTTAAGCTTTTTCTTGTGATGTTTTGTGCTATAGAGAAGGACCATGTCTCCCTCATTCATCTCTTTCTCCTTGAGCTAGCCTTCCAACCATTTTTTGTGCCTTAGTTTTTTGACAATCATATACCATACAGCCCTTAGATGACGTCAAGTTTCTCAAGCTCAAAGAGTTGGTCACTCAAAACATTATTGGTAAGTTGTTTCTGTACAACTACCCTTAAGCTTTGGCATCAAAAAATCCATAGGCATAACTGTTCCATACCTTAGGATGAAGGGTGTCATGTTAATGGCCACTTTATATGTTACGCAACAAGCCGAGAGTACAACTAGCAACTTCTCTTCCTACGACTTGCCTCCATAGTCTTGGTCAAAATGATAAATAGGGTCTTGTTATTGCTTTTAATTGGCCATTGTCTTGGGGGTAATAGGGTGAAAAATTACAGTGCGTGACTAGGTATTCTTGTAGCAAGAATTGTATTACCTCATTTATGAAGTGGGTGCCATTGTCAGACAATCTTAAGGGGACACCAAAAGCAAGTGATGACACACTCTTTAAGGAATTTAGTCGTGGACCTTGCATCGAATTTTCTTGTAGCTTGAGATTCAACCCATTTTGTGCAGGAGTGTGTTGTTACTATGATATACTAGACTTTGGTGTGTCAGTAAATTGGGATAATGGGACCCACAAAGTTGATGCTCCAACTCCTAAGGAGTTTTGCTTTCCTACATAAGTAGGGTAGCAATAGGGGCAAAGAATCCATCCTGCATGATCTTCTCTCTTGCCTCATTAATCAATGGATTTGACACCACTGTAATTGCAAGCAAGGAGGCTTTTCTGCTGAGGGCATCTGCTACCACATTTTCTTTGCCTGGGCGGTATTTGATTTCTTTGCCTGGGCGGTACTTGATTTCAAAATCAAATTCCTGCAGGGTCTGCATCCACCTTCTTTGGCACATGTTGAGATCCTTCTGAGTGAAGATCCACTTTAAGCTCTGATGATCTGTCCATCAAAGTGAATCTTTGACCCAGTAGGTAATGTCTCCACAACTTCAGAGCATAGACTACTGAAAGTAGTTCCAAGTCATGGACAACATAATTCCTCTCATGCCTTCTGAATTTTCGGGACTCATAGGCCACTGCATGACCTTCCTGCATGAGTGCACCTCCTAGGGCAAAACCACTGGCATTAGTTACTACCTCAAAGGGTAGGGAGAAATCTAGCAACTTTGAAATGGGATTGGTTTTACCAAGGCGGTCTTCAGCTTATCAAAAACACTCTGGCACCTCGCAGACCATTGAAACGGGGTATTCTTCTTGAGAAGATTAGTCAAGGGGGAAACTATGAGCAGCCTGTAGGATTGGTAGATTTTGCTTCTTTGCCCTGGGAATCATGGAGGGGCAATGACCAAGCAAAACAACAATTTAAGTTTTTACAAACAAGTGATGGATTTATTTCTCCCAATTTGTTTCTCTTTGTGGAGTTGGTGTCCTATGTTTTTAATTTATCCATGGAAGGTGAGATGCATTTTGACAGAGCATCATTGAAGATGTTAGAGAAAGATTTTGGGGCACCAAAAACAACAAGAAAGTATTATGTTATTAAGAAGGTCCAAGATCTAGAGAGAAGGCTTGAACTAGAATGGTTTCTAGAGAATGTTTTGTTTGCTGATCAAGTCAAAATACATGTCGGATAAAAACTATTGATATTTGCATACTGTAGATAAGGGTAAGACTGTAGCAACATGGGCACACATTCTACACCAAAAAATCATGTCAGAAATGAGGGAAAAGGACGAAAGAAAAGTCGATAAAACTTCAAGATTAGGGCCTATTTTGGCCGCAATCTTTCATAGAGTGAAGAACCTAGAGTATCGACATGGGAAAAGTTTTTATGCTAAAGATAAAACCATATAGTAAAACTGCAAAGAGGACAGCGGATGACTTGGAAGATGAACCGCCTAGCATCTGGAGAAAAAATATGAAGATGGATCCCTTTACAGTGGTGGATAGTTATGAAATGGTAACACATCTTATGGATGCTAGATATTCAGCACAAGAATCTAGCAGGGTGGCAAAGAGTCATAAGGTGTTTACAGATCCTTTGTTTCCATCACCTTTTGCACAGGGCACAGCAGAAAAAGAAGTAAGTGAATCACCTAGTTCAGCTTAGAAGAAGGGATTGAAGTTGAGAATGAACAAGGCAAAGTTAACCAAGCAAGAAGATGTTGTAGTTTTAGGGAGGCCTGAAGTTTTTGGATTTTAGACTTCAAATATACCATAGGAAATAACTATTACAAATGCAAAGAAAGCTTGGAAGTTACTGGACAACTTTTTGTTGCAGCAACAAAGCAATGCTTAGATTGATAAGAGGAGACAGAGGGAATTAGAAAATAAAGTACAGAGTTTGGAACAACAGTTAACCAAATAGGATGTCAAAACTCAACAAGTGAAGGAACTGGAGGAAAAAGTTAAATCTCAAGAGGAGGAGTTGTTGAAGAAGAAAGAATAATATAAAGCAAACTTGGATAAGTGGCAAGAGAAGGCTAAAGCAAAAATTTAGTTAGAAATGGTTATTACAGATTGGCTTACAGAAATGAAAGCTACATTTTTTGCTGAATTGGAGGAGTTAACAAAGAAAAATACTGAATTGGTAACAACTAATGAGATTCTATTATAGCAATTGATAGCATTAAAGAAAGTACAGGAGCAGTTGAGAGACTTTGTAGAAGATGAAGAGATTGATGTAGATGGGGTCTTTATAAGTAGCACAAATTTGGAAACAATGAAGGGGGAATTAATGTAGATAGGAAATTTGTTTTGGACTAGAATAAAAGAGAGAATTCACAATGTTCTTACAAGACCTTGGGAGGCATTTGCAGATGAGCAACGCAAATCAGAGATACTTTCTATTATAGCAATTGACAGCATTAAAGAAAGTACAGGAGCAGTTGAGGGACTTTGTAGAAGATGAAGAGATTGATGTAGATGGGGTCTTTATAAGTAGCACAGATTCGGAAACAATGAAGGGGGAATTAATGTAGATAGGAAATTTGTTTTTGACTAGAATAAAAGAGAGAATTCACAATGTTCTTACAAGACCTTGGGAGGCATTTGCAGATGAGCAACGCAAATCAGAGATACTTTTGCTTAAAGAGCAGATTACAGCTTTGGAGGAGGAAAACTTGAAGTTGCAGATGAAACAACTGCCAGTTACCAAGAGTCTCTCCAAGTAAACCCCCCTGAAAAGTCAATGTGGGAGGGGCTATCTCAATTTAGAAGAGGGTTTTTTTTATGACAGTCAGAGGTCTTTTAATTAAGTTTGCATGTGATTTTGCAGGAAAAGGAACTTTTGAAGGACTAAAAAAGCAAGATATGGAAGAGGATAGTGTTAAACTTATTACTTGATGTTTCAGAAAAGTTCAGGGATTGTTCCCGAGAAGATTTTAGATGTTGCTAAGAAGATATTAGATGATCAATTGGATCAAATTGGATCATGTGGAGCAGATACTTCAAACAGATAATGAGGATGGCATGAAGGAAACTGAAGACAATGATGTAGAGATGAAGACCTTAATTGAAAAGTATTCAACATACTCTTCAGTAAAGTAATATTTTGGGAGTTAGTTCAGGTCTAAAAATTTTGAAAAAAAATTTATCCACCGGGTGTGCCAGGTGTAAAACCTAGAGTTTTACATAATTTCCTTTAGATAATTTTAACCTTAGTCTTTTACCTGAGATTTCAGGCCACATAATTTGGAACTTATATATAGATGTAACCGTCTTGTATTGGGCATTATGCGCAACTAGTAACTAAATTCTGGTCGTCTCTGCAATTGCCTTGTTGTTCTGTAGGTTTGTATGATTTTTCAGAAGTCTGTTTTCCTGATATAATGAAATGATGCAATGTTAGATTCTATATTCTGTGATGGAGATAGATAGTATGTTTCTTATTTTTGTGATTTGAAATAATGATGACAGTGTGTGGAACGTATTTGTGGCTTGTTTTTCCTATAATATAAGAGGTTTGTGTGAAATATTTGTTTGGGGCTTTGTTTGACCTCAACAATTGCTTGTTCCAAGTGGCACTGAAGACAATGAGGCTCCTCTTTTTTTTCTTTTTCTTTTTTGTATACCTAGCCCACACCCTTTGTGCCCACCTTTGAGAAATGAGTCATATTTTGATTATTACAAAAGGGTTTTCATAAGAGCACCTTGACAAGCATTATACAAAGAGATATAGTTTACTCCATCATTTGATGCCAACTAGATACCATGCACAGAATCTACCAAGTTTGTTCTTGGCACCAAACACTTCTCATTGGTATCCATTGCCTATTAACAAGATAACCACACACAATATCTGTATCAACAAGTATAACAAGTATGCATTTTACAATCTACAAGTGTATAAATTCTAGAAATCACTATTACCAAGCCACCATTCATACCTTGATCATGTATTCACCCCAATGTGCCACTCCGGCATGCCACCATACTAGCCATGTCTCTAACAAGGATAGTTTTGTCTTATTAGCATGTCCCTGTCTCAACCAAGCCCGTAAAGAATCTAATTCCATCTCAGCATCTTCCTCTAATTGCGCTGACTTCCACCATCGACATCTTGATTTAAACTATTCTTGGATGTGTGGTGGAATGCTTTTTTTATAGTGTTTTTGTAAGCTTTGTTCCCAATGAAAAAAGAAAGATATTTGTCCTGACCCATCATCACATTGTTGGGGCCACCATTGTAGACCATCCTCACTATACACCAGTTTGCTTGGGCCTCATCAGCCATAAATCCTCTAAATTTTGGCTTCTTGTTTCGCTCGTTCTCCATCACATTGTTAAGAAGGTTCCAAAATAGGGTCTAAGCTTCTGTATCCTTGACCTTAAAATTACCAATAGCTATGGTTTGCATTTCTTGAACATATGGATTGTAGACATGGCAAGACATTGTAGTCAAGTCATGCATCCTCTTCACAAAATCAAAACAAATCCAACAGCTACCTATCTCACCTCCTGGTCTCATTTTGTTAACAAGCTCTGCACCATTCCTAGGGCCTTGAGTGGACATCCTAAACACATGGATCCTATCAAACCCTGAGAGTTCCAACTGCCTCGAAAACATGATGCTTTGGAAATAATCAAATAGCATATTCGTCTTGAGTTTGAAAATAGCATTGTAATATCCCACTGACTGACCTTCCTCAACTTTGGCTTCCTTTATCCACCTTGATAGTCATCACTTGTCTAATATAGGTCTGCATCACAATCTACTTAGCTAACTTTTGCTACATTGATCTTGGTTTGCCAATAAAATATTTTTACACCATCTCTTTCATTCTACTCTAAACCTCAAACAAAGTTCATCTAGTCACTCCTTCAGAAACAAGGTGCATTTGATAGCCCAAATGTATAATCCCCCTATTGACTCCTTTACAATTAATTACATTTGGAGAACAAAAGATAAGCTTGCATGAGCACTTAACGATACAAGTGGGTGGACAAAAGCAATAAACTCCTTTGAGAGACCCAAATTTATCAATTTTTCTACCAGAGGGACCTACTTTGGCCAAACAACCCACCCAATGAAACTCATTTCTTTCTTTTGATCTTAACAATCCATTGCATAATTCATTCATGCATTTCAAATGACATCCACACTTTTTGTATCGTATAATCCCTGGAAACCCTGTCACATTACTTGTGATAGTGTCAGTGTAGACATGTCCATCAAATTTGCTATTAGTGTTACCAATTGTTTTTTTTGGGTGAAGACATGGTAACTCAAATAGAATAATTCCATCGTACCTGGCCGGAAGCTCTTCAACTTGGCGGATCTCTCTTATCAAAGAGAAACTTGTTTTGAGAGAGTTTGTTTCTGGAAGGTTTCTTCATATGTTCACAATGGTGATACTAGAAGACTCCTCACCAAGGATGTTTGTAGATTTCTTCGATGACTCCTCCTTAACATCGATGGTGGTTTTCTGGCTACTTGGTATTTCTCCATGCACAAAGAATCTTCTAAACTGTATATCTATGTGAAACATTAATTTATCTCCCCTCTTTATTATTGGCCTCTCAAATGATAGGCCATCTGCTTTTGCACCTACAAGTTGATGTGATCGAATACTATCTTCTGTAAATCCAAGCAGTGCTGCCAACTCCTCTCTAAAAACCTTGCGAATTCCATCTGTAGTTGCAAGCTCTGTTTGATTAGTGACTCTTTGAGATCTTATCACTGTAGTATTCATCTTGCTCACTCTAAACTTAAAAGCTAAATAATCCTTCCTAGCATGAAGTAGTTCATGCTACAACAAAAACAAATTGTAAAAAAAGCTTGACCTAGCTCACCTGCAACATCCCTTTCACTACCATGAATTCTGGCTAAAATATGAAAAGCTATACATCTTGAGATCAGTGTTTATTTGAAATTTGGGAAATAACTTGTTAAAGTAATTTCAATTTGAAGATCCTGACATAATTCAATTTGGAGATCCTGACAGTTAGAGATCCTGAGAGAATTTAGTTAGAGATCTAGATGTAATTTAATTTGGAGTTAATTTTAGATTTTAAAAGTTATAGCAGTCCATTTTAGCATTAAACTCACCTCACTCCTTGAAGAATGGATCTATATTGATCCTCAATTAATGTGCCATATATGGACATGAGTACTTGGAGAGCCATTCAAAAATTATATTCAAAGTGTTTGAATTATTATTAAAAATCAATACACACATTAATTATCTCTCCTTCTATCTTTACAAAGTAATTGTGCAAGAGGTTTAAGCTAAATATATTCTCGATAATTTCTAATTTATCTTCAAATTTAGCATCTTCAATTTATTAATTTGCAAATATGTGTGCTCAAATCAACATCTTTTATGTGGCCACTACAAAAGGGTTTTTTTTTAAAAATATTTTCAACCCTTACTTTATCGCTTTTGAACCTTCATCTCCCTACTCTCCCAGAATTCTTCTCGAGCTTTCGCTGCATTTCTTCTTGAGTTTCGTTCGGTATGGTCTTTGATGTATTCTGAATATTGGTTCGCAAGCTTTGGTCTCATATGGTTTGCAAGAGATGGTCTCCTCCCTTGAGGGTTTCTCCGGCGAAACCATTAAGGGAGTGATGGCTGCAGGCTTTCATGTGTGGGAGTTCAGGCTTTCGTGCCTCTCCCTTGAAGGTTTTACGGCAAAACCATCACAGATGCCCTTCTTCTCAAGCATGCGATTGTTCAACATACCATTGCATTAGTAATGACATGCCATTGTTCGCAAAGAAATCAAGTTACCATGCCATTGTTACCACGCAATCAAGTAATGACATGCCATTGTTCATCATACATGGTGTATCATGTTTAGGTACTAGCAAGATTTTTTGCCTTCCTTTGACGGTTTTGTTGGCAAAACCATCAAGGATTCCCATGTTTTCAAAGCATGGTGTTAGTGATGGGAAGGCATTCTATGGCATTGCATCGAAGCATTCAGTGATGGAAAAGCATTGAAGCTCAAAAAAATTTCACATAATGTAAACGTTGTTAACGTATGGACTATGTTATAACCTAATGTCATGCACCTCTCCCAGGAGGGTTTCACTAGCAAAACCGTCATGGTGTTAGCCTAGTGTTTGCTCCATAATATGGGCACGGAAAGCTTTGCTTCCAAAATAGTCGCTATAGTGGCACTTGTAGATCTGTTAATAGATGGTCCAAGGCAACCAACAAAGACAAGCTCACCATACGCAATCGGCCCTTCACTGCCACGAAAACACATTGGCACACCTCCTCTCAACAAAACCATGATGTACTGCATATATGATAACCACTACACATGAATCATTGACCATCACATACTTTGGACAACATAGCCATTTCGTGCTTTGTTAACATTCCAATCACATGACATGCACACATCCATCACATGTGTCACAAACATCGTCACATCTTGCATGTGCTAACAATTACATGCTACTTATATCATACTGCAAACATCACAACCATCACATGCTTCTTGTCTCAACTTTGATATTAGCTTAGTTTGTTGGAACTCCTATCCTTGCCTTCCTAGACGGTTTCTCCAGTGAAACCGTCTTGTGGAGCACAATCCCTTGTTGTCCCTCCATCTCTTTTATCCTTCATCTATATCCCTCCACTATCAGAGTTAACACCTTTTTACTCCATATTGTGATTATAGATGTTGGGTTCACACCCTTTGTAGGTGTTGGGAAATTTTCTTGCTTCTTTTGTGGTCTACAACAAGATCGAATAGCCATGAAGAGAGGCTAGGTATGGGGTAGAATCTTGTACTTTATCAGAATTATTTTATATAGTTATCAAGGGATAAAGATATTATTTTATATAGTTATTAAGGGATAAAGATACGTATTGAAAGATCACTGCCCCCTCCGTGCAACGAATTCTGGGGTGCTAATAG
Organism: Cibotium barometz; assembly: GCF_041138505.1. Lineage (NCBI taxonomy): Eukaryota > Viridiplantae > Streptophyta > Polypodiopsida > Cyatheales > Cibotiaceae > Cibotium > Cibotium barometz. The sequence continues at coordinate 30,125,238 of NC_141106.1, forward strand.
CGGAAGTAGCACTTCTTGCACAGGGCAGAACCTCTCGCTCCGGGCCTTGCCCACGGATATCCAGACACGAGACTAATCCCTCGGTTTTCCCAAAACCGAACCCGAAAAAACTTCCCTCGCCCAGCAGATATAGGCGATACCTCCACGATATTTTATTCTAATGTAGTCAAGGTCTTAACTAACCAAACTGATCCGAACGAGCCCGTAAGTCACATGGTCAGATCAAGGAAGAGACTTGCACTTGGATCATAGAGACCAATGCTTTTTTTCTCATCAAGAGGCACAGCCGTTGATTCTTTTCCATCGAACAAGGGTTATCCAGAATTTACTTCAATTATCATAACTTAATAGAATTGAGTCTCATTTTAGAGATCCATCAGTTCAGTCTAACCCCATCCAATCCCATGGGTTAGCCAACCGCCTAACCACTATAGTGATAGGATCCATTTAGAAATTTGGTTATGTTTTGCCTCGGGTACGAGGGAAAAGAGTTCCCAGGCCCCCTAGTCGGCGCTTCAAGCAAACTTCAAGATAGTCACACCACTTACACACCCAATATGAAATTGCCTGTTTCACAGATTCAGCTGTCTTTAAAACAATCTTTTAATGAGACTATAGTATCACTAATCATAATCCTCTAAAATATCTAGCTTAAATTCTAATTTCCAATTATTTCTTCATCGGTATAACTATGACATCATTGGCAACCAGAACGCTCACCACCTGTTCACTCAGGGGCCTTTTCAATAGTTCCGAGCTCATAGTACCCGGAAATATAATCACTTAAGAAAATCTAGATGGACTCTCCATTGAAGATTAGCAAGATCAACCAACAGATCTATATAAAAGAGCCATGGACTCATCCGTTGAGGCCAATCAACCAGATCCATGCCCGAGTTCAGAAAAGAACTCTAACTCCTTGTTCCATTTTCTTCCCTCACGCACGTGTGGGTATCTTCGGTGACCCAGAGCGCCCGAGCACCGTATGGTCAGCACCCTCTAGGCTCCTTCTTCACAGGTCACCTAGCAATTCACTCATAGGTTGCTTCCTTGGTCCCTCATGCATCGTACGGAAGCTCACCATTTAAATCGAACCGAGGCTGGTCAAGACCTCGGCCGATCTTGCTACGCGAGACGTCCTCCATTGACTCTCCGTTAGCTATTGCAACTTTATCACTTAGGTCTCCACGACCTCATTCACAAGATGGTCAAAATGCTTCCCCAGCATTCTTGACGTAAAATAGTCATTTAAAAACAAGTTTCATAAATATAGTTTCTAACAAACTTTCATCTTTCCACATTGTTCCACATCATTTCTTGTTATTCCACATTCTTCTAAATCAATTCACATTGCTTATTCCACATCCATTCATATGTATTCCCATCATCCTTCATCCATTCTCATCCAATCACATCATATTACATCTCATCCAATCACATCATATTACATCTCATCACATCTATCCAATCACATCATATTACATCTCATCACATCTATCCACATCTATCCTCATCACATCACGTCACATCCATCCACATCACATCTTATCCATTTACATCTATCCAGGACCACATCACATTATATCACATCTATCCATGTCACAACATATCCACATCACATCTCATCCATTCATATCACATCACATCCATCTACATTCATACCACATCACATCCATCTACATTCATTCACATCCACATCAGATCCACATATCATCACATCACGTTCACATCTATTTACATCACTTCACATCCATTCACATCTACCCAAATCCACATCACATCACATCACATCCATCTACATTCATATCACATCACATCCATCTACATTCATTCACATCCACATCAGATCCACATATCATCACATCACGTTCACATCTATTTACATCACTTCACATCCATTCACATCTACCCAAATCCACATCACATCACATCTCATCTATCCACATCATATCTCATCCATCCATTCACATCTACCCAAATCCACATCACATCACGTCTCATCTATCCACATCATATCTCATCCATTCATATCTAACCAGATCCACATCACATCTCATCCATTCACATCTCATCACATCATATTCACATCTCACCACTTCCATTCAGATATCATCACATCAAATTTTCATCCATTCACATCTCATCACATCCATTCACATCTCATCACACCCATTCACATCTCATCACATCCACTCACATTTCATCACATCCATTCACATCTCATCACTCCCATTCACATCCATTTACATCACATCACACTCATTCACATCTCCTCACATCCATCCTCATCTTATCATATCTCGTTCACATCTATCCACATCACATCACATTCATTTCATCCACATCACATCACATTCATTCCATCTATATTACATCACATCCACATCTATGCACATCACATCACATTCATTTCATCTATATTACATCACATTCATTCCATCTATATTACATCACATCCACATCTATCCACATCCACATTACATCACATCCACATCTATCCATATCACATCACATCTCATCACATTCATTCACATCCATCCATTCATTCACATCTCATCACACCTATTCACATATCATCACATCTCAATCTCATCCATTTACATCACATCACATCACATCCATTCACATATCATCACATCTCATCACATCCACTCACATCTGATCACATCACATTCACATCTTATCACATCACATTCACATCTCATCTCATCACATTGCATCCATTTACATCCCATCACATCCATTTACATTCATTTCATCACATCCACATCACATCTATCCACATTCCATCCACATCACATCTATCCACATCCCCACATCACATCACATTCATTCCATCTATATTACATCACATCCACATCTAGCCACATCCACATTACATCACATCCAAATCTATCCATATCATATCACATCTCATCACATTCACATCTCATCACATTCATTCACATCTCATCACACCTATTCACATATCATCACATCTCAGTCTCATCCATCTACATCACATCCATTCACATATCATCACATCTCATCACATCCACTCACATCTGATCACATCACATTCACATCTTATCACATCACATTCACATCTTATCACATCACATTCACAGCTCATCTCATCACATTACATCCATTTACATCCCATCACATCCATTTACATTCATTCAGATCCACATCACATCTATCTACATCTATTCAGATCCACATCACATCTTATTACATCCACTTTTAGTATAGTTTCTCTACTTTCGATACTGATAGGACTTTTCTAAGTTTCTACCAATTGCTTGACCTAGTTAAAGGTACGTTTTCTCGATCCCATTAAATCTAAGTATTAGAGTGTTGTTGAAGGTTTAAAAAGAGAAAATAAACCTTATCAAAATTGAATAGTAAAAACTCAGAGCATTTACATATTGTATTTTCATTCCTTAAGCTTTATTAATGAGAACTAACTCTAAACTTTCATTTACTCATTGGATCCTCAATCCTCCCAGAGATTCTAGATTCCCTTTTCTCAAAATAAAAATTATCCAAGTTTTCTTGATGGACATTTTCACATTTTTTCTCAAATTTCTCAATTAAGATATATTCAATATTCTTATTTTTGAATAAAAGATTCATGGGATTTACAAAAATCAATTCTACCCATATTTCTCAATAAAAATAATAATACTCAAAATTTTACTTTTGATAAATACTCATAATTTGAATTATGCCAAAAATTCATCTTTTAACATGTAACTGTTTGGATCTCTAATATCCTGGGAGTTCCTCTTTTTGCATAAAAATAATTTTACCAAAAATTTCTCTTTTCTCTTAATTAAATATTTATGCATAAATACAAAAACATTATTCCCCATGAATATGATGAAAATCATTCTTTTTGCATAGGATGTCTAATCCTAGAATATGGTAGGAAGTCCTCTTTTAGCATTATGTATAAAAATAGGATATGTATTATTTTCTAAAAATTTTGCCATAGCTTCGCTGCTATTACTGATAATTCTCAAATTTTCTTGAAAGAATAAAAGCTTGTAATGAAAATATGACAGTAGTTCTTCTTTTATGCTTAAAATCAAACTAGGTATTCAAATCATAATTTTAACCATAGTTATAAACATAACTATGATTATCCCACTAGATTAAACTAATTTCAACATTCCTCTTTTCCCAATTTGTTAGGATAATCCATTTCTCATTTAGAATTAATTAAAGTAGTTTTTAACTACTCATAAATAATCTAAAAGAAATAACCATTATTTTAATAGCATAAAATCATTAAAATATCATTTTCTTAATCTCTAGCCCATCAAGCCTAGAGTTTAGCTTTGAAATAAGAGATTATCTTTGAGAAACATTCTTTTGTTAAAGAATTAACCATAGAGATTACTATTCTTTTTGAGAGAGAGATTACTTAAATAAGCATTATAATTAAGTGTAAAGATTAACTTTCTCTTATATTAAGACTCTTAGGGAAAGCTTGATTTGAGTTAAAACAATCATTTTGAAAGCTTCTCAAGCTTGAGAGGGGTTGAGAAGAAGAAAGTTATTGAGATAATTTTTACCTCCAAGTTTGGCTTGATTCTTTGTTATTAGCAGCGAAGCCCCCGGCCAATCAATTGGTCCACCAAGCAGAGAAGAGCAACTTCAAGAGTTGTTGGAGAGAGAGAGAAGCTCCAGGATCCCAAGAGAGAGGAAAATTTAAGGGATAATAGAAATATGATTATTTTAAGATAATACTGGCATGGTATAGCTCCAATATGAAAATACAAAGGAATGAAGGTCTATTTATAGGCGAGGGAGGCCACTAACCAAGTCCAACTGGGTTCTAAAATTTTCAAAGCTTAGTTTGACTCAATTTGGACAAGATTTGGACCAGCTTGGCTCCCTTTTTGATTTAGTTAGATCCACGAGAGAGGAGAGATAAAAATATCACATTTTTTTGAATTAAAAAACCCTTCCACACATGTGAAAAAGGCACCTACCTCAAAGGTCCCCCTCTCCTTACCAAGGTGTCAAAAATGCATCATTTCTCCAAAATATCTCATTTTTTTAGTAATATCTCTTAATTTTTAACTAATAAACCTTGTACTCAATCAACTCTTCCTCTTATGTGAGCATTTACTCATTTTTGGGCTATTTTCTTTTATTCATTGTATTTATCTCATCCCAACACTTGGATTAATCCAATTGCATTGGAACCTTAATTGGACCATAATCCAAAAATTTCTAAAAATGTAGACCCTTCGGCTAAGGTCCCTTATACCATTTTCAATTAGTTCCTAATGCACATTGGAAAGTTCATTTTAAACTTCTGTTTCAAGGGAATCCATTTTAGAAACTAGGAGAATTTTTGTATCCAAAGATATCTCAATTTTGAATTACCTCTCTCTAGACATTTTTCCTCTCTCAAGGCCAAAACAGGGTAAAACAAGATATTTTTTTCCCATTTCTCAGGGGGATGATTACAAGAGACTGAAGGGGAGGTTCTTACACCTGTACATCTCAAAAGCTGGGGAGAGAAATCTTATATGTATGGTTATCATGGTTTTTTTGTTTATGATTTTGTATTTACTTATTATGGAAAATGTTTTCCTTGCAGGGATAAGAATTGGCAACTAGTTAACAAGAGTTTGAAGAGAACTTAAGTAAGGATAAGAGATGGTCTGCCCTCCAAAACAAGATGTTTTTTGTTTGGGAGGGCAATCATAGGACTGCATCATGGATGGAATGCATACGAGAGATATTTAGAATAACAAGAACATGCACATAAGGGTCCAAGCTCAATTCATAGTTCCCACTCAACAAGATGAACTAAAGCTAGTTGCAAATTTGCAATGATTGAACATGTAAGTTATTTAACTCTCAAAATGATATGTTTATAAGTTTTTCATGTGAAAAATATTTATTTTTAATGAAGAATATGTGTTTACTTTTGTTTGTTTTTCATGAATGAATGAGGAGGCAATAGTGAAAACAAACTTGAAGGATTACTTGTTCCATATAAACACGCTAAGTGCATGCAATGAGTCTCAATTTACAAAGGAGTTCAATGATAGTGAGAAGAAGTCTGATTACAAAGGCAAGAGCCCAAGAGGCTAGCACTTGGCAAGAGGGTTTGGTATCCTCTTACCCAGCCAAATCCTTGGCCGTTTGGTGTATGGGGTAAACTTTATTAACCTTGTATCCCCTATAATTAAATTTTCATAACCATGTGTGGCTTTATGTGTTTCTTGGGATTGTAGGGAAAGTGCAAGAAGTATTTTTAGTTGGCTTGTAGTAAGATACCTCCCAATTTAGCTATGATGATCTCATCCGGGCAACAAATAATGCAAGGAAGAATGTCATCAAGACTTACAATCAAAAGATGACAAGAGTAAGTTCTAATTACCATGTTTCACCATATTTGTATACTATTATATGAGTTCTCCTTTTTGGAGTCTTTTGTATATTGACAAGTATTTCTTTTTATTATTTCAATGCTAGAATCTCTAGATAGTTAATCCTGCAAATAGAGTGGAGTGGTTCAAGATTTTATGGAAGCTTCCATTCAAGGATGATAGATTTAAGATCACCATCAAAAAGTTGTATTCTATTTCTTCGGGTTGTTGTTCAATAGAGCAAAAACTAAGGGTATTGAAAATGTTGGGGCAAGATGAGAATTTTTGGTTGAGCTATGGTATGCCACTTGGGGGGACCATAACTATATTCCTTAGGTGGAAAAGGAGGTATGGATGGATCAACTATTGGAAGATTCAAAAAGGCTTTTAAAAGAAATCTTTGCTTCTACAAGGGGTGCTAATAAAGTGGAGCTACCTATTGGTGCAAGTTTGGAGGCATATTTTAGTGATGTAGTGAGAGTAGATACAGGGGTGTCTTGTTTTATGCATTTCAAAAGGAGATGAATGTGGGAACTCCACCTACTAAAGCATGTGGATTTGAAGAACTCATCTCAATTGGTCTACAGGTAACTATCTATTGCTAATTGGTATATGTAAATATACTAAAATTACATATGTTGATAGTCTCATATGTTACTTTTGGTGGGACTTTTATTTTTCTTTGTTATGGTAGGATGGTAGGTTCTTGATGCATCTCATATCATCAAAGAGAATTCCATGCTTGCTAGATACTTACAAAGCTTGGATAGTGATCTCACCTCCTACATATTGTATGTACACTTCAGTCAAATTTAGGGAGAATAATGCATTCAATGGAGTCTTCTTGCTTATTGATTGGGAGCGGAAGATCTACCCTTGGTGTCTTGATATGAAGAAAGAGGAGTGCTTGGAAGAAGAGAAAGAGAATTATTTTAGGAACCTCAAGGGTAAATGCAAATCAGAGTCGGGTTCTTCTAGAGAGATAACCGAGGAGAAAAGGAAGAAAATGGAGGAAGAACTAAAATCTCTCAAGGTGAAAGAAGATCAAGATGCCAAGGAACAAGGCAAGAAGGGGGGTTTTCCACCATCAAGCACAAAAGATGTTTCAATAAAAGGTAAGTTTACTACAAGTTCTTGATAATATGTCCTATCTGTTCTATCACGGCATGCTTCAATTTTCTTTTAGTGTTGAATGACTTTACTTTATCTTGTGTAGAAACAATATCATCTAGCGATCCTGCTCTTTGACATAAAAGGATTGGCCAAGGCTCTATTATCTATGCTCCATTGGCCACTTTGGTGAACTAGAGAAGACCACTTCACAAGAGGTGAAGGTTTGGAAGTATGATTTTATTTTACTAGGAAAAGAGTTTATGGACAAAAATTTCAAAGAGGGATTTGCGGTGATGCAAAAGTTCTACATGAGCTGCTTGGGCAAGGATGAGAAAATTCGTAACTCAAAACCTTGTGTTTAAAGTGTTGATTTAAGCATGATATACCTTCCAATAGGTGCTCTTTGTAAATTTTTCTCTCAATTCATCACATTCATCTCTTTCCATATTTAAGAAGCATTCCCTTGTGTAGGTACTAATATTATGGGGGTAGAAGGCATACCGGCATGGAATCAACTCACTGAGGACCATGTCAAGTTCTCACTTTTGGTGGCTTCCACAGTCATGGATGACATGGTGGGTTGGATTCTTATATTTTGTCCACTTTCATCTATCACATTGGTGGAGGGCATGGCTTCACGTGCAGGGTTCATGGTTGGTGGTCTTAGATGGGTCTTGTATAGGTGGGACAACTACTTCAACAAAGTCTTGATGTAGAGTTTCTTACCCATTACATGCCTTCATCCACGAGGGTACGTCATAATGGTAAGCTTGGAGGATGGCGAGGTCCCCTTAATAGGAGTGCCTCTCTTATGCAATTTGTTTTGGAAGAATTGTGTCCAACAACAAGTACTGTTTTGGAGATTGGAGGTGGCACATGGCGTATGCTAAAAACTTCTATGCACATAGGGCGTGGTTGTATGCTCAATGAGACAAAGAGATATGTGAGGGATATGTTACTCCTTTTGTAGAGAATTATTGTGCTACTATGCAAGTGGCTAGAATGGAGGTGACTTTTGCCAACGATGATGAAGATCAGTTTGTTGTGGATGATGCACCTCTTAAGTAGTAAGTATACTATCTTCCCTTTTAATGTGTAGTGCTTTTTCTTATGCCTTACCCAATTATAGTGAGTTGCCTTGTTATGTAGAGGAAATGGCAAGGCATATAATCTTGGATACTACATATAATCATATGCCAGTGGAGAGACAGGATGGAAAAGGATGCATGTTTATTGATGAGGTGGATGTTGTTTAGGTACTAGCATGGATACATGCCTCACATAGATCTTGAGAGACATTTTGGATTTCCCTAGTTGCATCAAGTTTTCTAGATTTTTTGAAATATATGTTTGATCATTTATGGCATGGTTTCGTGTGACTTTCTGGAGTTAATTGGCTTATTTTATACCATGCTATGACAAGCTTCTGCATTAAAGTGAATAATATTTTCCTTTCTTTCATTTCAATGCTCACTATACAATAAATACAAGAAAACATTGGTGGGATTTCATTATTGTGATTTAGAATTGTTAGAATGTATGTCTGTTGCTAGCTAGATGGATTAACCATATTAATGTTGCTTTTGTCCTTCTTTATGGGATTTAATCACTATAATTTGAGAATAAATTTATGATTAGAAAAGACATGATACAATATTGGAGAAAATGATTGGATTGGCATGTATGGATAATTTATGATTTATAAAGGCATGATACAATATTAAATTAAGTGTATATGTTTTGTTTTGATGACTACCCATAGAATGGTTAGATAATGCCCATTGTATTTGTTTTGCTTTATTCCCCACACAAAGAATTAACTAAGAAAATGTATGTGAGTTCTTATTATTATAATTGGAGATGCTTGGAACGCACGTCTCTTGCTGGGTTAGTAAATGAATTCTCATTATATGTATAATGCATGATTTGTAAAGGCACGATACTATGAAAGGAGATAAATTGAAGAAATAAAGAAAATCCCCCCCAAAAATTGAAGAAATAAAGAAAATCCCCCCCAAAAATGAGTAAATACTCAAATAAGATGAAGAGTGGACTAAGGACCAAAGGAAATACTAAAAAAATAAATTTTTGATACCTCAGAGTGGGGATTCCCCCTCATGAAGGAGGCACATATTTCACATGTGTGGTGGAGTTTTAAACTCTCAAATAATGAGATATTTCGTCTCTCCTCTCTCCTAATTCAAGTCTAGTTCCAAAAAGTAAGCTGAACTGACCCAAAAAATGGTCAAAAATTGACCAAACTGATTTGGAAAATTCTAGAATCAGTTTGCTTGGTTAAAGGCTCACTTTTTCCTATAACTAGAAGCCTTCCCATTTATAGAAGCTTGTTATTGTTTCATGCACTGTTACTCTACTCCTCCCCCAGAGCCAAAAACATTGAATTAATTAATAATTCACTTGTTTTTGACTATTTCCTCTACAAAGAATTGGTGGCCACTCTTGATCCAAGCAAGAGTAGAACCCTCAATCCCTCAAGCCAAAGGATAGCTCACAAAACTCCATGTAAGTTAGAAATTCTACTTTTTTCTAATTCTTTTCTATGGTTTTATGATTTCTTGCTTCTTTTAATTTGAAATTGGATGTTATGCCTTGATGAAAAGGCTTCCCCCTTCTCTTCATTGAATTCAGCCCTTCTTTATCCAAGATGTGTAATCAAATAAATAGAGTTAGACTTTTTGTATTGTTTTCTCTTAAAAAAATAGGAATTGATTAAATTGGAGTGCTATTTTTATCTTGGGGTAAATTCTAAGTAGATTTAGAGTGTAAAATTTGAAAAATGGTCATCCATACAAAGGAGGTTATGGCAAAATTTTCTTAAATTTTGTGGAAATAAGTTTTATCTTCATGTTATTTAAAAAGAGTAATCCCCTCCGTTTGTGTATTCTAAAAATGTTATTTTCATTCTATGCATAGAAAGATGCATATTGGAAATATTTTTATTATAAAAGTGTTACTTTCATCAATATTTATTTTTAAGCATAAAGTGTTGTATAAAAGATTTTTTTTTAATTATAAAAGTGTTACTTTCAGCAATATTGATTTTTATGCATAAAGTGATGCATAAAAGAATTTTTTTATTATAAAGGTGTTACTTTCATCAATATTGATTTTTATGCATAAAGTGATGCATAAAAGAAATTTTTATTATTATAAAAGTGTTACTTTCATCAATATTGATTTTTATACATAAAGTGATTGCATAAAATAGTTTTTTTTAATAAAAGTGTTACTTTCATCAATATTGATTTTTATGCATAAAGTGATGCATAAAAGAACTTATTTTTATTATAAAAGTGTTACTTTCATCAATATTGATTTTTATGCATAAAGTGATGCATAAAATAATTTTTTAAATTATAAAAGTGTTACTTTCACCAATATTGATTTATGCATAAAGTGATGCATAAAATAATTTTTTTATTATAAAAGTGTGATTTTCATTAGATTTTAATTCTGTGCATAGAAAGATGCATATTGGATATTTTTTAATTATAAAAGTGTGATTTTCATTAGATTAAATCTCTATGCATAAATAGATGCATAAAAGGATTTTCTTTTATATAAAAGTGTTATCTCCATTGAAGTTGGATTTATGCATAAAAAGAGGCATAGAGAATTTTTATATCAGAACTAAAGTTCTCTTTAATTCTATGTTTAATTTTCATGAATAATTGATAAATGAATAAGTAAATACTCTGTGAGAGAAAAAAAAATTCTATCGTTTCATATTCACTCGGATGGTAATGAAGAAAAACTCAGAAAAAAACTATCAAAGTCAGAATTTCAAATAAATGATTAAATTATTCTTCATAGGAATTTGTGATTAGTTTAGATATCAGTTAAGCAAATATTTAATGAATGAAATTCAAAAAAATAGTAATTTAAATATCACCCCCTTTTGAGAAAGGTAATTCAAGAAGAACCTTACCAGACTCGAACCCAGAATCGTACTTTGACCAAGACCAAACTCCTTCGTCAATTTCAAGGAAGAAAGATGATTTGACTAGTTCAAGAAAAATACACTCAAATCACCAACCAAATCTGAAACTAAGTTGAGACCCTTTGATTTTTATCCGAGGATCAAGGTTACAGAATTTGAGGAATTCTATTTGGAATTCAGACCTGCAATCTAGAAGTCTTGGATTACGGATTTAAGATATACTCATTTCAAAGAGAATCAAAACGGAAAACTTGCATAGAAACCCTGCTTTCTTAAAGGACTGTCTTACGCCAGAATACTGGAGGGAGCATTCGGTATATGTGTTTTTCTAAGGGAAGTTCGGCGTAACAGCTGGCAGGGAGTGTTCAAAGGACGGCTCACGCGGCAAAAACCTACCCAGGCCTTGACCAGCCTCGGCATGGTGAAAAAATGGTGTGCTTCCGATACGATGGTCGAGGGCCGACAAAGCAGTCCCTGAGTGAAGTGCCAGGACACCTAAGGAGGATCCTAGAGGATTCTTACCAGGCAATGCATGGGCTCAAGGTGCTTAGGACACCCATGCGTATGTCGTGGAATATATATATATGTATGATGATGAAAAAATTATTGTAATCTGTCATTGGATCTCGTTTGCTGTGTGATGAGCTGGTCTCGACGGAGAGTCCATAGTGATACCTATTTTTGAGAAACAAGGAATTGGATGGAAATTTTGAGTCATGATATCTATAATCAATACTGTTTGTTCAATGGATCATTTTATAAGTTCAAGTTTAAAGAGGAGTGTGTGCGTATCTGTTTTCTAAAGCTAAAGTTAAGAAAGGCATTCAATTATGGTACTTGTCTGGTTCTACCAATTCCAGTGGTTGGGCGGTGGCTAATCCATGGGCCCATGGGCCGGATGGGGCTAGGCTAGAATCAATAAAGTTTTAATAATACAATTGTTTAATAGTAATACGCTTAGAACTCAAGTAGTTAAATAAAAGCCTGAAGACTTCTCAAATAAATAGATCAACGGCTATGCCTGATTTAATTAGGAAAAAAGCGTTGATTTCTTCAAGTTAAGTCTGTAATAGTTTTCCTTCTATCTGGTTTATTCAGATGAAGATTAGTTTAGTCTCTTGACCCTGTTAGAAAATTCGTTTAAGAAATTCAAAAGGTGGAATCGTCCCCATTTTTTCGGGCATGGAAAATTTTCCCGATTTTTGTTTTCGGAATGACCACGAGCTTAGTCTCGTGCCCGGACAACCCTGCCCCATGTAAGATGGAGTTTTTTCCACTCTGCTATGAGCAATCGAGAATCCGGTGTGTGGAGGGGGCAGTGGGGTCTCACAGTTGGTATCAGAGCGAGTTGTAAACTTATGAAACAACAGCAAAAACTGCCTAAAATTCTAAAGTAAATCTCTGAAAAAAATGTTTTCACTTGCTAAGATTATGTTTGAAATGAATTCATAAATTGAAAACTCATAAATTGAATTGGATTTTTAGATGGATACCCCAAATCTGTCTAGCATTCCTGGACTTTTCTAGAGTCAGGATATGATCGCCTTTGCCTTCGAACATCTCGTCAACTCCGCTACAACCAGAGTGATGCTTGCCCGTCACTTTGAGGATCTATACTTCCCTGATCCTATAGAGCGACGTCGGTATATGTGGTTCTCTGAAGGAAGATGTATTAATATCAATACCAATTAGCATCAGAGACTCAGGCAAAATATTTCCTTAGCCATGATCTTGATAAGGCTATGGGTTGTTGTTCATTATGTACAACTCTTTAATCATTCACCCAGGAATTTTAGAATTTCTTGCCGAGTTTTTACGCTTCTTAGCTGCTTTATCCCTAGAAGTAGAATTATAGCACCTCTTTCAGTGATGAATCATGTTTATCATGGCATGTCTCCTTCACAATTTTGCTTCTTTATGTGTACGCGATTGAGGCGGTGACTTTGGAGCCATGATGCTCTATGTATATATCTCAAACTTTTGATAATAAACGATGTTTTGCTAAAAAATTCCAAATTGTTTTCATGATTGTGTGAATATGGTTAGTAAAATGAACAGAGTGAATCTTGTTTCAAGAAGTATGATGAAATAATTCTATTTAAAAAAATAAATCACAAAAATTAAATAATCATAAATTTGTTGTCAAAGTTAAGCTGACAAAAATCTCGTTTTCTCATAATCATGAGGCGCACGGCCCGTGCAAGGCAACCGGATCCTCTAACCAATGAGGAAGAGTTAGATCCGGATGTTCGTAAAGCCCTGCACAGATCCCAGCCTGGTCCCTTCAAGGGTGAAGGGGAGCAGTTAGGTGAAGTAGTGGAAAAGTGGATTGAGGCAATGGAAGAATACTTTTATGTAACTAGCTATAATGAGAGAAGCAAGCTGGCTCTTGCCAAATTAAAGATTGTGGAAACGGCTAGGGTCACATCATGGAGGAACCATTGCGAGACAAACCTTCTCTACAGAAATACCCAGACCTGGTCAAATCTTAAAACATACCTGAGAGGAAAAGGTTATGTCCTCTTCGGGATTCCTTGAAACACTAAAATGAATGAGTTCTTAGAACTAAAGCAGGATAGCCAGACAATTAAAGAGTACCATCATGCCTTTGCCCTTCTCCTCAAATATTCCCCATAATTGGATGAAGAGCAGCTGATGGCCAAATTCATTCGAGGAATGAACGAGCCATTGGACACCTTAGTGAAGAATGCCAAATCTATCTCAATGGCCGAAGCTGTAAGAATGGCAAAGGACTTTGCCAAAGCCTTTGTTGTTAAGGTCCCGCCAAAGCCTGCACCTTCTAACTTTAAAAGATTCCAAACCCCGAGAAGTACTTCAAACTTTCCACCCCCAAAGAGGCAGCAAGGCCCAAATCAAAATCAGGTTAGTGGGAGATTCAGAAGTGAAGGAAGACCCTTCCCACATAACACTTTATTAGAAGCCCCACCTCTTTCAAGAATTCAGAGGGATGAGCTCAAAAGTGAGAACCGTTGTTTTGGATGTGAGGGTTTTGGTCACCAACTGAAAGAGTGCCCGACTCCTGCCATGTCAAGGGGACAGGGAAGTCAAGGACCAAGAGTGCAAAGACCAATCCCTTTGTATCAGTCAAATCAAGGTCTCTCTCGCCAAAATCAAGGCAATCCCAGGAGAACTCTAGCTCAGCCATCTGCCTCTGTTCCGAGTAGTCTCAGAACTCCTTTCAAGAACTAGGGTAACCAAAGAGAAAGAGTTCTACCCCAATCTATAGCAGCGAGAGCATCATAATAGCAGAAGTAGTGGAAGAGGAAAGAGGATAGATTTATGTAGCAATTGAAAACCAAGGGCCAAATCATCAATTCTCTGTCATCCATACTCCAGCTAAGTATTAGGGTAAGACTTTTAAGCTTTTGATTGGATTGAGGCATTACTCATTCATTTATTTCCCCCAGGATGCTTGCATAAGCTAGTCTTAGAACAGAAATCAGGGAAACCTATGCAAGTTGAAATGGGCTAGTGGGGGAAAATTCTTTTCACTCACCATGAGATAAATCTTATTCAGTTCAGTCTAGATGGGAATGTAGCTGACCGTTAGTTCAGAGTCATACCTTTGGGAGTTTTTGACGGGATCCTTGGAGTGGATTGGCTCCACAAAAATCAAGTTGACATTCATTGTCATAATGGAACCATTTCCTTCCGTGACCTTCACGGAAACAAAGTTCAAGGAACTGGAATTTCAGGATCCCCAAGTCTGTAATTAGTAAAAGCTTCTAAGTTACTAAAAGGACTTAGAAAGAAGCAGCTCATTTATGTTGTCAAAATGAATCCTCCAGTAGACACAAAGTTAGGGACCAAAGAACCAAAATGGTTAAGTGAATATGATGATTTATTCCCAGCAGGGTTTACTGAGATGCATCCGATTCGGGAAGTAGAACATGTGATAGAATTTACCCCCGCCGGAGCTCAGCCAGTAGCCCAGCGCACGTACAAAATGCTAGTTCGTGAAGCCATCAAACTCAAGGAACAGCTTGGACAGGTGTTAGAACAAGGGTTTGTAAGACCTAGTGTTTCACCTTGGGGAGCGCCAGCTCTCTTTCAGAAAAAGAAAGATGGAACATTAAGACTCTGTGTGGATTATAGAGGTCTCAACCACCTGACTGCTAAGAATAAATATCCTATCCCCAAAATTGATGAGCTTCTAGACAGGCTAAGTGGAGCCCAGATCTTCACAAAGATAGATCTCAAATCAGGGTATTATTAGATCAGGATTAATGAGCAAGATATCCCAAAGATAGCCATCAATACTTGGTATGGGCACTATGCATTTACTATCATGCCGTTTGGATTGACAAATGTCCCAGCTACATTCAATCGCCTAATGCATGACATTCTCGGGGTATACTTGGATGATTTTGTTCTTGTTTTCTTTGATGATATTCTGATTTACTCAAAGAATGCAGCTGACCATGAAGCTCATGTTTGAAAAGTTCTTGAGATTCTAAGGAAGCACCAACTCTTTGCAAAAAAGAGCAAGTGCACTTTCTCTGCTAACCATGTTGAATACTTGGGCTTTTTGGTATCCAAAGATGGAATTTCTCCAGATTCCACAAAAGTCAAGGCAGTCATAGATTGGCCTGAACCAAAGACAGTTAAAGAAGTCAGGGGATTCTTAGGATTGACTGGTTGTTGGTATAGAATTTTTATACCAAAGTATGCTCTCATAGTTTCCCCCCTGACTAATCTTCTCAAGAAGAATACCCCGTTTCAATGGTCTACCAGGTGCTAGAGTGCTTTTGATAAGCTGAAGACCACCTTGGTAAAACCAATCCCATTTTGAAGTTGCTAGATTTCTCCCTACCCTTTGAGGTAGTAACTGATGCCAGTGGTTTTGCCCTAGGAGGTGCACTCATGCAGGAAGGTCATGCAGTGGCCTATGAATCCCGAAAACTCAAAAGGCATGAGAGGAATTATGTTGTCCATGACTTGGAACTACTTTCAGTAGTCTATGCTCTAAAGTTGTGGAGACATTACCTACTGGGTCAAAGATTCACTTTGATGGACAGATCATCAGAGCTTAAAGTGGATCTTCACTTAGAAGGATCTCAACATGCGCCAAAGAAGGTGGATGCAGACCCTACAGGAATTTGATTTTGAAATCAAGTACTGCCCAAGCAAAGAAATCAACTACCGCCCAGGCAAAGAAAATGTGGTAGCAGATGCCCTTAGCAGAAAAGCCTCCTTGCTTGCAATTACAGTGGTGTCAAATCCATTGATTAATGAGGCAAGAGAGAAGATCATGCAAGATGGATTCTTTGGCCCTATTGCTACCCTACTTATGTAGGAAAGCAAAACTCCTCAGGAGTTGCAAGGGTACAGCCTGGATGATGGAATTATGTATTATAATTGCAAGCTATGCATTCCCAATGATGAGGGGTCTAAGGGTCAAATTCTGAATGAAGCCCATGATAGCCGTATTGCATTCCCAATGATGAGGGGTCTAAGGGTCAAATTCTGAAGGAAGCCCATGACAGCCTTATTGCAGGATATCCAGGTTTCATCAAAACCTACATGTCTATAAAGAAAATATTTTTTTGGCCTGGTCTAAAAAAGGATGTGCTTAATCATGTACGTCAATGTTTGACATGTCAGAAAGTTAAAGTTGAGAGAGTAAAAATGCCTGGGAAGTTACATCCATTAGACATCCCCCCAGACGAAGTGGGAATGTATCAGTATGGATTTTATTATTGGATTACCTTCAGTGCAATCAGGTTACAACTCCATCTTCGTGGTAGTTGATAGACTAACCAAAGTTGCCCATCTGATTCCAGTAAAAGAAACCTACACCGCAGTGGATGTGGCCAGAGTGTTCTTCAAGGAAATCTTCAGATTGCATGGCCTACCTAGGAGAATAGTAAGTGATCGAGATCTGAAGTTTGTCAAGATTCTGGACTGCATTTTTTGAAGCAGTAGGAACTTTCTTGGATCTCAGCACAGCTTACTACCCCGAGAGACTGATGGTAAAAAAGAAAGGGTCAACCAAGTAATCAAAGACATACTTCGGTCATGCTGTGGTGGCAGGGAACCCAAGAAAGTGGCTAAGCTATCTGCACCTAGTCGAGTTTGCCTACAATGCTTCTTATCACCAAAGTATTGGGATGAGCCCTTTCAAAGCTCTGTATGGACAAGATTGCTTAACTCCATTAACTTGGTCCGACCCATTGATTAGGGTTGAGATGTCCAGACAGATGCTTGATGACATGGAGCAGCATATGCAGTCAATTCGCGCAAAGATATAAAAGCTGCCCAAGATAGACAAAAGTAGTATACAGATAAGAAGAGGTCAGACAGAGAGTTTGCAGAAGTAGATATGGTCTTCATTCGAGTACGCCCAAAAAGAAGTTCTCTATCTCTTAGGAAGTATAAGAAGTTATTCCCCAGATACTGTGGGCCATATCTGATTACAAAGAAAGTAGGTGACTTAGCCTATGAACTTCTTCTACCTCCTCATCTCAAAGTACATAATGTATTTCATGTCAACCTACTTAAAAAGTATGTACGAAGCCCAAATCATGTGCTTGATGAAATCTTAACTTCTTCAACCCAAGGGCACATGGAACTCCAACCTGAAGAAATCCTTGATGTTCGAGAGAAGGTTCTCAGGAATAGATTTCTGAGAGAATTATTGGTCAAATGGAAGTTCTATCCTTTTGAAGATGCCATCTGGGAGAAAGAAGCCGAACTATTGCGGGGTTACCCCCAAGTTTTGCGAGATGAGGACATCTCACATTTTTCAAGTGGAAGAGAATGTAAGATTCCTCACCAGCCCTCAAGATGTCTAGTATCTTTCCCTGTAATCAATCCCCTCTTCAGAATAATAAAAGATCTTGTTTCTACCTATGGCTTAGAGAGAGAAAATATTCTAGAGAGAGATTATTCAGTTTTTAGATATTTTTGGATGGAAAAATATCTCTTCCTATTAAAATAAATTCTCCCAAAATAGAAGTTCAAAAAGAATTTCATAAGGTGCATTAGAAATAAATTATAATCTGTTCAAAAGGCCTTATCCTCCTAAGGGTCTAGATTTTCTGAAAATTTTAGATAAGGTTCTGAGGGGCCAATTAGATTCATCCAAATGTAGGGAAGAGATAAATTGAAGAAATAAAAAAAATCTCCCCAAAAATGAGTAAATACTCACATAAGATAAAGAGTGGACTAAGGACCAAAGGAAATACTAAAAAAATAAAATTTTGACACCTCAGAGTGGGGATTCCCCCTCATGAAGGAAGTGCCTATTTCACATGTGTGGTGGAGTTTTAAACTCTCAAATAATGAGATATTTCATCTCTCCTCTCTCCTAATTCAAGTCTAGTTCCAAAAAGAAAGCTGAATTGACCCAACAAATGGTAAAAAATTGAACAAATTGATCTGGAAAATTCTAGAACCAGATTGCTTGATTAGAGGCTCACTTTTTCCTATAAATAGAAGCCTCCCCCTTTATATAAGCTTAATAGTGTTTTATGCACTGTTACTCTACTCCTCCCTAGAGCCAAAAACATTGAATTCATTAATAATTCACTTGTTTTTGACTATTTCCTCTACAAAGAATTGGTGGCCACTCTTGATCCAAGCAAGAGTAGAACCCTCAATCCCTCAAGCCAAAGGATAGCTCTCACAAAACTCCATGTAAGTTAGAAATTCTACTTTTTTCTAATTCTATTCTATGGTTTTATGATTTCTTGCTTCTTTAAGTTTGAAATTGGATGTTATGCCTTGATGAAAAGGCTTCCCCCTTCTCTTCATTGATTGAATTCAGCCCTTCTTTATCCAAGAAGTGTAATCAAATAAATAGACTTAAACTTTTCGTATTGTTTTTTTTTAAAAAAATAGGAATTGATTAAATTAGAGTGCTAATTTCATCTTGGGGTAAATTCTAAGTAGATTTAGAGTGTAAAATTTGAAAAATGGTCATCCATTCAAAGGAGGTTATGGCAAAATTTTCTTAAATTTTGTGGAAATAAGTTTTATCTTCATGTTATTTAAAAAGAGTAATCCCCTCCGTTTGTGTATTCTAAAAGTGTTATTTTCATTCTATGCATAGAAAGATGCATATTGGAAATATTTTTATTATAAAAGTGCTACTTTCATCAATATTGATTTTTATACATAAAGTGATGCATAAAAGAATTTATTTTTATTATAAAAGTGTTACTTTCATCAATATTGATTTTTATGCATAAAGTGATGCATAAAAGAATTTTTTTATTATAAAAGTGTTACTTTCATCAATATTGATTTTTATGCATAAAGTGATGCATAAAAGAAATTTTTATTATTATAAAAGTGTTACTTTCATCAATATTGATTTTTATGCATAAAGTGATGCATAAAAGATTTTTATTATTATAAAAGTGTTACTTTCATCAATATTAATTTTTATGCATAAAGTGATGCATAAAAGAATTTATTTTTATTATAAAAGTGTTACTTTCATCAATATTGATTTTTATGCATAAAGTGATTCATAAAAGAATTTTTTTATTATAAAAGTTACTTTTTTCAATATTGATTTTTATGCATAAAGTGATGCATAAAAGAATTTATTTTTATTATAAAAGTGTTACTTTCATCAATATTGATTTTTATGCATAAAGTGATGCATAAAAGAATTTGTTTTTATTATAAAAGTGTTACTTTCACCAATATTGATTTTTATGCATAAAGTGATGCATAAAAGAATTTATTTTTTTAATAAAAGTGTTACTTTCACCAATATTGATTTATGCATAAAGCGATGCATAAAAGAATTTTTTATTATAAAAGTGTGATTTTCAATAGATTTTAATTCTATGCATAGAAAGATGCATATTGGATACTTTTTTATTATAAAAGTGTGATTTTTATTAGATTAAATTTCTATGCATAAATAGATACATAAAAGGATTTTCTTTTATATAAAAGTGTTATTTCCATTGAAGTTGGATTTTATGCATAAAAAGAGGCATAGAGAATTTTTATATTCTATGTTTAATTTCCATGAATAATTGATAAATTAATAAGTAAATAATCTATTAGAGAAAAAAAAATCTATCATTTCATATTGACTCGGATGGTAATGAAAAAAAACTCAAAAAAAACTATCAAAGTCAAAATTTCAAATAAATGATTAAATTATTCTTCATAGGAATTTGTGATTAGTTTAGAAATTAGTTAAGCAAATATTCAATGAATTAAATTCAAAAAAATAGTAATTGAAATATCACCCCCTTTCGAGAAAGGTAATTCAAGAAGAACCTTACTAGACTCGAACCCAGAATCAGACTTTGACCAAGACCAAACTCCTTCGTCAATTTCAAGGAAATACGATGTGACCAGTTTAAGAAAAATACACTCAAATCACCCACCAAATCTGAAACTAAGTTGAGACCCTTTGATTTTAATCTGAGGATCAAGGTTATCGAATTCAAGGAATTCTGTTTGGAATTCAGACTTGTGCTCTAGAAGTCTAGAAGTCTTAGATACGGATTTAAGATATACTTATTATAATAAAAGAAAGTCAAGACGAAAAACTTGCATAGAAACCTTACTTTCTTAAAGGACTATCTTACGCCAGAATGCTGGTGGAGTGAGCATTTGGTATATGTGTTTTTCTAAGGAAAGTTCGGTTGTAACAGTTTGGCAGGGAGTGTTCAAAGGACGGCTCACGTGACAAAAACCTACCCAGGTTTTGACAAGCCTCGGTATGGTGAAAAAATGGTGTGCTTCCAGTACGATGGGCGAGGGCCGACGAAGCGATCCCTGAGTGAAGTGCCAGGACACCTAAGGAGGATTCTGGAGGGTTCTGACCAAGCAATGCACGGGTTTGCGATGCTTAGGACACCCATGCGTATGTCGTGGAAGATATATATATGTATGATGGATGAAAAAATTATTGTAATCTGTTTACTGGATCTCGTTGTTGACTAGCTAGTCTCGATGGAGTCCAGAGAGTGATACCTGTTTTTGAGAAACAAGGAACTGGATGAAATTTTTGAGTTATGATATCTGTAAATCAATAACTGTTTGTTCAATGGATCATTTTATAAGTTCAAGTTTAAAGAGGAGTGTATGCATATCTGTTTTATCTTTAGGAGATCAAATAAGTGTAGATAAAGTCGTGATGTGAGGTAGGATTAGGGGATGCTTAATGGAATACTTGATAGCTGATCAAAATGTGATCTCCATTATATCTTCAAAAGTATGTAGTCGTCATGTTGGCATCCACATGATGCGCTCATAGTATCTAAAAATATGTTTGAGCATCGTCTCTTTGTTGATGTTAAAGGCCAAGTCCTGTTGTGTGCCTTCGTGGTAGTGGTCCTAGTCAGGGAAGGCCTCCACCAGCATGATGATCAAGTTGAAGAATCTAATCGTTGCTATCACGGTTGGGTCTGGTAGTTGATATATCTTTGTATGAACTCATGGAACTGCTTGATCATGGATTCTTCAATGTAGGGTTGCTACATCATTGGGGGAGCAAACCATGGAAAGTTAAACTCTAGCTTTGGATTCTTTTGCTACCCTCGTGGAAGAGATGCCATGCCCACTGTCTTCTGATTGGTACTATGGGTTTATGTAGAGGAGTTGTGGCACACCTTGAAATATGTCTCCCAAATGAATGGCTTGATTAGAAAAGGGCACCTCTAGGCCGTCTACTTGTCCATGACATCGAAAGTGATGGGGCATTTTCTATGCATAAAATCAAAATTGATGAGAGTAACTCTTTTGAAATAAAAATAAATTTCTTTATGCATCTTTCTATGCATAAAATCAAAATTGATGAGAGTAACTCTTTTGAAATAAAAAATAAATTTCTTTATGCATCTTTCTATGCATAAAATCAAAATTGATGAGAGTAACTCTTTTGAAATAAAAATAAATTTCTTTATATATCTTTCTATGCATAAAATTAAAATTGATGAGAATAACTCTTTTGAAATAAAAATAAATTTCTTTATGCATCTTTCTATGCATAAAATCAAAATTGATGAGAATAACTCTTTTGAAATAAAAATAAATTTCTTTATGCATCTTTCTATGCATAAATTCAAAATTTGATGAAAGTAACGCTCTAATAAAAAAAACATTCTTTTATGCATCTATTTATGCATAAATTCAATTTAAATTTATAATAAAAAATTCTTTTATGCATCTTTTTATGCATAAAAATCAATTTTGATGAAAGTAACACTTTTATAATCAAAATATTCCCAATATGCATCTTTCTATGCATAGAAATTAATTCTAATGAAAATAACACTTTTATAATAAAAATATTTCTAATATGCATTTTTCTATGCATAGAATAAAAATAACACTTTTAGAATACGGAAGCGGTGGGGATTACTCTTTTTGAATAATAAAAAGATAAAACTTACTTCACCAAATTTGAAAAAAATTTACCATAACCTCCTTTGTATGGCTGACCATTTTTCAAATTTTTTACTCAAAAATTTACTAGAAATTATCCAAGATGATTTAAATCATTCTAATCTAATCAATTTCCACTTTATCAAGATTAAACAATATGAAAAGTTTAATTCCATCAATTTGATTACACATCTAGGATAAAGAAAGGCTGAATTCAATAATGAAGAGAAGGGGGAAAGCCTTTCTAGCAAGGCATAACATCCATTTTCATTATAAAGTAAGCAAAAATCAGAAAACCATAAAATAGAATAAGAAAAAGTAGCATTTCTAACTTACTCTAGGAGTTTTGTGAGCTTTCCTTTGGCTTGATGGTTTGAGGGATCTACTCTTGTTTGCAACAAGAGTGGCCACCAATTCTTTTGAAGAGGAAATGGTAAAAAACAAATGAATTATCAATGAATTCAGTGTTTTTGGCTCTGGGGAGGAGTAGAGTAACAGTGCATAAAACACTATTAACCATTTACAAAGGTGGAGGCTTCATTTATAGGAAAAAGTGAGCCTCTAACCAAGCAAACTGATTCTAGAATTTTCCAGATCAGTTTGGTCAATTTTTGACCATTTTTTGGTCACTTTAGCTTACTTTTTGCATCTAGTTGAAGGCAGGAGAGAGGAGAGATGAAAATATCTCATTATTTGTGAGTTTAAAACTCAACCACACATGTGAAATAGGTGCCTCCTTCATAAGGGAAATTTCCCACACTGAGGTGTCAAAAATGCATCATTTCTCTAAATATCTCTTCTTTTTTAACTAATTTAACCTTGTCCTTAGTCAACTCTTCATCTTATGTGAGCATTTACTCATTTTTGGGGTTTTTTCTTTTATTCTTTCATTTATCTCCTCCCTACATTTGGATTAATCTAATTGGTCATAGGAACCTTAATTCAAAAATTTTAGAAAATCTGGATTCTTAGGCTAAGGTCCTTTTTACCTGATTTCAATTTATTCCAATTGCACATTGGAAATTTTTTTTTGAATATCTGTTTCAGGGGAAACCATTTTAGACACTAGGAGGATTTTTATATCCAAAAATATCTCAATTTTGAATTACCTCCCTCTAGACATTTTCTCTCTCTAGGCCAAAACAGGGTAAGACAGGATCTTTCTTTTATTTCAGAGAAATAATTATAAGATCAGAAGGGGATGTTCTTACACCTGCACACCTCAAAAGCTGGAGGGAGGAATCGTACAAGCACTTTATTCTTCTACCAGTCATTTGGCATCTTTTTTTACCAGTGCTAACTTTTTGTTGCGTGCTATGTGCACTAAGTGATATAGCTTTTCTACTTTTGGTTTGGAATCAATAGGTTCTGCTAGCTGTGGGATGGTCACGTGGATAGAATTGAGCTATTAGTAAACTGTTTTTTCCAAATTTCGTTGAAGTGGTCATGTGCTTCCACACAACCCCAACATACTTTAGCCAATGGTTGTCTGAATTGTCTAGAAGGCAATCTAGCCCGGGTAATACATCAGGCCTGTGAGTCTTGTGGGAGCATCTGTCCTTGATGGCTCCACTCTAATGGCATATTCAAGTTCTTGGGTGGCGACATTGGGCAAGTATGCTGAGCTAAGCATATACAGATGCAATCTCCTGCCTGTATGCCATAGTAGCAAACCTCGTGCTGGTGCATCTAGTAAAAATTTCAAGGGTGGCAACGATATGCATCCAGTTCTCTTAGAGTCATCTGGCTCTGAAGAAAGAGGTGCACACTCCTTATTATCCTTTTCTTCTTCGAGCGTCTTGTGGCATGTCTAACACAGATGGACTATAGTAGATCAGGTTATTATGACAACAGACTACTCTGTGCGAATGGTATGCCACTCATTGGGTGTACCCTCCATGTGCCTAGATTGATCTTGAATGTTTGATCCTTTCTCCAAATGTAAATGTGGTCAGTATCCCATTCATGAATCATTTTTTATTCTTTCATGAATGGTCTACCAAGGATGCAATTGTAAGAAACTAGCTGACGTCCAAAGTTCATCACCACAAAGGTGTGGCGGTAAGTAGTTCCAACGATCTTGATTTTTAGATCCCTTTTAGTAGACCAATGGGTCTAGCTATGGCTCCATCAACGAGTTTGACCAACAATGTGGTGTCATCTATGGTAGGATCTCCCCATTTTTCCCAACATTGTTTTGTAACAATGCTCACTCCTTCTCCCCCATCCAAGATTTTTGTGACCTTGATGCCATTGAAGGTTATCGACAAAGCCACATTGAGTTCATCGCATTCAAAGTATTTGTCCAAGCTTATTCACTTGAATAGTGGGGATGCCAGTTATCTCGTGGGATATAATGAGTTCATTTTCCTTGGATTCATTAAAGCTATCAGGCTCGATAGATTCATGCAATGTCTCTAGGATCGAAGGTTGTCTTGTGAGGAAGGTTGGTTTGGATTAGTCTTAATATCTTTTGAGTTTATGGGATGTGAACAAAGATTTCTGCACTCGTTCTCCTAAGATTGTCATCCCCCAGAGTTCTAAGATATTTTTCCACCTTGTTTCCCTATCGGGGGTAACTACTGCAGTCAAAACTGCCACATCTGTTAGCCTTTGTGGGGGTGGTTGGTATGTGGTATTTCCATGATGTACCTGAGCTTCTTCATCAGATCTTAGGTTTCAAACTGATGGGCATGGCTCAAGGTAAGAAGTAGGAGGCTCATCTTCTATTTGTGCTGGCAATCCTGGAACAGCTCTTGGGTTGCCAAGAGTCTCTCCTTTTCCTCTATAGGGTTAGGATATTCAGAAATCTTTTTCAGGAGTTAGTGAGTGTCAATAGGTTCTCTAGCTTGAGTAGCAGAGCATAGCATATCTTTAGATGAAGAAGTTAATGCATGACTTCTCATGCCGTCTTTTGAACCACTTCTGATAACCACCTGGCTCTCACCTTTGCTGATATTTGTGGTTTTATTTCTTGAGTGCCTAGTCGCTCATGTTTATTCAAGGGCACTTTCTTGGCCTTGGTCGTCTCATCAGGCTGATGCCTATGCTCTACCTATTTTGCATTCTAGTTATAGCATTGATGAGTGGGACTGCATGGATGAAGCCATCTCTAACACTCAACAGGTTAAGGCAAGTGCTGGGATTAGCTTCCCAAGCCTTTCATGTTATTTCAGGTCTTAGCGGATAATCTTTATACATATGGTCAATACCACACCTAACACATAAAGTCAAGGTGGTAGCACCTAAAGAGGTACTCACCATCCCTTTCTTGTTAGAACACTCAGCCACTCAGTGAGGTCTTGCACAATTATAGCACTGTATAGGTGGTCGTTTTGACGTCATATTCATGTCTCTAGCCCCATGCATTAGGGCTAAGTACACTAGGTACATTTAGTCTCCCTCCATAATATAGTGACTTAGAACTTAAGAGGGCCGGCTTGTTGGCTTAAGGGTTTCATAGGTAGGAACTTTCAAACTTTCCCCCTCGTCCCCTTATTCAAAGATTTTTGTCAAGGTTAGCTGATGAACTAGTGCGACTCTTGGCAATGGGGGTTGAGGTGGAAGAACTAAGGGAATTTCAGATACCTTGAGGATTCATCTTTGGGCTAATTATTGGCCCAATTAAGGTGCATTATGGAGCACTGATGCCTGCAAAGCCAGCAGTTGTTTCAGGTTGGCTGGCAAGGGCTCAAGTAGAGAAAAATCTAGAACAGCTCTCTTAAATTTGTAACTTCATGATTTCCCAATTCTGGAAACATATACAGTAGAGGTTAGGACGGGGTCTTAGATGTGGACACTCGGTGCTAGTATGGTTAGCTCGATAGATCAAGCATCATACAAGATCCCTTTTTGGATAGAGATGGGGTTGGCCAGCCCGATCCCAACCTTGTTGGCCGATTCTCCATTGTTGGGTCATTTGTTGCATTAACGCAGCCACCGCCAACTGCTCGACTTGTGGTCTAGGCATGGACTCTTTGGTTTTCCCATCAAACTTTCTGCTAGTGGTCTTGGAAGAGGCTTCTGATGTGCCTTCATGAAGTTCTCGGGAATGTATTTCCTTGAAATTGTCCTCAAAATCCATAGCAGTCCTACAGCATTGCTCAAAGGAGGTATGGCCCAAGGCATATAATGAATTGTGTTAGGGAACGTCATCAAGACCCTCTAGAAATATCCTTGAAATTGTCCTCAAAATCCATAGCAGTCCTACAGCATTGCTCAAAGGAGGTATGGCCCAAGGCATATAATGAATTGTGTTAGGGAACGTCATCAAGACCCTCTAGAAATATCCATATTAATCTTTCGTCAGAGAACTTATCTATGGCACTATAGCATGAGTGGAGATATCTAGCTCTATTGATGTGGTCTCGGATGGTTTCAACTACCTTCTTTCTGACATTGTGAAGCTACTCCAATGGACTCCATCTGGTGCCTTGGTGAGAATATCCTACTTTGAAGGTCTCTTTCAAGTCTTCAAAGGTGGCCTTGTCCTTAGATTTCAAGGACCTAAACCATTGGCTTACTTTACCATCAAGGCTGAAGGCACTCACCTTAACCTGATCTTCTACATGACCAAAGGCTTCGCAAATTTGATTAAACATCTCCAAATGTGGGATGGGATCTCTAGTCCCATCAAACTTAGTGATAAGATTTGAGATGTTGGTGGGTTTGTTCCACTCTAATCTTGTTGCAAGTTGCAGTGGTGTTGGTGGGGGCGTGATGCTCGTAGGTTGCATTGGTGCTAGGGGCATAATGCCCGCAAAACTACCCCTCCCTATTTCCATGGCTAATCTCAACATTTTTGGTGTCAGCCCTGCCATGTGGAGCATGTGTAGGTTGAGGAAAGGTTGGTGGGGGAGTGGGGCTAGGAGAATAATATACCATTGGAGCCCCTTGTTTGATAGGTGTGTTAGATTGTGCCCCTTGTGGTACCTAGGGTAAACTCCCTGTGGTGGTGGGTAATGCTAATATACAGGCAAACTGGGTTGATGTGAATGACCTTGGTAGACCCTTTCTCTTTGTTATGATGTTTCTGGTCCTTGAGATGATGGACCTGGCCCTAGGTTTTGTATAGGTCTTTGGGCCCTATAAGAATGAGCCACACTTGAGACATGCACAACTCCCCAGATTGATGGTTTAGTTCTACCCTAATTCTGCTCTAGGATCTAAATACGGCGTGGGCTTCCTTTCTTGTGGTTGGTCCCTACCTCTCACCCTCAGTTATGGTTCTTCTAACTATGTGTTTCCCATGATAAAATTGTGGAGCCTTGAAGTAAGGATTCTATGTGAATGTGTGGGAGAGGTAGGAGCTTGCCCTTGGATAGATGGTATGTCCATGTGCACTGAGGTTTAGGCTCTCATGTCTCGAGGTCATGAGTTTCTCATCCCATACTAGGGTGGTCTTCAATTTTGCTGGTGCTATCAAAGAGAAGCATCGCTTAACTCCGTGCGGTATTGAGACTGCTGGGTCCAACCTTATGAGGGAGCTTTAGGAGAGTTCACTTTGTCAAAAAGAGGGTTATTTCGCTCCAATTTACCTAAGTGTAGGTGCATGAAAATCTGGAACTGCTATGAAAAACCCCCTATGAAAAGCTCCTTTTTTTAAAAATGGTACGGGTGTATGCTTTGGAATGGTATGGGCATACGCTTTCGAAAGCTGAAGGAAACAAGAGTATGCTTCTCAGGGAGAAGATGGCATGGACATTCGCTTTCTGAAGGACTTCTTAGGGGACATATGGTGGCATACGAGCGCTTTCTGAAGAATATGAGTGGAATCATAAAGGAACATGCATGCTCTTTGAAATGGAGAAGCTATAGGCAACATGGCAGTTGTTGGAATATGCATACCAATCCAGGAAAAACAACCGGTAAGGGAATTCACTTTGGTCAGGAGACAAGTGGTACGAGCGTGGCAAAACTGACACGGCTGTGGAAAACACAATGAGTGCTCTGAAAAAGGCGTACCCTTTAGGAAGGAATGACCATGGCAAGATTGGAGTGGCCGTGGCAGTGTTAGATTTAGAGATTTTTAAGTTCTGTCTAGGAATTTTAGAGAATTTAAGGTAGTAAGTATGATAGCCACCCATTATATTCCCTAACAAATTTAGTTGTGCCAACTTGATTGAATGCGATTGAATGCACTTTATGCCCAATTTAATGCAATTATTCTAGTTTTAATGTACCTGTCACATTCAAGGCTAAAGATCTTACTAGATTTGGCCAATTGAGAAGGAAACAGCCAGGGAGATGTGCCATGGCCAAGGCTTATAAAGTGAATAGCCGTTCACTTCTCAGAACAGTCAACAAAATGTAATTTTTGCCTCATTTTTCCTCATATTCTTTGCTAATTCAAGTATCTTTCCCCTAATTTTTTGTGTTTTTTACTCAATAGAGAGCTAGAGCTAGTGTCAAGCTATCTATTGGTGCCTACAATGCATAATGAAAACTAACTAATTAAGATTAATTTGTGGATTAATGCAAACTTGATAAATAAGAAATAAAAAATAAGATAATTACATGAATGTTAAGGGCAATGTTGAGAACTTACTTTCTTCTCCCACATTTGGTGAAGATCTCAATGCTCCGATGGTCAATCAACCTTCAATGCTCCATATAATCACTATCAAAAACAAAAACAAACACAAAATAAGGCAACCAACCGGTGGATTTACACTGCAACTGGGCTAAACAAGGACACTAGAGCAAATGAACAAAGTGGAGAACCCTACGCTACATGCATTCCCTGACAGCAATGCCAAAGATCTTAAACCTAACATACTACCTTGCATACAAAGAGGGAAAGAGAAGAGAAGAGAGACACATGAAAGGGTCACGTCTGGAGAGTTGCACTTAGGCAACCCTAATGAGGGTTAGCGACTCAATGTGAAGCCACTATTAGGGGATCACCCCACTTCTCCTTGTGTCACCCAATAAGAGATTCAATGGCTAGGTAGAGAGCAAGAAAGAGAGATATATGGAAAGCTCAACCTTCGCTTCATGCCACATGCATGCAAAAGGTACTTTGGTAGAGATCAAAGATAGGGGAGAGAAGGAGAGAGGTTAGAGCATCACCGTCCCTACAAGCACACACCAACAATCAAGCATAAAAGCAAGAAAGAACAAGCTAGCATACATCCACAAGCTCAAATGAGAGAGAGAGAGAGAGAGAGAGAGAGAGAAGAGGTAAACCTCAAATGAGACTAATAGGATAAACCTTTTCATATTCCATAAAATAACTTATATACAAGAGCTCATAGTTTACAATGGTTGGCCACCCATTTACAATTGGGGGCCCAAAACTAGTCTTCCTATTCTTTCTAGCTCTAGATCTATGTACAACTATTCCGTAATCTTGGTCATCCCATATCTCTTTTACATAATATTAAGAGCTTTGCACGGTTACAAAATATGGATTACAATAAGTGTAACCACTTTAATCAGAGTGCTTAACATACCCCCCTTCCTAATTTAGGTCTGTCCTCGAAGCTGGCTAGATCTATCTATAGTATATCGAGTATGTTCAAATGAAGTCATGGTGCAAGGTTGGAGTAGGGGGGGCTCCAAAAGGTCATCTCCATCATGTCTTTCAAATGTCTACAAGCGCCAGGCAGGCATCCACATGATCCGCTCATAATAGCCAGAAATCTACCTAAGCATTGGGCCTTTGTTGATGTTAAAGGCCAAACCATGCATGCCTTCATGGTCGTGATGATTAATTTGAAAAATCTAATCATTGTGATCACAGCTGGGTTGAGGACTTGATCATAACACAGCGGATGAACTCACTGAAGCGCTTGATCATTGTATCTTCGGAACATGGCTATTGCACCATCGAGAAGGAGCACACAACTAAAAGTTGAATTGAAGCTTTGGATTCTTCCTCTGCTCTTTGTGGAATATACCATCTTCTCATGGGTAGGTATTCTGGGCTGATGCAGAGTGTGCAGGGCACGTGGGCAATAGGTTTCACAAATTAATGGTTTGAATAGGAAAGGGTGCCTCCAGGTTAGCTTCTCGCTCCATCACGTTTAAACTCATAGGCGAGCAGCTGGCCTAGAGGCACCCTTTCCTATTTGGGAAACCTATTGACATGCGCCCCGCACACTTCGCATCAGCCCAAACTACCTACCCATAAGAAGGTGGGCATGGAATGTATTTCATGAAGAGGAGAAGAAGAATCCAAAGCTGGAATTCAATTTTCCATGGTTCTCTCCTCCGATGATACAGTAGCCGATATATAATGATCAAGTTCTTCAAACGAGTTCATCTGCCGCTATGATGATGTCCCCAACCCAGCCATGATCGTGATGATCAGATTTTTCAGATTGATCATCACATTGCTAGAGTCCTTTCCAGATTGGGACCACTACAATGAAAGCACACAAAGTTTGTCCTTTAACATCAACAAAAGCCAAATGCTCAGGCCTTTCTAGATTGGGACCACTACAATGAAAGCACACAAAGTTTGTCCTTTAACATCAACAAAAGCTAAATGCTTAGGCAAATTTTTAGCTATTATGAGCAAATTAGGTGGATGGCCGCCTGGCACCTGTAGACATTTAAAGACATGATGGAGGCGACCTTTTGGACTAGCTATAGAGTATTCTATCAACCTTTTGGACTAGCTATAGAGTATTCCATCGAGCCCCCCCTACTCCAACCTTGCACCACGACTTCATCTGAACATACTCAGTCTACTACACATAGATCTGCCTAGCTCCAATGTGGGATTCCACTGCCCCCTCCGTGCACCGGCGGATTCCTGATTGCTGGCAGCAAAAGCATCTCCCTCTTGCACGGGCAGGGTTTCCCACTTGGGGCCTCGCCCTCAAATGTCTGGGCACGAGACTAAGCTGGTGGTCATTCTGAAAACTGAAACCGGGAAAATTGCCCATGCCCGAAAAACGGGGACAATTTCACCTTTTTGAATTTCTTAACGAATTTTCTATCGGGGTCAAGAGACTAAACTAACCTTCATCTGATTAAACCAGATAGAAGGAAAACTATTACAGACTTAACTTGAAGAAATCAATGCTTTTTTCCTAATTGAATCAGGCACAGTCGTTGATCTATTTATTTGAGAAGTTTTCAGGCTTTTATTTAACTACTCAAGTACTAAGCGTATTCCTATTAAACAATTTTATTATTAAAACTCTACTGATTCCAACCTAACCCCATCCGGCCCATGGGTTAGCCATCCGTCCAACCACTGGAATTGGTAGAACCAGAGAAGTACTCACCCACCCATAATTGAATGCCTTTCTTAACTTTAGCTGTAGAAAACAGATACGCACACACTCCTCTTTAAAACTTAAACCTATAAAATGATCCATTGAACAAACAATTATTGATTACAGATATCATAACTCAAAATTTCCATCCAATTCCTTGTTTCTCAAAAAAAGGTAACACTCTGGACTCTCCGTCGAGACCAGCTAGTCAGCACAACGAGATCCAATAACAAATTACAATAATTTTTTCGTCATCATACATATATATCTTCCATGTAATACGCATGGGTGTCCTAAGCACCGCGAGCCCGTGTCAGAATCCTTCAGGATCCTCCTTAGGTATTCTGGCACTTCACTCAGGGATCGCTTCATCAGCCCTTGCCCATTGTACCGAAAGCACACCCACTACTACATGATAGCCTAATACCGGCGCTTATACCGACGTCATTGAACGGGGTCTAAAAAAGCCCCGTCTCATCGGTATAAACACCGGTATCTGTGCCGGAACGACGACATCGGTATAAGCATCGGGGAAAAATACCGGCGCCTATACTGACGTTACACCGGCGCCTATACCGACGGAGCATACCGGTGTCTATACCGGCATCTTACCGGCACGTATACCGGGGTCTATACCAGTGCCTATACCGACATTACACCGGTGCCTATACCGACGACAATACCGGCATGTATACCAGCATATATACCGGCAACTATACTGGCGCCTGTACTGGTACCTATATTGGGGAATATACCGACGCTATAGTAGAAATTTTTTTTAGACAAAATGGTGTTGCGTGGCTGTTGCCTGCCTGCAATGAACAGGACTCAACAGCAGTAAACAGACAGCACCACTCTGTCTAAAATTGAGCACAAAAGACAACTGTGCTTGTTTTTTTATTTTTTAGATAAACAAGAAATTAAATTAAACATTAATACTCAAGAATCTTTTGATCATATACCAATAGTTTGAAGGTCATCTTACATTATGGTAATGCCTCCCAATTGACGGTCTCTCCTTCTTCTTCAAGCATCTCAAATAAGGCCACAACACCATGTTTGTGAGCGTACTTCTCTTCTCGCCTACTTGGTGGGCGATTTATGGCCAACTCCTACACAAACGATTAACAATTACAACTTTTAGAAATCAACATTTAGCCCACATACATACATTTAGATAAATAAAATTGCTACAAATACTTACGAATTCATGGCGCATGGTTTCATAACCACCACTCCCAAGATGAGAAGCCCCTACTGTTTGGAGTCTTGCCCTTGCCGCCTCTCTTTGTTGTTGAAACCTCTCTGGTGTCTCTGTGAGCTCCTGAGCAATGGCTTCCCACTCCCTGTCATCTAGCCAAACAGGTTTCTATTTCCCCTCTCTAAATGCATCCCTCACCTCTGACCTACGATGCCCCATCAAAATGCGAGCTGTATACTGTATCCACTCATTAGAGACGACATTCATAGGGTCAGATGGCTGAAACTCTTGCTTTATCTTTGTATTTATGTAATTTTTCTTCTCCTTATCTTGCTGATTCCATTTAGTCATGACAGAGTTGTCAAACTGTATAGTGCAAAATTCTGGAATTCGTGTCTTCATTGCCTTCCCTGCACTATTCATTATTGGTGCCCCATCCCTAATTGTGTATATCTTGCTGTTGTCATGGTCATGTGCACCCCAGGGAGTGGAAGGTGAACCTATGGGTGTGCTATCAACAGATGAGAGTGAAGGACAACGCTCACGTGGTGGTGGTGTCACAGCATGTGTGGCACTACCACCACAACAACCTCCCCCTGAAGACCTACTACGTGAGCGACGTCTATGTGAAGAGGTGGTAGATCGAGCTGTAAGAGGAGTGGAAGGCTGTGTGGTATGAGGTGTGGGAGCTGCTGTCGTACCTATGGGTGTGGGAACTGGCATCGTAAAGCTAGATGGTGAGGCAAATGTCCCTGCTCCCAGAACCCCAATAACTCTGAGCCATGGCTCTCTGCTCTGGAGTCATGGACGAGAGAAAACCATATAACTGCTGGGGACTCATGCCCTGCGGTGTAGGGTTAAATGAGAAATCAGGATTGTAGTCGAGCGACCGGTGAGTCATCACCCATGGCCTGTTGGACAAAAAACCATATGACAAACTTGTGCGAAATGAAAATTACACGGTAAACAATGAAAGAACCATATGACAAACATTAACAATGATAAACAACAATGGTAAAACCATATCAATTTGCACCTGCACTAGTGATTATGACGGTAAACATTAACAATGGTAAACAATGAAAGGACCATATGACAAACATTAACTTTCCTAAACAACAATGGTAAACCATATCACTTTGCACCTTTAATGTCATAAAATCATTATAAATATGTCATAACTATTTGCATAATCATTAAGATACATCATTTTAAAAATCATTATCTATTCTATCATCCTCATTAAGATCAGTAGCCCCAAAGAGATCTATGTCTATGTACATTTCAGCATCCTCATCATTAAAAGTCCCTTGATGAAGGATGTCCTCATCATCTATGTCTTCTTCCTCAACATGTTTTCCAGCTTCATTGGTTTGCACCTCTTCATTTGGATTTTGCTCTAGTTGCTCCTCTTCATTTGCTTGCTCCTCTTCATTGTTGATATCGGCTTGTTCTTGCTGCTCCCCACCACCACCCTGTGAATCCACATCACCCTGTTGTAGCTCACAAAAGTATCTTGCTGATCGGTCCATACCTTTGTGGAGTCCACTTGGATGAGGCCACTCTTGTCTCTACGTACAGTTATGTGGCCCATTTGTGACTACCTTGAACCACTTCACATCAAAGATAAACAACTCAAAACTTCTGAAGCCAACCTTTAATATGTCTTGAATGGTTCCAAAGTAATCAAGCATTCCAGTAATTGTGTTATCATCACTTGCACTTGCATGACTTTCTTGAACAAACTGTGCTGTGACACCACAATCAAAGGTTGCTCTTCTTTGGTCTATTCGTTCTACTCGAAAATGACGTCCATGTGACCAAAACGCCCCATATTTGTGATACTACAAATAGCACATAAAGATTGTTGATGGACAAACAAAAACTGAGACATGTAGAGAAAAAAAAGAGAGACATGTAGAACTTAAACACTTACATGCCAATCGCATCCTTTTGTAAGCTCCTCCTCCTCCTCTGTTATAGTTAAACCAGCACGTTTGGCTTCTAAAATTGTAGCTTCTAGCCATCTACATGTGGGAAAGTCCGGAAGAGCTTGCATACCTTCTGGATATGGGAGATTTCTTGTAGTGCGATTCCTTTTGAAACTTAAACGATCTTGTACTAGCTGTCACTTGAGAGCTTCATATGTCTCAATCCACTTCTCCATTACATAAGAGTTCAAGATGCAAAATTTGTTGATTTTTTCCCTCAAATTGTTATCCATCTTTCTCTTAATGCCTTGGCCTTGAGGTTCCTCACCAATGACTCGCCTGTTAGACTCTTGAGACCATAGTCGAGGTATCTCTGGATCTGAAGAACTTAAATATTCAGTGATGTAAACAAGGGACTCTTGTATCAGCCACCCTTCTGACATACTACCCTCTGGGCGAGCCATTTGGTAAACAAATCCCTTTAATGTCTTCATAAACCTCTCCAAAAAGAACATCCATCTTGAATGGACTGTTCCAGCAACAACTGCAACCTCATCTACAACATGAACTAGCAGATGCATCTAGATTGTTAATAAACTTGTAGAAAAAAACTTCTCTACCATGCAGACTGCCTCTATGGAGTTTAAACGCGCTGTCTCCAAAGTGTCTCTCTTTATCTCTTTTTGAAGAAATCCAACGCACCAATGTGCCAATCTTATAGATAGTAGCTCTAATGTCTTCAGTGAGGCAATCTTTTATTGCTATGGGTAGCACAAATTATAGAACCTTGTGCCAATCATGACTCTTGAGGCCACTAAGATCATCACCCTTTGTAAATGCACTTTTCAAGCAATGCATACAACCTGTAGGAGTCCAAAACTCTGAAATTGTCCTCTTCACTTGTTGTTCCTCCATCTTACTAAAAACCCATGGGGCTCTTGGAAGTAGCACCTTTCCATTGGGTCTAGTGCGAGCCCACAACTCTTGCATGCAACCTATCTCTTCCAAGTCGTCCCTTTGGCCTTTAGTCTCCTTTTTTCCTGTCATGGTCTTCCACAGAATGTCAGCTACATTCTTGAAAATATGCATCAGGTCAAGCAAATGGTTTATAAGGAGATCACCCCAATAGGGGAGTTGGTGAAAGACTTGTGAAAGATAGAGAGCCTCTTCATCCCAGGACATGCCAAGTTGCCACATTCCTCCCATTTGATCTTCCAATCGCTTGCCTTCAGTGCACTTGGAGAAGGTCTTCCTAGATTACCATCCCGCAATTCATGATTTTTCGGAAGATACCTAACATGTCCTTGGTAGACATTCTTTCGTAATGCTTTTAAGTATCTTGAATCAAGTCGAGGACCACATACAGGACATGCATTGTAACCCGATATAGACAAACCTGAGCATTCTCCATAGCCAGGCCAATCATGCATTGTCCACATGAGAATACCTTGCACAGTTTGCAAGTCTTTGTCCACTCTGCTGCTTTGACATGTCCTTCACTTCAATTCCATTCCACAAGGTGCGTAACTCATCAATAAGTGGTGCCAAATATACATCCATGTTCTTCACCTTGTACTTTCCTGGAACTATTAATGAGAGCAACAAATGACCTTTCTTTATTACTAACCATGGCGGAAGATTATAATTCACAAGAAGGCAAACAGGCCATGTGCTCCATGAAGAGCTCCTTAAACCAAAAGGGTTTACACCATCCATTGCTAGGCCAAGATGGAGGTTACGAGGATCTTCCCTAAAAGCCGGCCATTTCTCTTCAATGTGTCTCCATGCGGGTGAATCAGCAGGCACACGCATCACTTCATCTGTGGATTGAGTTGTGGCATGCCATGTCATCAAGCTTGCTATAGATTTACACCTGAACATGCTTTTTTATTCTTGGGATGATTGGAAAGTGCCTAAGAACCTTTACCGGGACAGCTTCCCCCTGAACATCTTCTCTATATCTGTTAGAGCCACAATGGGGACATTCTTGCAAATGCTCATATTCATGGAGGAAGAGGCAACAATCATTGCGACAAGCATGAATATTATTGTAATCCATGCCTATGGATTTCAATAACTTCTTGGCATCTGCACGAGATGGAGGCATCTCGTTGCCGGGGGGCAATATCTGGTCTTTCAAAAACCTGCAACAACAAGTATGGCAATATCTGATCGTTACTATTAAGATTTAGTCAAATACAAGTTGAAAATTTATCATTTCAACATTAGGTGTAATCTCCAAAAAATCCTTACTTGAAGAGTTCAGTGACACTTGTATTAGACCATCCAAAAATTGACTGTAAATTTAGCATCGTAAGAGATGCACGCAATACAGATATCTTGGCACCATTGTATAGTGGAAGGCGTGCAAGTTTACGCATGGCCTCTTCCTCTGGTTCATAATTTGACCGTTGAGAATGCCGTGGTTGATGATCGTCATGTTCATGCTCCTCGAAGAGAGCTTCTTGTTGCTCGATGAAGGCATCCAACATTTCCTCCATTGGACCTTCTTCCATTTCCTGACCTTCTTCCATTCCCTCGGGTGCTGTTAATTGAGCTCCATCTGTCACTCCCTCCTTCGATATTCTCATCCTTTGTTGGGGACGAGAATTCATAGGTGCAATGTTATCAAGATGCGACTGCACACTTGCTTGGTTGTACGATTGAAACCATAAATTTTGCAAGCGCTCCATTGGAAATATGCCAGCGTCATGAATATGCTGGTTGCAAATCCTTTGTTTTCGAAAGATTTAGTACTTACATCGCATGTATGGACACGCTATTCTCTCTTCAAGATTGAAAGGCTCCATCTAGTAGGATAACATGTATATGTAGCTCATTAAATACAAATCATTATGCATTACACAAAGCATTATGTAAACCATAAAACAGGGCTTCTTTTCCCCAGCCGTGAGGGAGATTTTAAAAATAACATTTAAAGCATCAAACGAGCTTCTTTTCCCCAACCGTTGAGGGAGATTTTAAAAATTATTAAAAAAAGCGTCAAACGGGCTTCTTTTCTCTAGCCGTTGAGGGAGATTTTAAAAATAACTTATACATTAGCTTAGCTTCTCTCCATACAAAATTAAGAAGGTAATTAGAACAAGGATGGAGAGAGGGGATAGCTCTATTCATAAATAGCTATTTATAAAGGCTTTATGCATAAATCTCTACGCATAGATTCTGCAAATAGAGCCTACACATTGAGCTCTATGCATAGAAGCCTACACCTAAAGCTAAACGCATAGAGCCTTATGCATAAAGCCTATGCATAATGATCTATACATAAGCTTATGTGTAATGCTCTATATGTAAGTCTTATGCAAGCTTTATGAATAAGGTTTATGCAATCGTATGCATAGTAAGGCTTGTAAGCCTTAAGTATAAGCTTGCATAATAAGGCTGCAAGACTTATGCATAAGCTCTATGCATAAGCCATATGCATAAGTCTTATGCATAAGCTCTATGCTATAAGCCTTATGCACTATGCTAACCCTTAAACCCATCACCCAAGGGTGTAATAAACATGATCTTGTCTTACATGGATAAGAGATCTTACCTTGATAACATATATAAACTCTATGAATAAAGAGAATACCTTATGCATAGAAAAACAGAGCATGAGAAATATATGTTATATGTATAAGAGAGTATAAACATTCAAAAAACTTATGCTCTCCATCCATGCAAGACACTCTACATCAAAAAAAGCTTTATGCATAAAAACATAACGCA
This sequence comes from Cibotium barometz, assembly GCF_041138505.1. Classification (NCBI taxonomy): domain Eukaryota; kingdom Viridiplantae; phylum Streptophyta; class Polypodiopsida; order Cyatheales; family Cibotiaceae; genus Cibotium; species Cibotium barometz. Next base: position 30,164,168 of record NC_141106.1, read on the forward strand.
TGAAGCCTTATGCATAAAGCTCATCCATAAGATTTATACATAAAACATTATGTATTAAGCTTTATGCATAGATCTTAATTCATGCATTCAGCTAGATTCATATAGCTCTATGCATAAACTCTATGTATAGATCTTGCATAAGCTTACAAGCCCTATGTATAGAGCTTTCATAATCTTACAACCTCTATGTATAAAGCCTATACATAGAGCTTATGCATTAAGCTTACAAGAAGGCTATGCATAGAGTTTTCAACAAGAAGGCTATGCAAAGATCTTGAAAGAAGGCTATGCAAGCTCTATGTATAATGTCCATGCAAGCTTTCAAGAAACCTATGCATAGAGATTTTATAAGCTGAGGAGGCTGGTCAAGACCTGGGTAGGTTTTTACCGCGTGAGCTGTCCTTTGACACTCCCCGCCAGCAGCAGTAGCTGTTGCAACCGAACTTCCCTTAGAAAAACACATATAGCAAATGCTCCCTCCAGCATTTTGGCGTAAGATATTCCTTTAAGAAAACAGGGTTTCTATGCAAGTTTTTAATTTTGATCTTCTTTTGAATACAATGAGTATATCTTAAATCACAGGTCTGAATTCCAAATAGAATTCCTTGAATTTTGTAACCTTGATCCTCAGATCAAAATCAAAGGGTCTCAACTTAGTTTCAGATTCGGTGGGTGATTTGAGTGTATTTTTTTCTGAACTTGTCACATCGTCTTTCCTTGAAACTGACGAAGGAGTTTGGTCTTGATTCACGATTTGAGTCTAGTAAAGTTCTTCCTGAACTATCTTTCTCAAAAGGGGTGATATTTTAGTTTCTATTTTTTTGAATTTCATTCATTGAATATTTGCTTAACCGATTTCTAAACTAATCACGAATTCCTACGAAGAATAATTTAATCATTTATCTGAAATTACGACTTTGATATTTTTTTTTGAGATCAATTTTGATTTTATGCATAGAAAGATGCATAAAGAAATTTATTTTTATTTCAAAAGAGTTATTCTCATCAATTTTGAGTTTATGCATAGAAAGATGCATAAAGAAATTTATTTTTATTTCAAAAGAGTTACTCCCATCAATTTTGATTTTATGCATAGAAAGATGCATAAAGAAAATTTATTTTTATTTCAAAAGAGTTATTCTCATTAATTTTCATTTTATGCATAGAAAGATGCATAAAGAAATTTATTTTTATTTCAAAAGAGTTATTCTCATTAAAATTGAATTTATGCAAAGAAAGATGCATAAAAGATTTATTTTTATTTCAAAAGCGTTATTCTCCTTAAAATTGAATTTATGCATAAATGGATTTTTATAAAAGTGTTATTTTTCACTGAAGTTGTTCTTATGCATAAATAGATACGTAAAGAATCGTTATATCAAAAATAAGAATTCTCTTACCTTCTATAAATAGATGTGATAAGATGTGATATGAATCAGATAGATGAGAATGAATAGAGAATGGATGTGATGAGAATAGAAGTGATGAGAATGAGAGGTAAATAGATGTGATGAGATGTGATGCAAATCACAGATAAATGTGAATGAATAGATGAGATGTGATGTCATGTGAATCAAGATGTAAATGAATGATATAGGATGTGAATGAATGTATTAGCATGTGAATCGGGATGTGAATGAATGCTATAGGATGTGAATGAATGTGTTAGCATGTGAATCGGGATGTGAATGAATGATATAGGATGTGAATGAATGTGATAGCATGTGAATCAGGATGCTAATAAATGATAAGGGATGTGAATGAATGTGATGTGATGTGAATCGGGATGTGAATGAACGATAAGGGACGTGAATGAATGTGTTAGCATGTCAATCGGGATGTGAATGAATGAGATGTGATGTGAAATGGATGTGATAAGATACAATGTAAACTGGATCAATGTTAATGTATGTGAAGTGATGAGATGTATGGGTAGACGCAAGTGGATGAGATCTGATGAGGATAAATGAGGAAATAAGTGATGAGATAGAAAAAGATGTGATTAGATGAGAATGGAAATACATATGAAATGAATGTGGATTGATGTGTGGATAATGTGGATTGATGTGGATGGATGTATGGATAATGTGGGTTGATGTGTGGATAATGTGGATTGACATGAATGGATGTATGGATGATGTGGATGGATGTGTGGATAATGTGGATTGATGTGGATGGATGTATGGATGATGTGGATTGACGTGTGGATTGATGTGGATGGATGTATGGAAGATGCGGATGGATGTATGGATTGACATGTGGATTGATGTGGATGGATGTATGGAAGATGCGGATGGATGTGTGGATAATGTGGATTGATGTGGATGGATGTATGGATGATGTGGATTAATGTGGATGATATGGATGGATGTATGGATGATATGGATTGATGTGTGGATGATGCGATTGGATGTGATTTGATGTGGGAATGATGTGATGTGATAGGGATCGATGAAGAAAAAAATCGTGGGAAGATGAGAAAAGATGGGGACTAATGTGAAAGGATGTGGAGTGATGAGAAAAGATGGAAATATTGTTGGAACTATATTTGTATGTGAAATCTGTTTTTAAATGACTGTTTTATGTCAAGAATACTGGGGAAGCATTTTTACCATCTTGTGAATGAGGTCATTGGAGACCTATCTGTTAAAGTTGCAACTGTTGAGACGAAGAGTCAACAACGGAGGACATCTCGCGTAGCAACAAGGTCGCGACCGAGGTCTTGACCAGCCCTCGGTTTGATTTAAATGGTGAGCTTCTAGTACAATGGATAAGGGACCAAGGAAGCGGCCTATGAGTGAAGCAGTTGGTGACCTGCGAAGAATCCTAGAGGGTGCTGACCATACAGTGCTCGGGCTCTCGGTCACCAACAATGCCCACACGTGCGTCATGGAAGATATTGGAACAAGGAGTAAGAGTTGTTTTCTGAATTCGGGCATGGATCTGGTTGATTGAGCTTGTTGGTCCTCAACGGATGAGTCCATGGCTCTTTTATATGGATCCATTGGTTGATCTTGCTGATCTTCAATGGAGATTCCATTTTGACATGTGAATATATTGCCGATTACTAAGAGCTCTAGGAACTATCGAAAAGGCCCTTGAGTGGACAGGTGGTGAGAATTCTGGTTGCCAATGATGCCATAGGTACACTGATGAAGGATCCATTGGTTGATCTTGCTGATCTTCAATGGAGATTCCATTTTGATATGTGAATATATTTCCGGTTACTCTGAGCTCTAGGAACTATCAAAAAGGCCCTTGAGTGGACAGATGGTGAGCGTTCTGGTTGCCATTGATGCCATAGGTACACCGATGAAGGAATGATTGGAAATAAGGATTAACCAGAGATTTTGAGGATTATGATCAGTGACACCATGGGTTCATTAAATGATTGTTTTTAAAGATAGCTGATTCTGTGAAAAAGGCAACTTCATATTGGGTGTGTAAGTGGTGTGACTAGTTTAAGTTTGCATGAATATCTAGCTAGGGGGCCTGGGAACTGTTTTCCCTGGTACCCAGGACAAAACCTAACCAAATTCCTAATTGGATCCCATCACTACAATGGTTGGGCGGTTGGCTAACCCATGGGACTGGATGGGGTTAGAGGCTGGACTGATGGATTCCTAAATTGAGACTCAATTCTGTTCTGGTTCGATAGATGAAGTAAATCCCGGACAAAAATTGTTCTATGGAAAAGAATCAACGGCTGTGCCTCTCAATGAGGAAAAAAGCGTTGGTCTCTATGATCCAAGTACAATCTTTTCCCTATTCTGACTATGAGACTTATGGGTTTGGTCAGATCAGTTCAGTTAGTTAAGGCTTTTGACTACGTTAGAGAAAAGTTATCCTGGAGGAATCGCCCGTGCTTTCTAGGCAAGGGAAGCTTTTCTGGGTTTGGTTTTGGAAGAACCGATGGATTAGTCTCTTGCCTGGATATCCGTGGGCGAGGCCCCGAGTGTGGAACCCTACCCTGTGCAAGAAGTGCTACTTCCGCTACTAGCACCCCTGAATTCGTTGCATGGTGGGGATAGGGACTTCACAGTGTTAAAGTTGAAGAGAGCATGCAGATGCCTAAAAATCTCAAGACCTTCCACATGGCCGACCAATGCGTCCAATATGACTCGGCCTAAATGTCTTGCAGCACTAGAAAACTAGGGACCTCTTATGATGGTCCCAGCCAAGGTCAAAGAGATAAATCTAGTAGGCCAGGGCAAAGACCCGAGGTCGGTATATATTGGAGAAGACCTCTCTATAGAGGAGGATACTGAGCTCATCGCTTTGCTTACAGAATTCCACGATTTCTTTGCCTAGAAGTACACGGACATGAAAGGTGTACCTCCATATTTAGTCTAGCACACCATTCCAATGGTTAAGGGATCCAGGTTGGTCAAACAACATGCTTATCTGATGAACCCAAAATATTCCTAGATGGTCTAAGAAGAGATCTACAAACTCATTGATTCCAAAAATTGAACATACGGAATGGGTATCACCCATTGTGATAGTGCCCAAGAAGAATGGGAAAGTCAGAGTGTGCGTAGACCTGAAAAAGGTCAATGTCGCTACCATCAGGGATCATTATCCCTTACCTTTCACAAAATATGTGCTAGAATGAGTAGCAAGAAAGGAATCCTACAACTTCATTTACGGATTTTTTGGATACAATCAGGTGTTCAGATCGATTCCAAGGATCGACATAAAACAGCCTTTGCCCCATTGAATGGGGTACATATGCATATTGTGTTATGCCTTTCGAGTTGACCAATGCCCTCGGTACCTTCCAACGTCTCATTTGCATGGCTTACAAGGAATATTTTTGGAAATTCCTTGTAAGATTCCTCCCCCAACCCCTTTTTGATGTCTAGTATCTTCCCCTGTAATCAATCCCTCTTCAGAAATATAAAAGACTTGTTTCTAACTGTTTTAACCTAGAGAGAGAAAATATTCTAGAGAGAGAATATTCAAATTTTGAATATTTTTGGATAGAAAAATATCTCTTCTAATTCAGATGAGTTCCCCTGAAACAGAAATTCAAAAAGAATTTTCAATGTGTAATTGGAATTAATTGAAAATAGCTATAAAGAACCTTAGCCTAAGGGTCTAGATTTTCAGAAATCTTTAGACTATGGTCCAATTAAGGTTCTTATGGACCAATAGCATCAATCCATGTGTAGGGAGGAGATAAATCCAACTTGTAAAAAGAAAATACCCAAAAATGAGTAAATGCTCACATGAGGTGAAGAGTTGAAAATGTACAAGGTTTATTAGTAAAAAAACTATGTGCAATATTAAAAATATGAGATATTTTGGGTATAATGATTTTATTATGACACATATGTAAGGAAGGGGAGTCCCTTAAATGCTCACATAAGATGAAGAGTTGAAAATGTACAAGGTTTATTAGTAAAAAAAAAACTATGAGCAATATTAAAAATATGACATATGTAAGGAAGGGGAATTCTTTAAAGGAGGTGCATATTTCACATAAGATGAAGAGTTGAAAATGTACAAGGATTATTAGTAAAAAACTATGAGCAATATTAAAAATATGACATATGTAAGGAAGGGGAATTCTTTAAAGGAGGTGCATATTTCACATAAGATGAAGAGTTGAAAATGTACAAGGATTATTAGTAAAAAACTATGAGCAATATTAAAAATATGACATATGTAAGGAAGGGGAATTCTTTAAAGGAGGTGCATATTTCACATAAGATGAAGAGTTGAAAATGTACAAGGATTATTAGTAAAAAAACTATGAGCAATATTAAAATGATTCCATTATGACACATATGTAAGGAAGAGGAGTTCTTTAAAGGAGGTGCATATTTCACATGCTTGAATGAGTTTTAAACTCATAAAAATTGAGATATTTTATCTCTCCTCTCTCCTCATTCAAGTCTAGTTCCAAAAAGTTAGCTTAACTGACCTAAAAATGGTCAAATATTGACCAAACTGATTTAGAAAATTCTAGAATCAGTTTGTTTGGTTAGGAGCTCAATTTTTCCTATAAATAGAAGCCTCCCCCTTGTTGAAAAATATATAGTGTTTATGCATCGTTACTCTACTCCACCTAAGCCAAGAACTGTGAATTCATTTAATAATTCACTAGTTTTTGGAGCTTCCCTCTTTCTTCAATCCCAATTAGTGGCTCCATCAACATACTTAACCAATTGATTGGTTGGGGGCCTCTACCGTGAACAAAGAATCAAGCAAGTTGTAAGGTAATTAGTGAATATTGATCTTTCTATAATTTCTCAATGTTTCTCTCTTCTCAACCCCTCTCAAGCTTGAGAAGTTTAATTGGTATGGTTTTTTTTTAATGCTATTGAAGTTTGAATAGTAGTGAAGAGTTACATAATGCTATTGAAGTTAATTTTCATTTATGTTTAAATTCTAATGATTTTTATGTAAATTCTCTCTCTCACTCAAGAAATGGTCATACTCATGAACCGTTCTCAATCCAAATCAAGCTTTTCATAAAGCTTTTCCTTAACCCAAGATTAAGCTATGCTTGAGGCCAAACTAATGGCTTTTTTCTATGCTTTTAGTTTATGTATATTAATGATTCAATCCATTATGGATTGATAATCCAATTAGAGATTATTTTAATTATTTTCTTAATGATAAGCATTATCTCTTAGAAAAATTGAGATTTATCAGTCATAGCAGCGGAGCTATGGCAAAATTTTTATAAAAATTATGCATAAAATAATTTCATTCAAAGCATAAAAAGAGGACTTCCTACCATATTCTAGGAATTATCATCCTAGATTAATTGAAAGAATTTCATTATAATCATGGAGAAATTAAATTTTAATATCATGCATAAAGGATAAGTTTTTATATCAAAAGTGTTATTTTTACCATTTTTATTTCATGCATAGAAGTATGCATAATGGATAAATTTTTATATCAAAAGTGTTATTTTTACCATTTTTTTTTCATGCATAGAAGTATGCATAATGGATAAATTTTTATATCAAAAGTGTTATTTTTACCATTTTTATTTCATGCATAGAAGTATGCATAATGGATAAATTTTTATATCAAAAGTGTTATTTTTACCATTTTTATTTCATGCATAGAAGTATGCATAATGGATAAATTTTTATATCAAAAGTGTTATTTTTATCATTTTTAATTTTCATGCATAGAAGTATGTATAAAAGAAATTTTTTTATATCAAAAGTGTTACTTTTATCATTTTTAATTTTCATGCATAGAAGTATGCATAAAAGTTGATTATTTTATTATAAAAGTGTGACTTTTATCATAATTGAATTTCATGCATAGAGGTATGCATAAAAGTTGATTATTTTATTGTAAGAGTGTTACTTTTATCATATTGGATTTCATGCATATAGGTATGCATAAAAGATATTCTTTTTATACTAAAAGTGTGATTTTTCTCATAAATGGATTTTATGCATAAATTACATGCATAAGAGAAATTCTTTTATTCTAAAAGTGTAATTCCTACCCAATTGAATTTATGCATAGGAAGATGTATAAAAGATTGATTCAAAAGTGTCATTCTCATCTAAATTGAATTTATGCATAGGAAGATGCATAAAAGATTGAATTTTAATTCAAAAGTATCATTTTCATTTAAAATGAATTTATGCATAGGAAGATGCAAAAAAAGATTGATTTTTACTTCGAAAGTATTAATCTCCTTAAATGGAATTTATGCATAAATAAATGTGTAAAGAAATCTTATATCAAATATAAGAGTTCTCTTGTATTCTATAAATAGATATGAGATGTGATAGGATGTGATAAGAGGTGTATAAGATGTGATAAGAGGTAATAAGATGAATTAAGATGTGATAAGATGTGTATGAGATGAGGTAAGAAGTGTATGTGATAGGATAAGATGTATATGGGTTGTGATGATAGGGCAAGAATGGATGTGATGTAAAAGATTAGATGTGAAGGCATATGGGGTTATATGAATGGGAATGTGGAAATGGATGTATGTATGTGGATGTGTGGATGTGGAGATGGGAGTGTGGATGTATGAATGTGAAAATGGATGTATGCATGAAGATGTATATGCATAGATGTGAATGTGGATGTAGATGTGGTTGTATAGATGTGAATGTGGAATGTGGATATGGATGCATGTATACATGTATGTGGATGTAGAGGTGGATGTATAGATGTGAATGAAAATGTGGATGTGGATGTATGTGAATGTGGATGTATAGATGTGAATGTGGAAAGTGGATGTGGATGTATGTATGTATGTGGATGTGGATGTGGATGTATGTATGTATGTGGATGTAGATGTGGATGTATAGATGTGAATGAAAATGTGGATGTGGATGTATGTGAATGTGGATGTAGATGTGGATGTATAGATGTGAATGTGGAAAGTGGATGTGGATGTATGTATGTATGTGGATGTGGATGTGGATGTATGTATGTATGTATGTGGATGTGGATGTGGATGTATGTATGTGTATATGGATGTAGATGTGGATGTATGTATGTATGTATGTGGATGTGGATGTGGATGTATGTATGTGGATGTAGATGTGGATGTATAGATGTGAATGGAAATGTGGATGTGGATGTATGTGAATGTGGATGTAGATGTGGATGTGGATGTATGTGAATGTGGATGTAGATGTGGATGTATAGATGTGAATGTGGAATGTGGATGTGGATGTATGTATGTATGTGGATGTAGATGTGGATGTATAGATGTGAATGAGAATGTGGATGTGGATGTATGTATGTATATGGATGTGGATGTGGATGTGGATGTATGAATGAGGACGTGATAGTGGATGTATGCATGTGGATGTGGATTTATGGATGTGGATATGGATGTGTATGTATGAATGTGGATATGGGATGTGGATGTATAAATGAGGATGTGAAAATGGAGGTAAGCATGTAGATGTGAATGTGGATGTGGATGTGGATGTATGGATGTGGATATGGATGTGAATATATGATATGTGATGTGAAGGAATCTGAAGTGAAGAGATGAAAAATGATGTGATTGGATGAGTACACATATAAATGGAATGTGGAATAAGTAATGTGGATTAATGAGGGATAATGTGGAAAAATGAGAGTTAATATAGAAATTGTATTTGTAAACTGTTTGTAAATGCTGTTTGTAAATGGCTGTTTTATGTCAAGAATGCTGGGGAAGCATTTTGACCGTCTTGTGTTTAAGGTCGTGGAGACCTAACTGATAAAGTTGCAACTGCTGATGACGGAGAGTCAATGGAGGACGTCTCGCGTAGCAAGGTCGACGGAGGTCTTGACCAGCCTCGGTTCGATTTAAATGGTGAGCTTCCGGTACGGTGGATGAGGGACCAAGGAAGCGGCCTATGAGTGAAGCGCTAGGTCACTTGCGAAGGATCCTAGAGGGTGCTGACCATATGGTGCTCGGGCTCTGCGTCGCCGAAGATACCCACACGTGCGTCGTGGAAGATATTGGAACAAGGAGTAAGAGTTGTTTTCTGAAACCGGGCATGGATCTGGTTGATTGACCTTGCTGGTCCTCAACAGATGAGTCCATGGCTCTTTTATATGGATCTGTGGGTTGATCTTGCTGATCTTCCATGGAGACTCCATTCTATTATATGAATATATTGCCGGTTACTATGAGCTAGGAACCATGGAAAAGGCCCCTGAGAGAACAGGTGGTGAGCGTTTTGGTTGCCAATGATGCCATAAGTATACCGATGAAAGAATGACTGGAAATAAGGATTCAACCAGAGACTTTGAGGATTGTCATCAGTGATATAATGGTTTTATTAAAGGATTGTTTTAAAGCTAGTTGATGCTAAGAAAAAGGCAATTTCATATTGGGTGTGTAAGTGGTATGACTAGTTTTATGTTTGCATGAACTTCCGGCTAGGGGGCCTTGGAACTCTTTTCCTTGGTACCCGGGACAAAACCTAACCAAATTCCAAATTGGATCCCATCACTACAGTGGTTGGGCGGTTGGCTAACCCATGGGATCGGATGGGGTTAGGCTGGACTGATGGATCTGTAAATCGAGATTTAATTTCTATTATTACGATAGATGAAGTAAATCCCGGATAGAAATTGTTCTATGGATAGGAATCAACGGCTGTGCCTCTTGATGGGGAAAAAAGCGTTGATCCCAATGATCCAAGTGCAAGTTCTTCCTTGATTTGACCAAGTACCGTTAAAGGTGCAGTCAGATCAGTTTGATCAGTAATGATCTTGACTACGTTAGAGTAAAGAGTTATCCTGGTGGAATCGCCCGTGCTTTCCGGGTAAAGGAAGTTTTTCCGGTTTCGGTTTTGGACAAACCGACGGATTAGTCTCTTGTCCGGATATCCATGGGCGAGGCCCCGAGTGTGGGACCCCTGTCCCGCGCGAGAAGTGCTACTTCCGCTGCTAGTTCCCCGAATCCGTTGCTCGGTGGGAACAGGGATCTCATAGTTGGTATGAGAGCCAAATTGAAAGCTAATAAGGATAATTAAATTCTTATCTGAAATTGGTAATAAGAATTCAGAAACAGCATTTTCATAATGTATTTTCATTCCGTAAGCTTCTTTAATGAAGAAATTTTAATCAAAGAAATTGTTTTTATAGATGGAAGTTCCCCATTTATCTGGTATTCCCGACCTCACCCAGTCTCAAGATATGATTGCATTTGCCTTCGAGCATCTCATCTCTTCCGCTTCAACACGAACAAGCCGAGAAAGACTCGCACGCCATTTCGAGGAATTGTATTTTCCTAACCTAGTGGAGAGACAACAGCATAAGTGGTTTGCAGGGCTATATATCCACGCCTCTTATAACCGGCGTGCAATGCTGAGGCAGAACCTCTCATTGGCCATGATTTTGATAAAGCTGAAAATGACGCGTGGTGTCATTCTATATCTTTCAACGCCTCAAAATTTGAGACGTGCTTGCCGAGTTTATAGACTCCTTAGTCGATTTATCCCTAAGGAGAAAATAATAGCTCCCTTCGCAGTTAGAGAACTTATGTAACAGGGCATGACTATGGCCCATGACTATGGCCCAGTACCGTCGTCTTATACGTCTCTCGAAGAGATTTTGAATTTTGGAGCCGAGCCACTCTATGTAATTATTGCAACTTGTATATAAATATACAAATGTTTTTTTTTACGGACGATCGGATAAAGAAAAATCTATTTATCAGACTTAAGTCATAGATCTCCAATAAGATCAACTGAGGAGCAAATTATGTCAAAAGTTTATCAAGACGCACAAAAAGGTTGTAATTGTTTGATATAATTCATACAAATTGTTAATTCAAATTGAAATTCGTAAATTAGTAATTGGGTCTTCAATTGGAAGTACCGCAATTGTATGGAACCCTGACTTGCTTGAGACCTAGACATGATGGTATTTACCTTATAGTTGCGAGTATCATGACTATTCGTATATACCGAGGGTATAACTGCAGCTCTTTACCGACAGTATATACGAGTAAATCTAAGACTTGAAATTATAAGCGTTAATGCTATCCAGATGATGATTTTGAATGTGGTTGATATGATTTTTAATTCTGTTTGGGAACTGATGAATTGATTTGGATTCTGATTGAAAAATGATGATCCTTGAAAATGGGTTGAAATGTAATAAGCTGAGCGAAACCACAATGTGGATGATTGGGACGAGTCCCTGTAATGATAAATGATGAAAATGATTCAGCAAATCACTATGAGATTAGTGGATTATGTTGTCAAATTGCTACTGTTAATACTTGAGACGGTAGATCAAGTTAAGGAATGACAAATTGAGAACTTACTTAACTTAAATTCCGTGGAGGAATGTTCAGAAGGAAATTTTCGGTCTAATGGACCATTATCGTGTTAAAGATATGAATGATATGATTTGAATGAATTGTTATTTAATGATGAATTCTATATAAGGGATATTTATCCCCATATTCTGTTGGGTTGACCGGAATATAAGGAACCCCAGAATAAATTGGATCTTAAGCAAAAAAGTTGTCCTCTACTTGCGAGATGAGGACATCTTGCACCTTTTAAGTGGGGTAGAATGTAAGATTCCTCCCTCAGCCTTAGAGGTATACAGGAGTAAGAATCTCCCTTTCTGATCTTATAATTATTCTCTCTCTAAAATAAAAGAAAGATTCTGTTTAAAAAAGGAAGAACCTTTTTCCTGAATACTTCTCAAGAGTCCCACCTGTTTTAAGGATTCAGAACAACGAGTTCAGAAGTGAGAATCGATGTTTTGGATATCAAGGTTTTGGTCTCGAGTACGGCCCAAAAGAAGTTCTTTATCTCTTGGGAAGTATAAGAAGTTATCTCCCAGATATTGTGGACCAAAGAAAGTAGGTGATTTAGCTTACAAACTTCTTTTATCTCCTCATCTCAAAATTCTTAATGCTTTCTATAGAAAAATGTGTCAAACGCAAATCATGGAAAGACGGTAAGACTTCAGTGGCAAGTTACCGTTGGCTTCTAAGTTACGCTAGCTCCTTCCTTTATATAAGTCGTAACTTTTACTTGTCATTCACAGTAATCTTACTTCCATCGATCTTCTTTCTTTCTTAATCTCCTTCATGGCTTGGCAACAAGAATTAGTTTTATCCATGATGATTTCTCACCTTCAAGACGCAAGGGAGTCTGTGAAGAAAGATTTTATAGAGCAGTATGAGCGCTCACTTTTCCCTCACTTGGGAACTTCTGTAGCGCAGACAAAATGGCGGACCTATCAAAACATAACTAGGGCAACACCCTGGGGACAGCAGCACTTTCGTAACAATGTCCGCTTGGCCATGGTTATTGAAGCTTTGGGTTTGGGTCCCCGATACTACCGCGTCATGAGATCAAGGCATCCTGGGTTTTCTGAGCGGGTCTTCTTACTGACGTGTTTTCTTCCTCATGGAGAAGATATGCCTTTACCCCGTTTTTGGCTTGCCTCTCAGAGGTCCTTTTGTTAGAACACCTCATACCACTGAGATAGGCGCAGCAATAACCCACAGAATCATTCCCATAGATGAGTTACCTTATACTTGTGCAGCTTGTGAGGACTGCTTTTGTGACCATATGATGGACGGGCTTATGGAAGTGTAAAGAGTTCCTCTATCTTTACTGTATAAGTTCCGAGAATGAATAAAGTTTAAATCTTGTTCGTATTTTGAATCTTGCTCTCTTTAAGACTTATCTTGGTGGTTAATCTTGATTAAAATTTTTCTCTAAGTCTCATATTCGTGAATCTTGCGAAATTATCACAAGTTGCGAGATGAGGACATCTCGCGTTTTTTTAAGTGGGGTAGAATGTAAGATTCCTCCCCCAACCCCTTTTTGATGTCTAGTATCTTCCCCTGTAATCAATCCCTCTTCAGAAATATAAAAGACTTGTTTCTAACTGTTTTAACCTAGAGAGAGAAAATATTCTAGAGAGAGAATATTCAAATTTTGAATATTTTTGGATAGAAAAATATCTCTTCTAATTCAGATGAGTTCCCCTGAAACAGAAATTCAAAAAGAATTTTCAATGTGCAATTGGAATTAATTGAAAATAGCTATAAAGAACCTTAGCCTAAGGGTCTAGATTTTCAGAAATCTTTAGACTATGGTCCAATTAAGGTTCTTATGGACCAATAGCATCAATCCATGTGTAGGGAGGAGATAAATCCAACTTGTAAAAAGAAAATACCCAAAAATGAGTAAATGCTCACATGAGGTGAAGAGTTGAAAATGTACAAGGTTTATTAGTAAAAAAACTATGTGCAATATTAAAAATATGAGATATTTTGGGTATAATGATTTTATTATGACACATATGTAAGGAAGGGGAGTCCCTTAAATGCTCACATAAGATGAAGAGTTGAAAATGTACAAGGTTTATTAGTAAAAAAAAAACTATGAGCAATATTAAAAATATGACATATGTAAGGAAGGGGAATTCTTTAAAGGAGGTGCATATTTCACATAAGATGAAGAGTTGAAAATGTACAAGGATTATTAGTAAAAAACTATGAGCAATATTAAAAATATGACATATGTAAGGAAGGGGAATTCTTTAAAGGAGGTGCATATTTCACATAAGATGAAGAGTTGAAAATGTACAAGGATTATTAGTAAAAAACTATGAGCAATATTAAAAATATGACATATGTAAGGAAGGGGAATTCTTTAAAGGAGGTGCATATTTCACATAAGATGAAGAGTTGAAAATGTACAAGGATTATTAGTAAAAAAACTATGAGCAATATTAAAATGATTCCATTATGACACATATGTAAGGAAGAGGAGTTCTTTAAAGGAGGTGCATATTTCACATGCTTGAATGAGTTTTAAACTCATAAAAATTGAGATATTTTATCTCTCCTCTCTCCTCATTCAAGTCTAGTTCCAAAAAGTTAGCTTAACTGACCTAAAAATGGTCAAATATTGACCAAACTGATTTAGAAAATTCTAGAATCAGTTTGTTTGGTTAGGAGCTCAATTTTTCCTATAAATAGAAGCCTCCCCCTTGTTGAAAAATATATAGTGTTTATGCATCGTTACTCTACTCCACCTAAGCCAAGAACTGTGAATTCATTTAATAATTCACTAGTTTTTGGAGCTTCCCTCTTTCTTCAATCCCAATTAGTGGCTCCATCAACATACTTAACCAATTGATTGGTTGGGGGCCTCTACCGTGAACAAAGAATCAAGCAAGTTGTAAGGTAATTAGTGAATATTGATCTTTCTATAATTTCTCAATGTTTCTCTCTTCTCAACCCCTCTCAAGCTTGAGAAGTTTAATTGGTATGGTTTTTTTTTAATGCTATTGAAGTTTGAATAGTAGTGAAGAGTTACATAATGCTATTGAAGTTAATTTTCATTTATGTTTAAATTCTAATGATTTTTATGTAAATTCTCTCTCTCACTCAAGAAATGGTCATACTCATGAACCGTTCTCAATCCAAATCAAGCTTTTCATAAAGCTTTTCCTTAACCCAAGATTAAGCTATGCTTGAGGCCAAACTAATGGCTTTTTTCTATGCTTTTAGTTTATGTATATTAATGATTCAATCCATTATGGATTGATAATCCAATTAGAGATTATTTTAATTATTTTCTTAATGATAAGCATTATCCCTTAGAAAAATTGAGATTTATCAGTCAATCATAGCAGTGGAGCTATGGCAAAATTTTTATAAAAATTATGCATAAAATAATTTCTTTCAAAGCATAAAAAGAGGACTTCCTACCATATTCTAGGAGTTATCATCCTAGATTAATTGAAAGAATTTCATTATAATCATGGAGAAATTAAATTTTAATATCATGCATAAAGGATAAGTTTTTATATCAAAAGTGTTATTTTTACCATTTTTATTTCATGCATAGAAGTATGCATAATGGATAAATTTTTATATCAAAAGTGTTATTTTTACCATTTTTTTTTCATGCATAGAAGTATGCATAATGGATAAATTTTTATATCAAAAGTGTTATTTTTACCATTTTTATTTCATGCATAGAAGTATGCATAATGGATAAATTTTTATATCAAAAGTGTTATTTTTACCATTTTTATTTCATGCATAGAAGTATGCATAATGGATAAATTTTTATATCAAAAGTGTTATTTTTATCATTTTTAATTTTCATGCATAGAAGTATGTATAAAAGAAATTTTTTTATATCAAAAGTGTTACTTTTATCATTTTTAATTTTCATGCATAGAAGTATGCATAAAAGTTGATTATTTTATTATAAAAGTGTGACTTTTATCATAATTGAATTTCATGCATAGAGGTATGCATAAAAGTTGATTATTTTATTGTAAGAGTGTTACTTTTATCATATTAGATTTCATGCATATAGGTATGCATAAAAGATATTCTTTTTATACTAAAAGTGTGATTTTCCTCATAAATGGATTTTATGCATAAATTACATGCATAAGAGAAATTCTTTTATTCTAAAAGTGTAATTCCTACCAAATTGAATTTATGCATAGGAAGATGTATAAAAGATTGATTCAAAAGTGTCATTCTCATCTAAATTGAATTTATGCATAGGAAGATGCATAAAAGATTGAATTTTAATTCAAAAGTATCATTTTCATTTAAAATGAATTTATGCATAGGAAGATGCAAAAAAAGATTGATTTTTACTTCGAAAGTATTAATCTCCTTAAATGGAATTTATGCATAAATAAATGTGTAAAGAAATCTTATATCAAATATAAGAGTTCTCTTGTATTCTATAAATAGATATGAGATGTGATAGGATGTGATAAGAGGTATATAAGATGTGATAAGAGGTAATAAGATGAATTAAGATGTGATAAGATGTGTATGAGATGAGGTAAGAAGTGTATGTGATAGGATAAGATGTATATGGGTTGTGATGATAGGGCAAGAATGGATGTGATGTAAAAGATTAGATGTGAAGGCATATGGGGTTATATGAATGGGAATGTGGAAATGGATGTATGTATGTGGATGTGTGGATGTGGAGATGGGAGTGTGGATGTATGAATGTGAAAATGGATGTATGCATGAAGATGTATATGCATAGATGTGAATGTGGATGTAGATGTGGTTGTATAGATGTGAATGTGGAATGTGGATATGGATGTATGTATACATGTATGTGGATGTAGAGGTGGATGTATAGATGTGAAAGAAAATGTGGATGTGGATGTATGTGAATGTGGATGTATAGATGTGAATGTGGAAAGTGGATGTGGATGTATGTATGTATGTGGATGTGGATGTGGATGTATGTATGTATGTGGATGTAGATGTGGATGTATAGATGTGAATGAAAATGTGGATGTGGATGTATGTGAATGTGGATGTAGATGTGGATGTATAGATGTGAATGTGGAAAGTGGATGTGGATGTATGTATGTATGTGGATGTGGATGTGGATGTATGTATGTATGTGGATGTAGATGTGGATGTATAGATGTGAATGGAAATGTGGATGTGGATGTATGTGAATGTGGATGTAGATGTGGATGTGGATGTATGTGAATGTGGATGTAGATGTGGATGTATAGATGTGAATGTGGAATGTGGATGTGGATGTATGTATGTATATGGATGTAGATGTGGATGTATAGATGTGAATGAGAATGTGGATGTGGATGTATGTATGTATATGGATGTGGATGTGGATGTGGATGTATGAATGAGGACGTGATAGTGGATGTATGCATGTGGATGTGGATTTATGGATGTGGATATGGATGTGTATGTATGAATGTGGATATGGGATGTGGATGTATAAATGAGGATGTGAAAATAGAGGTAAGCATGTAGATGTGAATGTGGATGTGGATGTGGATGTATGGATGTGGATATGGATGTGAATATATGATATGTGATGTGAAGGAATCTGAAGTGAAGAGATGAAAAATGATGTGATTGGATGAGTACACATATAAATGGAATGTGGAATAAGTAATGTGGATTAATGAGGGATAATGTGGAAAAATGAGAGTTAATATAGAAATTGTATTTGTAAACTGTTTGTAAATGCTGTTTGTAAATGGCTGTTTTATGTCAAGAATGCTGGGGAAGCATTTTGACCGTCTTGTGTTTAAGGTCGTGGAGACCTAACTGATAAAGTTGCAACTGCTGAACGGAGAGTCAATGGAGGACGTCTCGCGTAGCAAGGTCGACCGAGGTCTTGACCAGCCTCGGTTCGATTTAAATGGTGAGCTTCCGGTACGGTGGATGAGGGACCAAGGAAGCGGCCTATGAGTGAAGCGCTAGGTCACCTGCGAAGGATCCTAGAGGGTGCTGACCATACGGTGCTCGGGCTCTGGGTCGCCGAAGATACCCACACGTGCGTTGTGGAAGATATTGGAACAAGGAGTAAGAGTTGTTTTCTGAAACCGGGCATGGATCTGGTTGATTGACCTTGCTGGTCCTCAACAGATGAGTCCATGGCTCTTTTATATGGATCTGTGGGTTGATCTTGCTGATCTTCCATGGAGACTCCATTCTATTATATGAATATATTGCCGGTTACTATGAGCTAGGAACCATGGAAAAGGCCCCTGAGAGAACAGGTGGTGAGCGTTTTGGTTGCCAATGATGCCATAAGTATACCGATGAAAGAATGACTGGAAATAAGGATTCAACCAGAGACTTTGAGGATTGTCATCAGTGATATAATGGTTTTATTAAAGGATTGTTTTAAAGCTAGTTGATGCTAAGAAAAAGGCAATTTCATATTGGGTGTGTAAGTGGTATGACTAGTTTTATGTTTGCATGAACTTCCGGCTAGGGGGCCTTGGAACTCTTTTCCTTGGTACCCGGGACAAAACCTAACCAAATTCCAAATTGGATCCCATCACTACAGTGGTTGGGCGGTTGGCTAACCCATGGGATCGGATGAGGTTAGGCTGGACTGATGGATCTGTAAATCGAGATTTAATTTCTATTATTACGATAGATAAAGTAAATCCCGGATAGAAATTGTTCTATGGATAGGAATCAACGGCTGTGCCTCTTGATGGGGAAAAAAGCGTTGATCCCAATGATCCAAGTGCAAGTTCTTCCTTGATTTGACCAAGTACCGTTAAAGGTGCAGTCAGATCAGTTTGATCAGTAATGATCTTGACTACGTTAGAGTAAAGAGTTATCCTGGTGGAATCGCCCGTGCTTTCCGGGTAAAGGAAGTTTTTCCGGTTTCGGTTTTGGACAAATCGACGGATTAGTCTCTTGTCCGGATATCCGTGGGCGAGGCCCCGAGTGTGGGACCCCTGTCCCGCGCGAGAAGTGCTACTTCCGCTGCTAGGACCCCGAATCCGTTGCTCGGTGGGAACAGGGATCTCATATTCCTTGAGGTCTTTATGGATTACCTCTGTGTTAACTCCTTCTAGAAGGTGCACCTTGACTATTTATGCAAAGTGTTAGAAACGTGCAGGCTGTATATCACATCTCATTGAACCCACTTAAATGTCAATTTTGGACTCGACACGGAGTGATCCTGGAATACATTGTTTCCAAGCAGGGAATCTCTATAGATGATAACAAAATGCGACTCATCCTTGTGGGACACATTGGCTACTATCGGCGAATTCATTTTTATGTATGCTAATATCGGTTGACCTCTTTATGGACTTTTGATCATCTTCGAGTGGACTGAGGAATGTTAACAGGCTTACACAATGCTCAAAAAAGCCTTGGCCAAGCTCTCCAATTCTCAAGTCCCGCAAACAACTGGGACATTATCTTCTATGTCCACATTGATGCCTCAGCTTTTGCTGTTGGATGTGTGCTGGAGAACACAAGATGAATTTTCCCATCAGCTTTGCCCGCCGCCAACTCAATGAAGCTGAGAGAGGAACAACACCATGATCGAGAGAGAAGGACTAGCCATGGTCTACACTATTAAGAAGTTTCACCATTATCTTTGGCGACTAAGTTTGTTTTCTTTGTAGACCACCAAGCTCTTCTGTACTACCTGGTAAACAAGCCCTGTATGACAAGCAATAACACTAGCTGGCTTCTTATATTGCTTGAGTTTGACTTCACCGTCATGGTAAGGAAAGGCTCTCAACATGTTCTAGCAGACCACATGTCAAGTATCCCCAACGGCAAACCTCTATTGGGATTAGATGATAGTTACCAAATGTCTCCCTATTCCTACTATGCTTGATTCCTAAATGGGGTGAGGAGGTAACACACTTCTTAGCAAACAGCTTACTAGTGAACCCCCTTCTTAACAAAGACCGCGCCCATCACCTAATTAAATAGGCAACCCTCTACCAACTCATTGCAGGCCAACTTTATAGGCAGGGGAAAGATAAAATTCTACAACGTTGTGTCTAAGAAGATGCATATGTCCTCCTTCTTGAATAGGCTCACTCTGCCTCTATGATGGGGGGGACTTTGTAGCGGATATCACGTAAGGTCCTCATAGTGGCCGGGTTATGGTGGCCCACTCTAATGGCGGATGTAGAAGAATATGTCAAGCAGTTTGACGAATGCCAACATGCAGAGATTCCCCGCTTCAAGGACAACATGCCCCTAAACCCATTTGTTTTGCAACCATTTGAGAAATGGGGCATAGATTTCATTAGACCCATCAATCTAGTAGCCAAATACACTCAAGCTCAATATATAATAGCTACCACCACGGACTATTGCACTAAGTGGGTTGAAACTCGAGCTAATCATAAATCTAATGCACGATCGACTGCCAAATTCCTTTATGAGTTAATCATCACACACTTTGGTTACCCCCTGGCGCTCGTGGGCGACAATGGGACACATTTCATTAATAAGCTAATCCAATTCCTCTTGCAAGAGTTCCTGGTAGCTCACAGGAAGTCCTCTCCATATTACCCACAAGTGAATGGCCAAGCTAAGAACAAGGTTTTGTGTGCCATCGTAACAAAAACTAGGGAGGCCAACAGTAATGATTGGGAAAAAAAGTTGTTGCATAAGTTCTTTGCATAAGCTTATATGAGTAGAGATCATGCATAAGCCTCACTATTATGATCATGCACCCCGTGGATTCACTCACAATAAAGGGGGACATCACCTACATGCATGAACCTCAAGAAACCCCCCTAAATATGATGCTCATAAGACAGTGATAACACCCCCTTATAAGGATACCTTTAAAAATGACTATGTCACCCCCTTCCTTATATTTAAGTTTTTTCTCTAGCATTTACACAACCCATCTCCTTGGATTAAAGTATGTTACTTTGAAACTTATTGAGAAAACATAAGTACTTCATGCTTGCTAGTAAGAAATAGATGTTAAGAACTAGGAAATCATCATTGTAAATTACCATAATCTACTTGAATCATTATTTAAGCATGTTGTGATCATTTTTTGATATCATTAGATCATTACCATACATGCACCATGAAAGTGATGTAAAACCATGACAAAACATACACATGGTGTGCAAAACATCTTCCTAAGAAATTTCCAAAGTATATATAGAAACATCTTCCTCCCCCTCCCCCCTCGGTCCCTCCCACCCCTAACTTAAATTTAAGATTTTGTATTCACTTAAATACATGGCCTTATCCCTACCATATAACCTTATGCCTTATCTCAAAAAACCCCCCTCTTGTACACTCATGTGATATCATAAGTTTTCTAAGAATGAATCCCCCGAGCTCATGCATAAGTTCCTAATATAAGAAATTTTTATGCCATGAGCTAAGAGACTTTTAAGTGCCTAAATTTTTAGAATCCTCTTATGGGAAAGCAACATCCTGTGTGGTTTGCACACCTAAATCTTCTTGTGTATGTGCTGCTAATAAGTAAGTGAAATGTTCTCTCAGAGAGGCAGAGCATTGCTTAAGTAAGAAGTACATGGATATTGATCAAGATTCATCTCGTATGTCTCATGAGTTTAATGTTTGTCGAAGGTTTTGCCACAAGATTTAATATAGGAAAAGTCAACCAAGAACATGTGGTATAATCTCGACTTGCTCGTCATCATCATTTGTGTAGGTATATTTTTTCATGTACTAAATTCATTCGATATATTGAGAGATCTTTTAAGTGATACTATGTACTCTACACTTTATAAAGAGAGCATTGTGTTGGGGAAGGAGAGAGAGAGGGAGAGAGATGCTAGTGTGATGTAGATTAAACCTCCTAATGTTTTAAGTGTTGAGCGCCATCACATGCTATTTCTTACTGGATGAAGGCCCTCGGGTTTTAAGAAAAGACACACAGTTTTTCTACACAAGGATGGAGGCAAGCAAAATGGGTACATAGTAGAATTCCACAATTACACTTATAGTAGAGGACGAAGGGATCAAGAGGGATTCGTAACGTGCATCATCAAGGGGCTGATGCCATCATGATGATGCTTTTGGGAGGGAAGCTGATTTGTGGGCGTCATCATGGGTCAACAATGACGTTATCATAGGCGATAAGAGGGAGGCTAATTTATGGGTGTTATCATCATCGTCATCATAGGTTAAGTTTTAAATACTTCGATGTACAGATCAAAAGAGAGAAGCAACATGTACTATGATAGCTCCTTAAGGTACCAAATGTAAGAGGCCTTATGATGGGAGCTCATGCATAGCCTCGTACCTTTGTGATGATCTCATGTATGGCCTCTCACCTCATGCTAGTCAGAAGCTCAAGCAAAGGCTCTCCCACTCTCAACCTTATGCCAAGAGAAAAGTCAATAGCTTAAGTACAAACTGCTACCATAAGCCGCCCTTATATTGAGAGCTCATGCATAAGTTCTTGGCATCCTTATGCCAAGAGCTTATTCATGAACTCCTAACATAAGAGGCTCTTATGTTGAGAGCTCATTCATAAGCTTATATGAATAGATCTCATGCATGAGCCTCGGGATTATGCTCATGCATAAGGTCCCAACATAAGACATGTTTATACCATGAGCTAAGGGACTTTTAAGTGCCTAAATTTTCAAAAATCTCTTATGGGAAAGCCACATTCCATGTGGTTTGCACACCTAAATCTTCTTATGTATGTGTTGCTTAATAAGTGAAATGTTCTCTTGGAGGCAAAGCATTGCTTAAGTAAGAAGTGCAAGGCTATCATGATTCGTCTCATATGTCTCATGAGTTTAATGGTGAGAATTTTTTGCCACAAGGTTTAATGCAGGAGAAGGAAACCATAAACGTGTGATAATAATCTCGACTTGCTCGTCATCATCAAGTAGCATGGGTACATAGTAGAATTCCATTTATACACTTATAGAGAACAAAGGGATTGAGAAGGATTCCTGACATACATCCGCAAAGGGCCGAAGCCATTATGATGATGCGTTGGGGAGGGAGGCTAATTTGTGGGCGTCATCGTCGTTGTCTCAGCGAGACAACAACGTTATCGTAGTGGCAACATGAGCAAGGTTGATTTGTGGGTGTCTTCATGATCATTGTTGTTGTAGGCTGAGTTTTGTGTACTTGGATGTGTACAGATCAAAAGAGATAAGCAACATGTACTATGATAGATGCTTGGGGTACCAAATGTTAGAGGTCGTATGCTGGGAGCTCATACATAGCCTCATACCTTATGTCATGAGCTCATGTTTGGTCTCTCGCCTCATGCTATTCAATAGATGCTTGGGTTACCAAATGTGAGAGGCCTTATGCAGGGAACTCATGCATAGCCTCCTACCTTATGTCATGAGCTCATGTATAGTCTCTTGCCTCATGCTAGTCAGAAGCAGCATGTACTATGGTAGATGCTTGGGGTACCAAATGTGAGAGGCCTTATGCTGGGGGCTCATGTGCATAGCCTTGTACCTTATGTCATGAGCTCATGTATGGTCTCTTGCCTCATGCTAGTCAGGAGCTCATGCAAGGGCTCTCCCACTGTCGACCTTATGCCAAGAGTAAAGCCAATATATGTACGAACTCTTACCACAAGCCGCCGTTACGTCGAGAGCTCATGCATAAGTTCTCGGCATGCTTATGCCAGGAGCTTATGCATGCACTCCTAGCATAAGCCACTCTTATGTCGAGAGCTCATGCATAAGCTTCTATGAATAGAGCTCATGCATAAGCCTTGGGATTATGCTCATGCATAAGGTCCCAACATAAGACATCTTTATGCCATGAGCTAAGGGACTTTTAAATGCCTAAATTTTCAAAAACCTCTTTTAGGAAAGCAACATCAATTCATCGGATATATTGAGGGAGCTTTTAATTGATAGTGATATTATCTATGTGATTATTTCGGCCACCCCTTCGGCCTCATCGGATCTGGCCTCCGAAAATAGGGAGGAGACGAGCAAGCGTGAAGCCCCCTCCATGCAGAATCCTTTGAGAGCGACCAAGTTCACATGCGACACACTGCCGATGGTGGCCACCTCTGCTCTAAACTGATCGGAGCACCCAGGGCACCCAGAATGGTTCCGTCGAGGAATTAAGTCCATATTGATCAGCGTCTGCTTTGCAGGCTGGAGGGAGTGCTTGAATCGGTATAAGAACAAGGATCAGGATGACCCATGGCGGGATAGCAGATATGCTACGTGAAAACTTTGAAGCAAGCAGCTGCGTTAGTAGAGATGGGCCGTGTATGTATGGGCTATGGCGCGTAAGACTCAGGCACTGTGGCAGAAAAAGTCCATATTGATCAGCTTCTGCTTTGTAGGCTGGAGGGGGTGCTTGAATCGGTATAAGAACAAGGATCAGGATGACCCGGCTAGCCATGGCGGGATAGCAGATATGCTACGTGAAAACTTTGAAGCAAGCAGCTGCGCTAGTAGAGATGGGCCGGTTATGTATGGGCTATGGCGCGTAAGACTCAGGCAGGCAATGTGGCAGAAAAAGTAATTAATAGAGCGCATGTTATGGTCGTGCCTTATGCAACCCTTACGAAATAGATCGTAGGGACAAGTACGTTAGTGATCCAAGGGCTTAGAATTCTATAATCTGTTATTTGGGCTTAGTATTCTATAATCTGTTATTTGCAAAAATTATTATTATGATGATTTTTTTTGTGAATAATCGAATCTCATGTATTATTTACTTGCATAGCTAACTAAGTGACTTAATGTAAGTATAGTTAAAATGTTTTAAAAATGTGGCTTGGTCTTGTATTGGCACCTACATGAGAGCCTTTTACATGCATGATAAAAATATTTAAGGCCCACCCATTTTTCTAGAACTTATTTGTAAAAGGATTCAAATAAGGCAAAAAACAAATGCTTGCAAACTTGCATGAGCCTGTTGCTTAAATATATGTCCCCACACCAGTGATACCTACACCTAAGCATGCTTTGAAAACTAGACAAGGTGAGAAAAAGAAATGCTTGCAAAATTGCAAGAGCCCGACTCTTAAATGTATGTCCACCATTAAAAGTATGTCCACGAGCTGTGACACCTATACCTGGAGGGAAAGCATGCTTTGACAGCTACAGAAGGTGGTACCCCCATTTCTCTTTAACGAAATTGAAAGTGTTGTAAGTGCGGTGGAAAAGAATGCTTGCAAAAATCGTGAAATCTATTAACTACAACAAGTATGTGAATATTTAAATAATCAAAGTGACATAGTGCCATTTGTAAATAGATAATAATTTATAACTTGTTTTGAATTTTTTTAATGTGATAAAGTTGAATGATTTGTATATTATTTAAAGGAAAATTGACCAACACCAAGATATTTACTTATTTTAACTTGTTGGAAAAGTATATTCTTCTAACACTCAATCATTGTATAATGTTTGTAGCTAGAAATATGCGAAGTTCTTTAATCCTACAACTTTGTAAGATCCCTGTCCCCATCGCACAACGAATTCAGGGGTGCTAGCAGCGGAAGTAGCACTTCTTGCGCAGGGTAGGGTCCCACACTCGGGGCCTCGCCCCCACGGATATCCGGACAAGAGACTAATCCAACGGTTTTTTTAAAACCGAACCTGGAAAAACTTTCCTTTGCCCGGAAAGCATGGGTGATTCCTCCAGGATAACTTTTCTCTAACGTAGTCAAAAGCCTTAACTAACTGAACTGATCTGATCGAACCCGTAAGTCCCATAGTCAGATCAGGAAAAAGATTATACTTGGATCAAAGAGACCAACGCTTTTTTCCTCATTGAGAGGCACAGCCATTGATTCTTTTCCATAGAACAATTTTTTAATCCAGGATTTACCTCATCTATCGTAATATACAGAAATTGAGTCTCGTTTTACAGATCCATCAGTCCAGCCTAACCCCATCCAGTCCCATGGGTTAGCCAACCGCCCAACCACTATAGTGATGGGATCCAATTAGGAATTTGGTTAGGTTTTATCTTGGGTACCAGGAAAAAGAGTTCCCAGGGCCCCTAGCCAGATATTTAGGCAAACATAAAACTAGTCACACCACTTACACACCCAATATGAACTTGCCTTTTTCACATATTCAACAATCTTTAAAACAATCATTTAATGAAACCATAGTCACTAATCATAATTGTCAAAATCTCCGGTTGAATCCTTATTTCCAAACATTCCTTCTCATCGGTGTACCTATGGCATCATTGGCAACCAGAATACTCACCACCTGTTTACTCAGGGGCCTTTTCAATAGTTCCTAGCTCATAGTACCTGGTAATATAATCACATAAAAATATCCAGATGGAATCTTTGTTGAAGATCAGCAAGATCAACCAAAAGATCCATATAAAATAGCCATGGACTCATCCGTTGAATGGACCAGCAATGTCAATCAACAGATCCATATAAAAGAGCCATGGACTCATCCGTTGAGGACCAGCAAGGTCAATCAACCAGATCCATGCCCGAATTCAGAAAACAACTCTTACTCCTTATTCTAATATCTTCCCCGACGTAGTTGTGGGTATCTTTGGCGACCTAGAGCCCGAGCACCGTATGGTCAGCACCCTCTAGGATCCTTCGCAGGTCACCTAGAGCTTCACTCATAGGCCGCTTCCTTGGTCCCGCATCCACTGTATCGGAAGCTCATTTAAATCAAACCGAGGCTAGTCAAGACCTCGGTCGACCTTGCTACGTGAGACGTTCTCCGATGACTCTCCGTCTCAGCAGTTGCAACTTTAACAGATAGGTCTCCACGACCTCATTCACAAGACGATCAAAATGTTTTCCCAGCATTCTTGACATAAAACAGTCATTTAAAAACAGATTTCACATACAAGTACAGTTCTAATAATATTTCCATCTTTTCTCATTATTCCGCATCCTTTCACATTAGACCCCATCTTTTCTCATCTTACCACAATTTTATTTTCTTCATCGATCCCTATCACATCACATCATTCCCACATCAAATCACATCCAATCGCATCATCCACACATCAATCCACATCATCCATACATCCGTCCACATCATTCACATCAATTTATATTATCCACTCATCACTCCACATCCTTCACATCAATCCACATCATCCATACATCAATCCACATCATTCATACATCAATCCACATCATTCATACATCCATCCATATATCAATCCACATTATCCACACATCCATCCACATCTTCCATACATCCATCCACATCAATCCACACGTCAATCCACATCATCCAAACATCCATCCACATCAATTTATATCATCCACTCATCAATCCACATCATCCACATTAATCCACATCATTCATACATCAATCCACATCATTCATACATCCATCTACATCAATCCACATTATCCACACATCCATTCACATCTTTCATACATCCATCCACATCAATCCACATAATCCAAACATCCATCCACATCAATCCACATCAATCCACATCATTCATACATCAATCCACATCATTCATACATCCATCCACATCAATCTATAGTATCCACACATCCATCCACATCTTCCATACATCCATCCACATCAATCCACACGTCAATCCACATCATCCAAACATCCACCCACATCGATCCACATCCATTTATATAATCCACTCATCAATCCACATTATCCAAACATCCATCCACATCAATCCACATCAATTTATATCATCCACTCATCAATCCACATCATCCACATCATTTATACATCAATCCACATCAATCCACACATCCATCCACATCTTCCATACATCCATCCACATCAATCCACACGTCAATCCACATCATCCAAACATCCATCCACATCAGTTTATATCATCCACTCATCAATCCACATCATCCACATCAATCCACATCATCCATACATCAATCCACATCAATTTATATCATCCACATCATCCACATCATCCACATCAATCCACATTATCCATACATCAATCCACATCATTCATACATCAATCCACATCATTCATACATCCATCCACATCAATCCACATTCATTTATAGCATTCCCATTCCCATTCTCATCTAATCACATCTTTTTCTATCTCATCACTTATTTCTTCATTTATCCTCATCAGATCTCATCCACTTGTATCTGTCCATATATCTCATCACTTCACATACATTAACATCTATCCAGTTTACATCGCATCTTATCACATTCATTCACATCCCGATTCACATGCTAACACATTCATTCACATCTCTTATCATTCATTCACATCCCTTATCATTCATATCTATCCAATTTACATCACATCTCATCGCCTCAATTCCCGTTCATATCCATCACATTTACATCCACCTATATTTTCCCACATACATTCACATCCATACTTATCACATACACATCCACATCTATCTTTTCACATACATCCACATCCATACTTATCACATACACATCCACATCTATCCTTTCACATACACACATCCACATCCATTCTTTCACATACATCCACTTCTATTCTTCACATCCATCCTTTCACATACATACATCCACATCCATTCTTTCTTTTATAAAAATCAACTGCAATGGGAATAACACTTTTATAAAAATCCCTTTTTACATCTATTTATACATAATTTTAATTTGAAGGAAAATAACACTTTCAAAATAAAAATCAAAATAAATTCCTTTATGCATCTTTCTATGCATAAATCAAAATTAATGAGAATAACTCTTTTGAAATAAAAATAAATTTCTTTATGCATCTTTCAATGCATAAAATCAAAATTGATGAAAATAACACTTTTTGAATTTAAAAAATTTCTTTATGCATCTTTCTATGCATAAAGTCAAAATTTGCATGTTAAAGGGTACATGCATTTTTCCATGCATAGAATGAAAATAACACTTTTAGAGTACACAAACGATGGGGATTACTCTTTTTGAATAATAAAAGATAAAACTTATTTCACAAAATTTAAGAAAATTTTGCCATAACCTCCTTTGTATGACTGACCATTTTTCAATTTTTCCTATTCTTAAATTACTTAAAAATTATCCCCAAATGGTTTAAGGCATTCTAAACTAATCAAATTTCACTTTTAAAAGAGAAACAATATGAAAAGTTTAATTCCAACAATTAGATTACTTATCTAGGATAAAGAAAGGCTGAATTTAAGAAGAAGAGAGAGGGAAAGCCTTTCCAGCAAGGCATAGCATCATTTTACATTTTAAAACAAAACAAAAATTAGAAAACCATTAAAAGGAATAAGAAAAAGTAGGATTTCTAACTTACATGAATTTCTGGGAGCTTTCCTTTGGCTTGATGGTTTGAGGGATCTACTCTTGTTTGCAACAAGAGTGGCCATCAATTCTTTAGAAGAGGGAATGGTCAAAAACTAATGAATTATTAATAAATTCACAGTTTTTGACTCTAGGGAGAAGTAGAGTAACAGTGCATAAAACACTATTATCTATTTACAAAATTCATTTACAAAGGGGGAGGCTTCATTTATAGGAAAAAGTGAGCCTCTAACCAAGCAAACTGATTCTAGAATTTTCCAGATCAGTTTGGTCAATTTTTGACCATTTTTAGGTCAGTTTAGCTTACTTTTTGGATCTAGTTGAAGCAAGAGAGAGGAGAGATAAAAATATCTCATTGTTTGTGAGTTTAAAACTCAACCACACATGTGAAATAGGCGCCTCCTTCATGAGGGGAATTCCCCCACACTGAGGTGTCAAAAATGCATCATTTCTCTAAATATCTCTTCTTTTTTAACTAATATCCTTGTCCTTAGTCATTTCTTCATCTTATGTGAGTATTTACTCATTTTTGGGAGATTTTCTTTATTTCTTCAATTTATCTCCTCCCTACATTTGGATTAATCTCCTCCCTACATTTGGATTAATCTAATTGGCCCCTCAGAACCTTAATATAATTTTTTTCAAAAATCTGGACCTTAGGATAAGGCCTTTTGAATAGATTATAATTGATTTCTAATGCACCTTCTGAAAATCTTTTTGAACTTTTGTTTCGGGGAAATTTATTTTAATAAGAAGAGATATTTTTCCATCCAAAAATATCTAAAAATTGAATAACCTCTCTCTAGAATATTTTCTCTCTCCATGTCAAAAAAGGGTCAAACAGGATCTTTCTTTTATTTCAGAGAGGGGCATAATTATAAGATCAGAAGGGGAGGTTCTTACACCTACACACCTCAAAAGCTGGAGGGAGAAATCTTACAGACTTGAATCATAGAGTAAGCATACCTACTACCTTTAACATTTTGCATTGGACTTTGCTGGAGTCCAAAAGCTTTCAATGTTACAAAGAGAGTCTTCAATTATTCCATTGCAAGCAAGCAATCTTTGAAGTTCTTGACTTATTTCACACCTTCTTTTCCAAGTCGACTCATTTCACACCTTTTATCTCAACTAGCCGCTTGATATATTATAGGATTGGATATCATTTATGATAGAGTTAAAAATGCCCGGGGGCTTCACCTAAAAGTATGTAAGTGTAGCACATGAATTCATCAGTAGGGGTATACTAATTACAAAAAGCTAGAGAATCACATTTATAGGAGAGGGTTTTTTAACACTAGTTTGGTAGCTCAACAGAATATAAATATGTATTTTCAAAGGTTTGCTAAAAAAACCATATCTTGTGAATAGGGGCAGTATTTTAGCATTTCTCTTCTACGGCATGTCTTCTTGAATGTGTCAAACCTTAGAAAATTATTAAAATAATAAAAATAACCTTAAATATAATTGATAAATCAACACAACTAGAGGTATATCCAACACTATAATCCAAATAGCTTACGAATTTACAAAGTTGGTTCCTACATGTAAGAAAATTTAATGATCTCCACTCACCATAAACATTTTGGAATCTAGTTTGACTAGGAGGAAATCTTAATTAGGAGAAGTATTAAACAGAAAACCTATAGATCTTTGAGGAGAGTTTTTTTTTATTTTATGATTCATGTGAAATTTTATTTTGAGAAAACCTTTTTGGAAGCCCTAAGTGGTGGAATTCCACTCCAAGGTATCTAAAAACGATTTAAATTTTTTGGAAAGTCCTTCAACTTGGTTGTTTGATGGGAATTCTTGAATTCCATACTATTTGGGAGACATTAACTAGCATGTATGAGAGAACATGGAAGACCTAATTTCACATGTTTTCTTATTGGATATATGGCTATGTTTGGAGTACTATCGTAGATGCTCTTGATTGTGTAGCTTTTGAAATATGGTGCTTATCATGTCATGTATGGGGCACATGTATGTGAGAACAAGGTAGATGGAGCTTAGGATGTCATGAAATTAGAATGGATGAAGGCTAAGGTTATTAGATGATGTGAATGGACAAATTTAAATGTGGTCAATGCTAAAAAAGTAAGAACATTAAAGGTGCAAGGGTGCACAAGACATGTGGGCATTTATGGACACATGGATGGCACAAGGGTGCACATATCTTGTGGGATGGAGCTCCTTGAGAGCTATAAAAACATTTAATCCTTGGCTCATTGTTAGAGCTTGATTAATGATATTATTGAGTTTGTGACTTAATCATTGTGTCATTGTAGCTATTGAAATATGGTGCCCGTCATGTCATGTATGGGGAACATGTATGTGGGAGCAAGGTATATGGAGCTTAGGATGTCATGAATTAGAATGGATGAAGACCAAGGTTATTCGAGGATGTAAATGGATGAATGTAAAAGAAGGTCAATGGTCAAAAAGTATGCACATAGAAGGTGCAAGAGTGTACAAGAAATCTGGGCATTTATGGACACATGGATGGCACAAGGGTGCACATATCTTGGGGGATGGAGCTGCTTGAGAGCTATAAAAACATGTAATCTTCCACTCATTGTCAGCTCTTGATAATTAATGATATTATTGAGTTTGTGCATTAATCATTATGTCATTATAGCTACTGAAATATGGTGCCCATGATCTCATGTATGGGGCACATGTATGTTAGATCAAGGTAGATGAAGCTTAGAATGTCATGAAATTAAAATGGATGAAGGCTAAGGTTATTAGAGGATGTGAATGGATGAAGGCTAAGGTTATTAGAGGATGTGAATGGATGAATGTAAAAGGTGGTCAATGGTCAAAAGGTAGGCACATGGAAGGTGCAAGGGTGGATAAGGCATGTGGGAATTTATGAGCACATGGAAGACACCAGGGTGCACATATCTTGTGGAATGGACCTCCTTGAGAGTTATAAAAACATGTAATCTTTGGCTCATTATTATCAAAGATTGATTAATGATATTATTGAAGTTGTGCCTTAATCATTGTTGCATTGATTAATCTCTATCTTAATCTTGTATAAACATTTTCTTAGTCTTTCAGTATGGCCTTGATCACTTGTTATGAGGTGCCCTAGATCCATGTATTTTAACATGGCATCAAAGCCTCCTAGGGACTAGGTTCTTTGCAAGTGATTAGCTAGGATAAGTTAAAAGAATTCTCTTAGTAACATAGTTTTTCTTTCTTTCTTATTAGGGTCTAATTCTTACTGTTTAGAGCTTCTTTAATTAACAAATCAATAAGCTCAACTCTCACCATTTGCAAGCAAGAATCACCTCTCCTTGTAATAAGGAGGAATCTATTTTTAGGAAGAGTAACCAAAGAGAGAGAGAGAGAGAGAGAGAGAGAGAGAGCCCCATAGAAGTAGAGAGTTGGGCATGCATTTTCTTAAATACAGTCCAACAGCCTCGTTTCAATAGCCTCATTTTCTTAAATATAGTCCAAAAACCTTGTTTCAGTGGCCCAGCAGGCCTTTTAAAGTGATCAGATTACACCTTAGGAGCGCTTGTTGTGGTAGCTCGATTGGAATTCCATGGCACTGGATGGTATTTTGCAATATGTAGGTATGTAGGTCAAGGCTAGAGACCATCTTTCCTCAGATGATACTAAGGTGGTGGTAGAAGGGAAGTGAGTCCAATATGCAAGATATTGAGTCTCTAGAAGAGTTCTTGGATGTGCTTTTGAATGTTGGAGAAGAATTGGTTGTGGTGGAGTTCTTTGCAACTTGGTGAGGAGCATGCAAGGCCCTAAATCCCAAGATGTGCCAACTTGCACTACAACACATCGAGAGCACATCATTTTTTTGTAGCATTTTTAGAAGGAAAATATCAAGAGTTTAACGATGCTAAATAGTGAAAAATCATTGCTTAGCAACTCTTTTTGTTGCAGCAAAATATCGTTGCTCAAAAAGCGTATATAACAGCAAAAAAATGTTGTTATACTATAAGCTTCTTTTGCCGCCACGTAGCTTTTATCTTTTGAATATAATAAACTTGTTACTCTGAGCCTATCCTCCTCAAGCTCAAGCAAGACCTATATATCTACTCTTTTCCTTTATCTCCTATGCAAACAAGATTTCCATGAAGGCTTCTTGTGAGTATTTCCTTTTCTCTGTCCGAGTCTCTTTTAAGTTTTTTTCTTCTTCTTTTTCCCTTCTTATTGAAGCTTAACCATTACAAGTATTTTTCTTTCTTCTTTTTCCCTAATTAAGAGCTCTCCATTAAAGCTTCATATGGTGAGAGATCTTGATTTTTCTTAATAATTTTTTTTTCTTAACCTAGTTTAACTTTGTAGGTTTTCAACACATACAAGCCTTACAAGATATCTCTTTCTTGTATGTTTCTTCTTTCATACTTTTACATGTTTAAAAGGTCTGTAAGTTTTAGGGGTTTTAAGATTAGGTCTTGTTATTAATACCTTTTTTTCTTAATTTGGTTTGATTTTGTAGGCTCTCAATACATACAAGCCTCACAAGATATCTCTTTCTTGTATGTTTCTTTTATGCTTTTACATGTTATAGGGTTTGTAAGTTTTAGGCTTTTAAGATTAGGGTTTGTTATTTTTTCCATGATCTAAGGATAGCCTTTAGAGAGCTATAATTCTCTCAAGAGATGGCCATATACCTTAGCCTCATGTATGAGACTTATGCATTAGCCATATGCATTAGCCATACGCATAAGGCCATATGCATAAGCTTTATGCATGAGCCTTATGAATAGGTCACATGCATGAGACTTGTGAATAAGCATGCCGGTAGCTTCCAATGCATGCCAGCAGTAGCTACCAAGGCATGGTGGTAGCTTCCAATGCATGTTGGTAGCTACCTAGGCATGCTGGTAGCTACCAATGCACGCTAGTGGCTACCTAGGCATGATGGCAGCTTTCAATGCATGCCGATAGCTACATAGGCAATAGTGTCCAATGCATGCCAGTGGCTATCTAGGCATGCCAGTAGCTTCCAATGCATATGCCAATAGTTTGCATGTCGGTGGCTACCTAGGCATGCCGGTAACTTCCATGTTGGTGGATACCTAGGCATGCCAGTAGCTACCTAGGAATGTCGATATCAAGGCATACCGGTAGCTACCTAGGCATGCCGGTATCTTCCAATGCATGTCGGTAGTTGCCAAGACATGCCGGTAGCTACCTAGGCATGCTAGTAGCTTCCGAGGCATGTCGGTAGCTACCTAGGTATGTCGGTAGCTTCCAATGTATGTCGGTAGCTTCCAATGCATACCGGTAGCTATAGCCATGTGCATGTGTTAGCCTTATGCATGCATTAGCCTTATGTATGCTAGTAGCTATAGCCATATGCATCATTAGCCTTATGTATGAATTAGCCTTATGCATAAGCCTCATGCATTGGAGTATGCATAAGAGTTTTAAGTATTTATGTTTCTTCTTCGATAGATGGAAATTAACTTGCAGCACGATGTTACACGTGGACGAGGAGTAGATATCTCAACAATATTTGTAAGTATACACTACAACAAAATGAGAGTGTGGCAGCGAAAATAGTAGGGAGATGTCAGGATATTTTTGTTTGCTAAAAATGCTATGATTTTTGCTACAACGGGTTCACTATGCCGAGCAACAAAAATAGTAAAGAAATATCG
This sequence comes from Cibotium barometz, assembly GCF_041138505.1. Taxonomy (NCBI): domain Eukaryota; kingdom Viridiplantae; phylum Streptophyta; class Polypodiopsida; order Cyatheales; family Cibotiaceae; genus Cibotium; species Cibotium barometz. Next base: position 30,198,787 of record NC_141106.1, read on the forward strand.
CTCCTCACAGTAGCGAAATTTATTGTTCAGCAGTAAAAGTACTGCACAATAAAAAAAAGTTGGGGGCAAAGTGGGAAGTCTACACAAGACTCCCCAATTTATCCTAGCTCTTTTTTTAAAATTAAAACAAAGTCACAGTTTCATGACACAATCATAAACATGAAAAATACATAGATTGGGAAGAATGCAATTGAGCCCAAATTTATTTTATTTCATAAAGTGTCGAGACTTTAGCCATATGTACAAAAAATATATCAATGAAGCGGTGACTAATCGTAATCCTGATCGGATTCCAAGTGCTCATCATCATGGTCTCATCTGTCTCTTCATTTTCTTCCACCGCTTCATGCTCTCGAGTCGAAGTGTGAATCCCCTTGCTTCCATTAGTTAAGAAGCACTCGCCGTTGCTTGTTGTTGAAAATCATGTGGGTGCTATCTCATGAAGTTGCATGCTTGCCTCCACTCCTCGTGCATGCAAACGCTAGGCTTTTGCAAATTATTATTTACTTCTCTCTTGATATTTTCTCTCCTATTAGAGAGGAAAAGCTTGATTCTTCTCTTCATCCACTCCTTTGAGAAGCAAAGACCTGGATGTGGAACAAGGAACTCTGACTTAAGCACATCAATGACGTAATGATTTTAAAGCTCATCTTGTGCTTTCCACTTTTTGAAGGAGTTCCTGAACTCCAGGTTAGCAAGTACATGCATGCGGTTCATGACTTGCTTCCCTCGTGCATCCATCATGAGGGCACCATCAACATCCACGTTGTATGGATCGAATGGTGCAATGGATCTCTTAGGGGCTAGCTCATAATGAGTAGATGAAGAGCCCCCCTACTAGGGAGATGCATCGAGAGACCTAGTGCTGCTTTTGCCAAAGCAAAAGCAGCTTGCTCCCCCCCGCTAGCATGTCTACTAGCCCCCAAACTCCCTACTACATCGTCGTTATGTGGTGAAGATGGATGTGAGGGAGAAGGGGTGGGTCTAGTCAAGATAGGTGATGTAGGCTCATCACAGCCATACCATGATGAGCCAGTACCACTTGGCCCCACGCCACTCAGACCAGCGCCTAATCAAAGGCATGATCTGCTCTGACTAGCCAAGTGGGGTAGATTGCCCCCATGGCATCGACGACTCCGATGGTAAGCCTGCCTGTATATAAGATTAAACAATAAGACATATAGAATGCATAAAAGGTTAACTTTGTGTATGTTAAAAGGTTTGATAGAACCATACCTGTGTAAACTGAGACCAAGCATGTTGCCCATATTGTTCGTTTATAATAGATAGAAGATTTTCCACATATAGGTCTTGCAATGGGTCAAATGACATTGCCTATATATACATGCATAAGAGTCAATTTCTTGAAGCATAAAAACATAAATGCCTTATGCATAGAGCCTTATGTATAAAGCTCTATGCATAGAGCCTACACATAGAGTCTTATGCATAGAGCCTTATGCATAAATCCTACGCATAGAGCCTTATGCATAAATCTTTATGCATACAACCTTATTTATAGATCCTTATACATAGAGCTATGCATATAGCCTTATGCATAAATCTCTATGCATAGAGCCGGATGCATAGAGCCTTATCCATAGAGCTCTACGCATAGAGCCTACGCATTGAAGCTTTATGCATAGATCTTGCAAGAGCCTATGCATAGAGGTAAAACTAAGCTAAACCTAACCTAGCACCCAAGGGTACAATAAATGAAAAACATGTTGTAATCAATCAAAAGAAGAAGAGAGCTTACCACTCTTATGTGAAGCCAAAAGAGAGGATTAGTGCAAGACATGCAAAACAAAAGAGGCAACAACATAAGATTGCACTAACAGAATAATGCATAAAGGCTTATATAAAAAAAGCAACATGTGATATTAGAACATTGTTGAGATCTTCCACAATATTGCTTAGACAAGAAGGGTGGGTAGTGCCCCTTTTTTAGGACTTTCCACGTGCTCCCCACTATCAAAGCCAAAGGTAGCTTATCTTTTACAATAGAAGGATAGTGAAAAGATCAAGGGATCCCCCTCCATTATAACCACCTACTTGCGGATAACCACTTCTAACTTTACTTAACCAACTTTCTAAATGGCCTACAATAATGCCCCATATCTCTACGTGTTGTGCCCCGTAGCTTAGTGGTGGTAGAAAATGCCGATAACCCACTCCCCACGTTCTGAGCACCACCTCAGTATTACACATGTGGAGGTGGAGAACTATAACCACTAGAGATCCGTCACCAAGAATAAGAAGACTCAACGTAAAAGGAGGGCAACCGATCACTATAGATGGTGATGGGAGGATAGCATATTCTTAGGTAGGAATAGAGATAGATGCTCTGATATATGGAATCTATGAGGAGTACCATTGTTGTATGATCGCAACTATTACTTAGCAGTTGTGTCATGAAGCTCGAGAGTGTGTTTGTAATCAGGTAATGTTAGCACTATTGCGCAATTGTTTTATATTAGTATGTCCTATTTCTGGAATATAACCAAGAGCAATCTTTCCATTTCATTATTGTTCCGAGTTGTCATCTATTTCTAGGTCTGTAGTCTTATTGTTCTACTGAATATGTTGCTTGTTCATGTTAAAAGTGAGTGAGATGTTCAGTGGAGTGTTGCAAAGAGAGAGAGAGAGAGAGAGAGAGAGAGAGAGAGAGAGATTGAAGGATTTCTCAATAAAGTTATGTTTAGCGTGACCCCTTGACTATATGGGAGTTAGTATTTGTACCTGGAAACTCAAGTTGGGTGACTATAAGTCACCCATGGCATTGCCTATGAGACGGGTCTATTACCACACAGACTGTTGTCTTGCCTTTCCACTGTGTGAGGAAAATCTGTAACAACAACAACAAGAAACACGGCAATCTTGTTGGGGATAATCACTTAGAATAAGTCTAAAGAGAAACCATAGCATGAAAGGGATTCTCTAGAGAAGCGAATACAGAGAGCTTCCCACTACACAACTCAAACAACTTTAGGCATGCTTCCTGCATGTTCAGGGATCTAAGGATGATGAAAAGTAATGCCTTCCAAGAGACCTTCTAGCAAGCTTGCAGCTAGGAGTGTCTCGCATTGTTGAATTAAGAAGGTAGTGTTGAAACTTCTATGATCCCACATGAGCAAGAAGAAGTGTCAGAATTTAGGCATGACTTAGACCAAGAAAAGGAGTGCCAAGAGTGAGAAGCTGGGAAAAGTCTAGGTTCAAAAAGCCTATGAAGGGTGGAATAGCAAAACCATGAAGAACAACCACAATAAAACCCCTGAAAAAGTTTCAAGGGAGCCATGGCATCATTAGCCAAGAATTTCCCAGTGTATTAATTAACACTAGTTTTGTACTCGGACATTAAAGTGTCCAAGGACAAAAAAACATCCTGAAAGTGAGTCCAATTCATTGATTTAATTTGAAACCCTCTCAATCCCAATTCCCAGCTCTAATGGCTCAGAGACATGCTCTAAGATGCAAAAAAAAATCTCATTTTTTGTTTCCGTAAAAATTTCATCATTAGCTTTACCCACTTGTAAAAAGTTTAAAACGGATTATTCAACTTTTAATATCCTACTCTGCAAAAGCTATCCATAGCATATGAAGTCATGGCCAGTTGTTCGAGCGTGAAAGCACTATAGCAATTGAAGTGGCGACCATGTCATCATGCTGAACATAGGCTCTCTACGTTCACGAACAGCCAGCGTCGAAAATCTGTGAGTTCACGAACACATTTTTTGCATTGCATAGCTCTGTTGCACTTCCACTGTGTGCCATTGCAGGTCAGCAAAAATGTTAAGATATGGCAAGTTTATGCGTCCCTGCTGTGCCTAATGCTTCTCTGCTGTGCCTAATGCTGTTTATGCATCTCTGCTGTACCTAATGCTCCTCCCCCCTCATCTACACTACAAGGAGAGCCTAGCCATGAATTTTGTAGAGCTTTAGAGGGCCGAGAACTCCTATATCTAGCCCTCAAATTCGGGGTACAATGGGCACAACAAGCTCACCCTCAAGATTGGATACATAAGAAGTATAAGGGTAAGATTTGCAGTTACAATGCACGGAAGCACCTATTCAAATGTATTTTTGATGGAGATGCCAATGCATACTTCCTCACATGGCAAGGCATACGAGATGTTTTGATAGAAGAATCAGACAGCTGCAATGATTGCTCGCATGATAGAGCCATATTTGAAAGAGGCTAAAGAGAGATGCAATGATGCAAAACAGTTTGCCAGTATCTGATGCAATTCTTGATGTGGATGCTGTGATGATATGCAACATGTAATGGATGTGATGGTGGGTTTGCAATCTATGCGTGACAGGTTGTTGGAAGATGTAGACAGAAATGCAGTGAACATTGATAACTTAGTTATGCATAGTCTTTGTCCTCGTGAGGCTATAGTATATGTTGATATGCCAACAAATGACATGCGAAATTCCCAAATCATCTCGCAAAAGTGAGGGAGACCGCCAAAGAAGGTGATGCTTGGATGAGGTAGGCCACGACAGCATGAGGATGGCACACACAGTCAAGAAGTTGATGCATCAAGGAGCAAGAAAGCTCCTAGAAGAGCAAAGAAGAATGAGAATACTAGTGTGAGAGGTCGGCCACCTCGTCAAGACTCAATGCAAGAGGATTCAGGTGATGAACATGCATCAGTTGGTGAGGGTGATGTTGTGGAAGATGAGCTACTTGAGGCTGAAGGTCCGGTTTTGCATGAAAGTGATGGTGCAAGTGAGGTGGCTATACGTTTTCCCTCTTGGGTAAGTGGCAATGGCCTTCATGAAGAGCCTGCCAGCACATTCAAGCCCTTGCCAAGATGGTTGGATAATGCAGGACCAGATTTGGGACAAATACCTCGCGAGTTCACAGAAAGTCAGTTATTTTTGTCTCTCTTCCCACTTGATTTGGTAGATATGATTGTGTATGAGACTAATCGCTATGCAAATGAGAAGAGAAACAAAGTGTTGGAGAGATCTAACTCGACTCGCAAATGGGTACCTCTTGATAGACACTCATTCTTACACTTTTTAGGCGTTTCTCTTGGCATGGCTTTGCAATTTATGCCTCACAAGACGTACTATTAGCGAGGAGATAGATATGGGGTCATAAGATATCCTCACTATGCTGAGAAGATGGGCCAAACTGAATACCAAGAGATTAAACACTTTTTGCATATATGTGATAATGTGCAAAGACCTCTTACAAGAGGCATAAAGGAGTACAAGTTGTGGCAAATACTACCTCTGGAGGAAATACTGAATGCAACTTTTCAATTGCATTATAATTGTGGAAAGCATGTAACCATTGATGAGAGGATCATTCCCTCAAAATTTAAACTAAATCCTTGTCGAGTTTACAATCCCAAAAATCCGCACAAATTTGGGATTCAATTATGGAATCTATGTGATTCTATGTGACCGGTTATAATGACTCTTTTCGTATATATGATAAGCTTCCTTGTCCTGAGCTATCATTGCATGTTGTATCGTTAGTTGCCAAGCAAAAGGGTCACCATGTATTCTTTGATAGATGGTTCAACTCCGTAAAACTTTTGATGCATTTGTCAAATGAGGGATATGGTGCAACAGGAACATACATATCTAATCAAAAGCATTTCCCTGGCAAGGACATGTTGAATATTGAGCGCATGGAAAGAGGAACTTCAAAGTTTGCATACTGTCGTGACCATGGCTTGTTGGCATGTAGTTGGATGGATAAGAAGCCTATTTTGTTGGCATGTAGTTGGATGGATAAGAAGCCTATTTTGTTTGCATCAACAAATGTATATGGTATGCATGAAGGAGAGGTCCAAAGACAAATTGGTAATGGATGAAAAGTTGAAGTTCCATGTCGAGAGATTGCTGTCCACCAATACAATAAGTTCAAGGCAGGTTGTCAAGTGTTTGATAGCATGGTGTTGGGATTTGGATATAGTATGGAAATGTTTGGTACTAGTGCAAAGAGGATTGTGAAATCTGCAAATCGTCCTGTACTGACATAATTTGGGCAAGAAGTGAACTAGAAATGCATGCTTTTACTCAAATACATCATCTCCATGCTTTCTCACATGGAGCTAGTTATCTATACATGGCATCTTATTGCCTATTGCATGGCCGAGTATCTTCCATGCCATGTACTCTCGTTTCCATTTATTGTGCTTATATCACCATTTCCACCTTGCTGTTTTAGCTATGCATCCATAACTTCATGCAATTTTATATTTACTAAGATGATTTTTGCTTTGAAAAATGACTTTGCACCATAGATCCTTAGGTGTGAAATGAGGAATTTAAATTTAGTTTGGATATGTTTGATTTTTTTTTCCTCTCATATGATGCAAGAAAAGAAAATAAGCATGTCTTTTCATACCATAGTGTCTTGTTGTGCTAATTTGACAAATGAAAAATCTTTCAATCTCATGCATAACAGTTTTTCTTCCTAGCTAGTGTTATCCTTGACAAGCCCTATGAAGGAAATTTTCATTGGACGATTCTATGAATCATGGTATTTTTTGGTTTTAGGATTAAAAAGGACGTTGTAGCATCCTGTTTTGGTACCAAACTAGTGCATGAAGATTCACAGAGATACCTACATGAAGGTTTTGATAGAGAGAAAGGGGAAGATGCATACCTACATGTGAGGAGGTTTGAGCAATACTAGAAAGTAGCTTGAACTTGAGATGTGGAAGAGCCAGAGCTGAGTGAAATTCACAGAGATGCTTTCATACCTACATGAAGGTTTTGATGGAGAGAAAGAGGAAGATGCATACCTACATGTGAGGAGGTTTGAGCAATATTAGAAAGTAGCCTAACTTGAGATGTGGAAGAGCCAGAGCTGACTGAAATTCACAGATATGCTTTCATGAATACCTTCAAAGAAAGAGCCACGGAGTGGTTATCAAGATATCAAAGACAACCATTTCCATACCTATAAAGAAGTCATGACTGCTTTTCTGGGAAGATTTTGTAAAATAAAATTTGTAACTCAACTATGTGATCAAATGAGAGAGCTCCATCAAGACGATATGGATGTGGAAGCTTCTGTAGCCAAAGGTAATAAGATTAAGTCAGACAGTGGGGCGGAACAAACCCAACCCTCCATTATGTTGCTGATTGGTTTTTCCAAGGGCTTAAGCTAAATATCCACGCATCAGTTAGTACAAAATAAGCGAATACTGAAGAAGAGTTTGAGGAACTAGTGGAGCTGGCCAAAAATCGCAAAATAGTCAAAAAAGGAGACAAAAAGAAGAAGCCTAAGAAGAGTGTCACCACTAAAGAGGATGATTCAAGAGACTCTTCGCAAGACACACTAGTGACAATGAAAAAGAAGAGAACCGCGCAGGCACAAGGAAGCCTCGGTGAATTGATGCTACAGGTAAAGTAGTTGATGCAAGAAATGAAAAAGAGCAAGGTCACAGAATTCCGCAAGACTGTGTTCTATTCCCAATGCAAGCAAGAAGGTCACCTCAAGGAGGAATACACTGCACCACCAACTTGCACCATCTATAATATGTACAATCATAGTATATCTATATGCATGCTCTAATATGTGAGAGGATCCCACTTCATAAACTTGAAGAGTAGATTTTCAGTCTACAATCTCTAACAAATTTTGGTTTGATTTGCAAAAATTTAACCATTAGCCCATTTTTCACAAAAAGCTAACATGGCAATTCTTAGAGGGACCCTTTTTGAGTCCAAATTTTGCCTAGTGGAAAGAAGAAAGTGCATGCGGATCTCTCTGACGCAAGGGGATCAGTAAAGCTCTCTTGGAGACCAGTCCATGCTAAAAGATTTAACATGTCAAAAGGCTTCGATGATGACGAAGAGGACATAATACTTAATGAACATGTGGACCTAGTGCCCTTGTACATGTTAAATGTGTGTGAAGTAATAAGACATTATACAGAAGCAGAAAGTGAAAAGAAGATAGCATCGAACAATCAAATAAAGTGTAAGATTCCTCCCTCCAACTTTTGAGGTGTACAGGTGTAAGAACCTCCCCTTCTGATCTTGTAATTATTCCCCTCTTTGAAATAAAAGAAAGATTCTGTTTTACCATGTTTTAGCCTAGAGAGAGAAAATATCTAGAGAGAGGTAATCCAAAATTGAGATATTTTTTTATATAAAAATCCTCCTAGTGTCTAAAATGGTTTCCCTTGAAACAGAAATTCAAAAAGAATTTTCCAATGTGTAATTGGAATTAATTGAAAAGAAGTATAAAGGACCTTAGCCTAAGGGTCTAGATTTTCAGAAATTTTTGGATTATGGTCCAATTAAGGTTCCTATGGGCCAATAGGATCAATCCAACTGTGGGGAGGAGATAAATCCAATTTATAAAAGAAAAACCCCCAAAAATGAGTAAATGCTCACATAAGATGAAGAGTTGACTAAGGACAAGATTTATTAGTAAAAAACTATGAGTATTACTAAAAAAATGAGATATTTTGGGTATAATGATTCAATTTTGACACCTTGGTAAGGAGAAGGGAGCTCTTCAAGCCTATTTCACTTGTGTGGTGGAGTTCTAAGCTAAAAAATATTATGATATTTTTATCTCTCCTCTCTCCTAGATCAAACCAAATCAAAAGGGAGCCAAACTAGGTCCAAATCTTGTCCAAATTCAGCCAAACTGAACCTCAAAAATTCTAGAAACTAGTTGGACTTGGTTAGAGGCCTCCCTCACCTATAAATAGATCCTTAGCCCTTTGTAAAAAAATATGAGAACTATACCATGCCAGTATTATACTGAAATAATAATATTTTCTATTATCCTCTAAAAATCATCTACAAATTGAAGAGATTGGAGCTTCTCTCTCTCTTCAATCTTCCTTGGTGACTCCAACAACATACCAAACCAATTGATTGGTTGGGGGCCTCTACTGTAACGTACCCATCTTCACTAATAAGAAATGTCCATGTAATTATGAGTTTTTATGGTATAAATATCAATGATTTTATTATTTGAGTCATTTCTTCTTAGAATCTTCAAATTCTGAGCCCAAATTTGGAATCTGCGCGTGATTTTACCCTATTATAGGATTTTACAGCATCCAAAACGGACACCGGATCAAGCCTATACGCTAAATTCAATCATTTTGGTTAAAAAACGGCGACCTTTAAACCTTAACAAATGCACAACCGCACGTCCGATTGACGAACGGTCTGAACCCCTGTGACCAGGACAACCTCCCGGACAAAAAAAAAAATTTCGCCCCCCGGGGCGGTCCGACACGCAAATCGAGGCGGGCGTCCCAAATTTGGGTACCCTGCCCCAAAATTTGGTCCGTACACACTTACTAGGGCGCCTGTACAATGGCCGCCCAAGAACCAAAGGATGGCCGCCCACTGTCGAGTCCACGCATACCCTTAGATGGACACCAAGACCAGATAAGGTACATGCGTACCACTCCTTTCCCAGACAACCGACACCGTACCTTTCCCCTAGACCCATGCAGGCCACTGATCCATAGCCTTTGAAGGTACACCGTCCTTTTGTCCTTGCTTTGCGCAGCGCCCGTACCCTCACCCCTCAGGTATATAAACCCCCGCCGGGGTGCTCCACAGACGGCACACATTTCTGTGTAGCGTATGCCCTGTTGTGCCGCCACCCGTACCGCCGTCCGTCCCTGTGTAGCGTACTTTCTGCAAGTACAGCCGCCCTTGCAGCCACCCCTCTCACACCCCCTCATTTGGCTCTTTTCAGATAAGCCAATTTTCCTCCATCCCCCTCTTGCTAGAGGCCACTGTCCTTAACTCTTCTCCCCCCCCTCGTGTGAATAGACTTACAGAGAGGCTTGCAGCAACCCCTCCTAGCCCTCTCCACGTTTTTGCCTTTGCCCTTAAGGACATCTCACAATCCCCCCCCCATTTGCGTAGACTTTAGTAGTAAGGGTTTTTTGACTCAAGCGAGGGTTCGTGCGCCATATTCTTTTGCTCATACGGTGAGCAAACGAGCTCGGAATTCAGATCCGACTGAAGCGTTTCGATCGCAGCAGTGAGCTCTACAAGGCGACGCCTAAGATGGCCTCATCTTGGAGACGACAAAATATTGCCTCAAGAGGGGCACGTAACAACGAGATGGAGGGAGATGCGCCCAATGCGGCTCCAGTCCTCCCTTTTCAAGCCCCTCAAGGAAATGGTGGCCAGGTTAGCTTGGTTAATTTTAAAAAGAAGATATTTTTCCTTAAATTAGTATTAATAAATGGTGTCTTTTCCTTTTAAAATGACGACATAAAAATTATATGAAGTTACGAATTATGTGATGTTGTATTCAATAAATTGCATTGAAATTGTTATCTTCATGAATTGTGAATGCTATACTTAGAAAACTGCATTGAAGTTGTTATCTTTAGAATTCAAGATTTTTTTTGGTTTCAACGCTAACTCCGTTCCGTGCTTGTGTAGCCGGGCAGCGTCGTTAGCAAAGCCCGAGAATGGCCCGAGGTATCCCTCATACCTTTGGGAGAATAAGGATCGCCGATTGAGGCGAGAGATTATGAGGCTGCCTAGTTCTGAGGGCCCAGGCTAGTGCGGTAAATTAGCCCCCACCTAGTGCGCAGACATCCCTCTAAGGGGCGGGAGGATCGAGCGATGGAGCCTGAGAGGGCGACAGGCCGGCTTGAGTCCTCGCCAGCGGTCGACGATGAGGTGTATGGTCCCGTAGGGTTTTGCCCAGCATGTAGAGGCTGGAAGGCCGAATTCTAGATCATCGGCAGAATAAGAATAAGAGAGCCGGTTTGGCTTGTATGGAAATGGATTCATGTATAAACTTTTTATATAATTACATCTTGTCTTTGGTATGATTGTATTGTGTAAGAAGGCTGTTTTAACGAACCTTGTGAAGAAGGACCCTAATTAAGGAATATGTTTATTTATGTCAAACAGTTTGGGAGGATTAATTAGAAAATAAATTGAGGCGTGAGTAGGGTGGAAAGTGGGAGGATGGAATGCCCTGACGGCACCATCCTACGAACCTTGTGAAGAAGGACCCTAATTAAGGAATATGTTTATTTATGTCAAACAGTTTGGGAGGATTAATTAGAAAATAAATTGAGGCATGAGTAGGGTGGAAAGTGGGAGGATGGAATGCCCTGACGGCACCATCCTACGGACGGGTGGACCCGATTAGTCGGGTAGCTTTCCAACAGACTAAGTGAAAGCCTACGCTAGATAATTAGGTTCCTGGGCAACTCTATTCTAGAAGACTAGGCCAGCCGGCCGGCCGGCTGTGCCTTGCATAAGATGAGGAAAAAAGCGTTGTCCCTAGAAATCAAGTCTAGTAGTTGCCCAATTTATGATCAATTACCCTATGGGTGATTTGATGTTTAGAAAGTCACGCTCCCCCTGCGGGATAGAGCTAGGTCATACCTATGAATCGTATCCTTGAATCTCTATAGGGTCAAGGTGTCGATGAATAGAAAATTTTTCCCAAGATAAGACTTAGCGGACTATCTTAAGTGTTTCTCCCAATTTTAAAGGGAGGAACCTTACAATTGGTATCAGAGCAAGTTTGGCTCCTAGGAATTGCAGTTTAAGGACTGTTTTGTAATAAATGTTTTACCTAACGTAATGCTAATTAGTAAAGATATCCTACTAAAACAAATAAGTTAAATTGATGTTTTAATGATTGTAGGAAGAGGAAGATGCCTACTCCAAATTTCTAGTTTTCCAATGCATCTTCGAGACTGCTAGTCACTCCTCGAATTTCGAGTTCCGCGACACCATGGTGCAAATATTAGAGAAGATATCCCTCCCTCATTTCTCTCGTATTCAAAGAGGATGGGGTAGAGATTTCTGGAGTCGTGGGCTGAGATACTTCTTCATCCGAGCAGATCAGATTGGGAACCTCACCACCCACCTTAAGCGGATTCGTTGGATTGAGAAGCTGAAGATGATCCGCTTATTTTGGTTTGTCGGTACCCCCAGGGCCGACACCTCGGTGACTATAGATGGGGTTCGCATACCTCAAGATCGTTGGGTGTATGACAAAGTGATGCAGGTCTTACCTGCTGATAGAGTAGCGGTGTTGGGATCTACCCCAATCCAGAGTTTACCACCCTTACCATCAGTTTTTAGAGTCTTAGAAACTACAGCGGAACCCCCATATTTCACCTATGTGGACCGCTCTACCCTTATGTCATAGTCAAGCCTAGGAATTCCCCTTGATGTCAAATAAGACTAATTATATTAGTCTCAGATCTTTGTAATAAAACTTGTCCTTGTAAATAATTGGAAATAGAATAATTTCAATGTTTTACTCTCCGAAAAAATTAAGCGTTGTGCAAATATGAATCTTGTAATCTTAAAATTGTTTTTACAATGATGGCCAGGACGACCACCCTCCACTTCCCAATGCGCTTTATACCGATATCCAGGAGAAGAAGCTCCTGCTCAAGCAAATGCAACCTCCCTCCTTTAAAAGGAGAAGGTTCAAAGGTTGAGAAGGATGCTGAAGTCTGGATTGAGGCGATGGACGATTATTTCTCTGCTGCCGGTACTGGAGTAGCAAATCAATCTATGCTCGCACGGTTTCGCCTCATTGGAGATGCTAAACTCTGGTGGAAACAGTGGTGCCGTGACAAGGAAGTCACCGAGCATTCTCAATTGTGGGAAGACATCAAGTAGGCAGTGAAGGAAAGATATCTTCCTCCATCCCATGAATCCATAAAGATGAATGAGTTTTTTAGTCTTAGACAGTGCAGCTTAACTCTTGAGGATTACTATTCCAAATTTATTACCCTTCCAAAGTATGCCCCAGCTATGACTACTTCCTAGCAAGTGGCTCGTTTCTGCCAAGGGCTAAATGAGCCCCTAGATTCCCGCCTTGAAGCAATGAGGCCAAGCACATTACAGGATGCTCTCATACGAGCTAAGCCCCTTGTGAAAGAAATGAAGGCTAACAAACCGAAGAATAAAAAGAGATCTTACCCTGAGGCAAACCTTAGAGATCAACCCTACAAGAAACCTCAACAGAATTTTCCCTACTACAACAGAGGGCGACAAGGCAACTCTTTTGCCCCCCGCTCATATGTTGCTTCTTCCAGAGAAGGCCCTCTGTGTTTTGAGTGCAATGAGCCGGGACACTTTAGAGCCAACTGTCCCAAGATGGCAACATCATTTCCCTAAAGTAACAGAGGAAATCAAGGCCGTGGAACCCCTACCCACCAAGGTGCAAGAGGCAGTGGCTGTGGCAGAGGCCGCGGAGGAACAGTTGCTAGAACTGCCTGTGTTATAAGTGAAGAACCGACCTTGGAAACGGCTGAAGAAGAGCGTGCCACCGTCCATGCGGCAGTAGAACACCAAGGTCCGAATAAACAATTTGGTGTAATCCAAACCCCCGCCACTCATCACGGTAAGCCATTTCAGTTTTTGATTGATTGTGGCAGTACCCATTCATTCCTTTCTCCTAGGTGCTTGCAAAAATTAAACTTGAGTCAAAAAATAGCTAGAAAAATGATTGTAGAGTTAGCCAGTGGGAAAGAAGTAGTATCTCGCCACTCTGTAGGAAACCTTGATTTTGAGCTGGGTAATGAGCAAACTCATGGTCACTTTAGAGTCTTGCCACTAGGAATTTATGATGGAATCCTTGGGATGGATTGGTTAATTGCAAACAAATCTAGCATTCATTATAACCGGGGGAGTATCACTTTTGAAAATGAGCATGGCCAAGTAATATCTGTTCAGGGGATCATAGGAAAACCTAAGTCTAGGGTAGTCAAGGCAAAACATCTTCTCAAGGGAACACGTAAGGGTCAGCAAGTTTTCTTAGTCAAACTCAACAAAGTCATTGAACCTAGTATGGAGACAGAACCCTCTTGGCTCCAAGAATTCTCTGACATCTTCCCCGACGAGCTTACAGGGTTACCGCCTCCTCGAGAAGTCGACCATGAACTCGAGGTGATCCCTGGAGCTCAACCCGTCTCAAAAACTCCCTATAAAATGTCCCTTCCTGAAGCCATTGAACTTAAGGAGCAACTTTCCCAACTCGTTGAACAAGGATTTGTACGCCCCAGTAGCTCTCCTTGGGGAGCACCTGTTCTTTTCCAAAAAAAGAAGGACGGGACTCTCCACCTCTGCATAGATTATCGAGGGCTCAATCAAGTCACTGTCAAGAATAAGTATCCTATCCCTCGCATCGATGAACTTCTTGACAGGCTTCATGGGGCCAAAGTCTTCTCAAAAATAGATTTGAGGTCTGGTTACTATCAGATCAAAGTCAAGGAAGCAGATATACCCAAAATAGCCTTCAATACCCGTTATGGCCACTATGAGTTTACTATAATGTCATTCGGGTTAACCAATGCTCCTGCAACCTTCAACCGCCTAATGCAAGATATATTCCGCCCGTACTTGGATGAGTTTGTGCTTGTTTTCTTTGATGACATCTTAATCTACTCAAAATCAATGGAAGAGCATGAGGAGCATGTGCGTAGAGTTCTGCAATTGCTGCGCAGACACAAACTCTATGCCAAGAAGAGCAAATGTACCTTCTTTACTCATCAAATTGAGTATCTTGGATTCATCGTCTCCAAGGATGGCATCTCAGTAGACCCTGCCAAGGTCAAGGATATTCTAGAAGGGCCACCCCCTAAATCAGTTCGTGAAGTTCGTGGATTCTTGGGAATCACGGGTTGGTATAGGATTTTTATCAAAGATTATGCCTTGGTAGCTGCACCCTTGACAGATCTTCTTAAGAAGGATTGCAAAATAGTGTGGCTGCCAATCCATCAAAACAGCTTTGATCAGCTAAAAGTCATTATTACTTCTGCCCCAGTCTTAAAGCTTCCTGATTTCTCCAAGGAATTTGAAGTGGTTACCGATGCTAGTAGTCTAGCACTTGGTGGTGTCTTAGGCCAAGAAGGCAGACCAGTCGCTTATACTTCCCGCAAGCTAAAGCAATATGAAGCAAACTATGCCACCCATGATTTGGAACTCTTAGCAGTTGTTCATTGCCTCAAATTATGGAGACATTATCTCTTGGGAGGCAAATTCCAGCTTGTAACTGACCACAAAAGTCTAAAGTGGATCTTTACCCAGCCTAACCTCAACATGCGGCAAAGGAGATGGATTGAAATTCTACAAGAATATGATTTCGACATCAAATTCCGCCCTGGGAAAGATAATGTGGCAGCTGACGCACTTAGCCGCAAATCTTTCTTGAATGCAATTTCAATGCCAAATAATCCCATAAGGTGGAAGAAGTCTCATCTCATGATCCAGATTATCAGAGGATGATAAAGTTAGTAGAAGAAGGGGGACATTCAAAGAAAGAGAAGAATCTAATCAAGGGATACTCCACTCATGAAGGAAGCCTCTACTTCAATCACAGGCTATGTATCCCTAAGGATCCTGCTTTAAAGAAACTAATCCTCCATGAAGCTCATGATAGCCCTGCTCTGCTGTGCAGGACACCCAGGTTATGCAAAAACATTAAATGCGGTAAGAAGGAGCTTTCATTGGGCAGGCTTGAAAAATGATGTGCTTCGGTACTTGAAACAATGTCTCTCATGCCAAAGGATCAAAGCTGAAAGGGTCAAGATGCCTGGAAAGCTTCAACCCTTAGATATTCCCCAAATGAAGTGGGAGTGCATTAGTATGGATTTTGTCACAAGTCTCCCCACTGTTCAAGGAGGATATGACTCCATTCTAGTAGTAGTGGACTTACTTACCAAAGTAGCTCACCTTATACCAGCAAAGAAAACCTTCAAAGCTTCTGATATTGCTCGAATATTCATCAAGGAAGTCCTCAAACTTCATGGTCTCCCAAAAAGGATAGTAAGTGATCGGGATTTTGACTTCACCTCAAAATTCTGGCAGTCTTTATTTCAAGCTCTGGGGACTCAACTTTGCTTTAGCACAGCTTATCATCCAGAGACCGATGGCCAGACTGAGAGAGTCAATCAAGTAATTGAAGACATTCTCAGAGCATAATGTGGACGGGAACCCAGAAGGTGGATTCAATACCTTCCTCTGGTAGAATTTGCCTACAATGCGTCTTATCATCAAAGCATAGGAATGTCACCATTCAAAGCACTCTATGGGCAAGAATGCTTTGAATGTCACCATTCAAAGCACTCTATGGGCAAGAATGCTTGTCTCCTCTAAATTTCTCTGATCCGACCATAAGAGTTGAGGCATCCAGGAAAATGCTCGAAGAAATGGAGGAACAAACCAAGGCTATCCAAAGGGATATTAAAGCTGCCCAAGATCGACCAAAGCATTATGCTGACAACAAGAGGTCTGAAAGGATCTTCAAGGAAGGAGACAAAGTTCTTCTACGAGTGCGACCCAAACGAAGTTCTCTATCACTTGGGAAATATAAGAAGCTCAGCCCTAGGTATTGTGGTCCTTATACAGTTATCAAGTGTCTAGGTAAAAGTGCCTATAAACTCCAACTCCTAGCCCATATCAAAGTCCATAATGTATTTCATGTAAGTTTGTTAAAACCATATGTCCCCAGTCTCGATCATATTCTTGATGATGAACAAGTTGTAATCCCTACTCAAGGAGTCCTTGAATTACAGCCTAGTAGCATCATAGATTCTAGGGAAAGGCAACTCCGAAATAGAACTCTTGTAGAACATCTAGTTAAGTGGAAAGATTACCCTGAAGAGGATGCAACTTGGGAAGATGAAACTACACTCTTAAAGGATTATCCCCAATTCATGACGAGATGAGGACATCTCGATTTCTTTAAGGGGGGAAGAATGTAACGTACCCATCTTCACTAATAAAGAAATGTCCATGTAATTATGAGTTTTTATGGTATAAATATCAATGATTTTATTATTTGAGTCATTTCTACTTAGAATCTTCAAATTCTGAGCCCAAATTTGGAATCTGCGTGCGATTTTACCCTAATGTAGGATTTTACAACATCCAAAACGGACACCGGATCAAGCCTATACGCTAAATTCAATCATTTTAGTTAAAAAACGGCGACCTTTAAACCTTAATAAATGCACGACCGCACGTCCGATTGACGAACGGTCTGAACCCCTGTGACCAGGAGAACCTCCCGGACAAAAAAAATTTTTGCCCCCGGGGCGGTCCGGCACGCAAATCGAGGTGGACGCCCCAAATTTGGGTACCCCGTCCCAAAATTTGGTCCGTACACACTTACTAGGGCGCCCGTACAATGGCCGCCCAAGAACCAAAGGACGGTCGCCCACTGTATAGTCCACGCGTACCCTTAGGTGGACACCCACCAGACGGTGGACACCCAGACCAGATAAGGTACATGCGTACCACTCCTTTCCCAGAGAACCGACACCGTAACTTTCCCCTAGACCCATGCAGGCCACTGATCCATAGCCTTTGAAGGTACACCATCCTTTCGTCCTTGCTTTGCGCAGCGCCCGTACCCTCACCCCTCAGGTATATAAACCCCCGCCGGGGTGCTCCACAGACGGCACACATTTCTGTGTAGCGTATGCCCTGTTGTGCCGCCACCCGTACCGCCGTCCATCCCTGTGTAGCGTACTTGCTGCAAGTACAGCCGCCCTTGCAGCCACCCCTCTCACACCCCCTCATTTGGCTCTTTTCAGATAAGCCAATTTTCCTTTATCCCCCTCTTGCTAGAGGCCACTGTCCTTAACTCTTCTCCCCCCCCATGTGAATAGACTTACAGAGAGGCTTGCAGCAACCCCTCCCAGCCCTCTCCACGTTTTTGCCTTTGCCCTTAAGGACATCTCACAATTCCTCCCCCCCTCCCATTTGCGTAGACTTTAGTAAGGGTTTTTTGACTCAAGCGAGGGTTCGTGCACCATATTCTTTTGCTCATACGGTGAGCACACGAGCTCGGAATTCAGATCTGACTGAAGCGTTTCGATCGCAGCAGTGAGCTCTACTAGGCGACGCCTAAGATGGCCTCATCTCGGAGATGAAAAAATATTGCCTCAAGAGGGACACGTAACAACGAGATGGAGGGAGATGCGCCCAATGCGGCTCCAGTCCTCCCTTTTCAAGCCCCTCAAGGAAATGGTGGCCAAGTTAGCTTGGTTAATTTTAAAAAGAAGAGACTTTTCCTTAAATTAGTATTAATAAATGGTGTCTTTTCCTTTTAAAATGACGACATAAAAATTATATGAAGTTACGAATTATGTGATGTTGTATTCGATAAATTGCGTTGAAATTGTTATCTTCATGAATTGTGAATGCTATACTTAGAAAATTGCATTGAAGTTGTTATCTTTAGAATTCAAGAATTTTTTTGGCTTCAACGCTAACTCCGTTCCGTGCTTGTGTAGCCCGGCGGCGTCGTTAGCAAAGCCCGGTAATGGCCCGAGGTATCCCTCATACCTTTGGGAGAATAAGGATCGCCGATTGAGGCGAGAGATTATGAGGCTGCCTAGTTCTGAGGGCCCAGGCTAGTGCGGTAAATTAGCCCACCCTAGTGCGCAGACATCCCTCTAAGGGGCAGGAGGATCGAGCGATGGAACCTGAGAGGGCTTGAGTCCTCGCCAGCGGCGGCCGACGATGAGGTGTATGGTCCCGTAGGGTGTTGCCCAGCATGTAGAGGCTGGAAGGCCGAATTCTAGATCATCGGCAGAATAAGAATAAGAGAGCCGGTTTGGCTTGTATGGAAATGGATTCATGTATAAACTTTTTATATAATTACATCTTGTCTTTGGTATGATTGTATTGTGTAAGAAGGCTGTTTTAACGAACCTTGTGAAGAAGGATCCTAATTAAGGAATATGTTTATTTATGTCAAACAGTGTGGTAGGATTAATTAGAAAATAAATTGAGGCGTGAGTAGGGTGGAAAGTGGGAGGATGGAATGCCCTGACGGCACCATCCTACGGACGGGTGGACCCAATTAGTCGGGTAGCTTTCCAACAGACTAAGTGAAAGCCTACGCTAGATAATTAGGTTCCTGGGCAACTCTATTCTAGAAGACTAGGCCAGCCCGCTGTGCCTTGCATAAGATGAGGAAAAAAGCGTTGTCCCTAGAAATCAAGTCTAGTAGTTGCCCAATTTATGATCAATTACCCTATGGGTGATTTGATGTTTAGAAAGTCACGCTCCCCCTGCGGGATAGAGCTAGGTCATACCTATGAATCGTATCCTTGAATCTCTATAGGGTCAAGGTGTCGATGAATAGGAAATTTTTTCCAAGATAAGACTTAGCGGACTATCTTAAGTGTTTCTCCCTATTTTAAAGGGAGGAACCTTACATCTACTGTGATCAAAGAATCAAGTAATTTAGGAGGTAAAGTGTGGATTATTGTCTTCTTTTTCTTAAATCTCCAAATGTTTCTTTTCTCAACCCCTCTCAAGCTTGAGAAGCATTAATTTGAATGGTTTTTGAATACTATTGAAGTTCTTTAATGTATTGTAATGAAGAAATACATAAATTTCCATTTATGCTTATTTTATAATGGTTTTTAAGCATTTCTCTCTCTTCCCCAAAGAATGGTCATTCCTATGACCTATTCTCAATTCAAATGAAGCTTCTCATGAAGCATTTCTCTAATCTAAAAGTAAATTATATGCTTGTCTAATTGGAGGCCAAAATAATGGCTTTTAATACTTTTATGCTATTTAATTTATGGTAAAATTAAGAATCAATCCATAATTGGATAATGATCCAATTAGTGGTTATTCTAGTCACATGAATAATACTAAACTTTATTCTTTCAAATTTAATAGCAGCACCGGAGCTATGGTAAAATTTTTGAAAAATAAACACATAAATCATTTTCATTTATATTATGAAAAGAGGACTTCCTACCATATTCTAGGATTAATCATCCTAGATTAATTGAATGATTCTCATTATAATCATGAAAAATTTAATTTTTATGTTTATGCATAAATAGTAATTAGCAAAAGAGGAATTTCTAGTAATTCATTCTTAATGTTAAAAGAGGAATTCCTATGACATTTGGAATTCCATCATTGAGATGGGAAAAGAGAAATTCCTAGCATATTGGAATTAATGAGTATAATTTTAATTAAATTCAAAAAGAAAATTTATATATATTTATTTTATCTATGAGAAATATTTAAATGTTAAAAGAGGAATTCCTATGACATTTGGAATTCCATCATTGAGATGGAAAAAGAGAAATTCCTAGCATATTGGAATTATTGGATAATTCATTTGAATTCAAAGATAAATTTTAGATAAATTTATTTTATCTATGAGAAATATTTAAATATTAAAAGAGGAATTCCTATGACATTTGGAATTCCATCATTTATATGGGAAAAGAGAAATTCCTAGCATATTGAAATAATGGATATTTTATTTTAGATGAATTTATTTTATGAGAAATAATTGACAAAAAAATAGAAATTTCCATGACATTGGAATGCAAATAATCAATTGCAAAAAGAGGAATTCCCATGGTATTTGAGATCCAAGAGATTAAATGGGAAGAAGAGGAAATTTTAGTATAATTCAATTTATGATTATTTACCAAAAGTGGAAATATGGGTAGAATTGATTTCTACAAATCCCATGAATTCTTTTATTCAAAAGAGGAATATTGAATATAATTCAATTGAGGAATTGAGAAGGAATATGGAAATGGTCGTTGAGAAAAAGAACCTTTTATTAGGCCAAACAATTGGTAGAAATTTAGAAAAAGTCCCATTATCGGTATCAAACTAGAAAAAGCTATTAAATGGGAATAACATGTGAATGGATGTGATAAGATGTGTATGGGATGCGATAGGATGTGAATGAAGGTGATAAGATGAAAATAGGATGTGATAAGATGTGATGTAATGAAATGGATGTGGATGTGAATAATGAGATGAGAGGATATGTGAAAGGGTGAGATGGGAAGTACATGGATGTGGAAGTGGATATGTATGTGGATGTATGGATGTGTATGTGTATGTGGAAGAATGAATGTGCATGTGTATGTGGAAGAATGGATGTGGATGTGTATGTGGATGTATGGATGTGGATGTGTATGTGGAAGAATGGATGTGGATGTATATGTGAAAGAATGTGGATGTGGATGTATGGATGTGGATGTGTATGTGGATGTATGGATGTGGATGTGTATGTGGAAGAATGAATGTGGATGTGTATGTGGAAGAATGGATGTGGATGTATGGATGTGGATGTGTATGTGGATGTATGGATGTGGATGTGTATGTGGAAGAATGGATGTGGATGTATGGATGTGGATGTGTATATGGATGTAGGGATGTGGATGTGTATGTGGAAGAATGGATGTGTATGTGTATGTGGATATATGGATGTGGATGTGTATGTGGAAGAATGAATGTGGATGTGTATGTGGAAGATGTGGATGTGTATGTGGATATATGGATGTGGATGTGTATGTGGAAGAATGAATGTGGATGTGTATGTGGAAGAATGGATGAAGATGTATAGATGTGGATGTGTATGTGGATGTATGGATGTGGATGTGTATGTGGATGTATGGATGTGGATGTAGGGATGTGGATGTGTATGTGGAAGAATGGATATGGATGTGTATGTATGTGGATGTATGGATGTGGATGTGTATGTGGAAGAATGGATGTGGATGTGTATGTGAAAGAATGGATGTGGATGTGCATGTGAGAGGATGTGAGTAAATTGATGAGATGTAGTGTAATGTGAATCGGGATAGATGTGTATGAATGGATAAGATGTGAATGAATGTGATGGATGAGATGTGAATATGGGTAGAGATGAGGATAAATGAGGAAAGATGCGATGAGATGGAAAATGATGTGAATATATATAGATGCGAGTGGATGAGATCTGATGAGGATGAATGAGGAAAGATGCGATGAGATGGAAAATGATGTGATTGGATGAGAATGGGAATACATATGAAATGGATGTGGATTAAGTAATGTGGATTGATGTGGAACAATGTGGAAAGACGAGAGTTCGTTATAGAAAATATATCCTATTTTTAAATGAGTGTTTCATGTCAAGAATGCTGGGAAAGCATTTTGATCGTCTTGTGATTAAGGTCATGGTGGAGACCTAACTGATAAAGTTGCAACAGCTGTGACGGAGAGTCAACGGAGGACGTCTCGCGTAGCAAGGTCGTCCGAGGTCTTGACCAGCCTCGGTTTAAATGGTGAGCTTCTGGTACAGTGGATGAGGGACCAAGGAAGCAGCCTATGAGTGAAGCGCTAGGTGACCTGCGAAGGATCCTAGAGGGTGCTGACCATACGGTGCTTGGGCTCTGGGTTGCTGCTGCGAAGATACCCACATGTGCGTCGGGGAAGATATTGGAACAAAGAGTAAGAGTTGTTTTCTGAAACCGAGCATGGGTTTGGTTGATTGACCTTGCTGGTCCTCAACGGATGAGTCCATGGCTCTTTTATATGGATCTCTTGGTTGATCTTGCTGATCTTCAACAAAGATTCCATCTTGATTTTTATAAGTGAATATATTGTCAGGTACTATGAGCTAGGAACTATCGAAAAGGGCCCTGAGGAACAGGTGGTGAGCATTCTCGTTGCCAATGATGCCATAGGTACACCGATGAAGGAATGATTGGAAATTAGGATTCAATCGGATATTTTGGAGGATTATGATCAGTGACACTATGGTTTCATTAAATGATTGTTTTAAAGATAACGGAATCTGTGAAAAAGGCAATTCATATTGGGTGTGTAAGTGGTGTGACTGGCGTTAAATTTGCATGAATATCTGGCTAGGCGGCCTAGGAACTCTTTTCCCTGGTACCCGGGACAAAACCTAACCAAATTCCTAATTGGATCCCATCACTACAGTGGTTGGGTGGTTGGCTAACCCATGGGATTGTTGGATGGGGTTAGGCTAGATTGATGGATCCGTAAAACGAGATTCAATTCTGTTATAGTACGATAGATGAAGTAAATCCGGGATAGTAATTGTTCTATGGAAAAAGAATCAGCGGTTGTGCCTCTCGATGGGGAAAAAAGCATTGGTTTCTATGATCCAAGTGCAAGTTTCTTCCTTGATCTGACAAAGAGACTCACAGGTTCGGTCGGATCAGTTTGGTCAGTAATGACCCTGACTACGTTAGAGTAAAAATATCTTGGAGAAATCGCACGTGCTTTCCAAGCGAGGGAAGTTTTTCCGGGTTCGGTTTTGAAAAAACCGAGGGATTAGTCTCTTGTCCGGATATTTCCGGGTGAGGCCCCGAGTGAGGGACCCTGCACCACGTAAGGAGTGCTACTTTTGCTGCTAGCACCCCCAAATCCGTTGCAGTGTGGAGGGGGCAAGGATCTTTCATGAAGAAGGAAGGAGATGCTGAAAAGATAGAGGGATCAAAATTGAGCAAAACCTTGAAGAAGAAAACCTCAGAAGAAATCAAGTGGGCCCATAATTTGGAGCAAGAAGAAGAGATCCAAGATTGCATGCAAAAGGAAAAGGAGAGCCAAGAAAACAATGCAGCAAAGGTGAGCCTAGACAAATTACAAGAGGTAAATCTAGGGGATGGAAAAGAAGAAAAGCTTGTAAAGGTAAGGCTTGAACTGGAAGATGAATTCAAACAAGAGTTGGTATCCCTGCTAAACGAATGCCATGTCTTTGCTTGGTCGTATACGAAGACATGGAGTGTACACCATCAACATCAGACAACAGAGGTATAGAATGAACCTGAATTATGCAAAACAAGTAAAAGAAGATATTGACATATTATTGAGAGTGGGTTTCATAGTGCCAATGGAAAAAGCTTCCTGAATATCCTCAATTGTGGTGGTTCCCAAAAAGAATATGAAAATTAGGATCTATGTAGATTACCACAACTTGAATGATGCAACTAATCTAGATCCTTTTCCACTCCCTTTCATGGACTCCTTGCTAGATGAGGTAGCTAGAAAGGATATGTACTCCTTTGTAGATGGATTTAGTGGATTCAACCAGGTGAAGATGGCTTTAGAAGACATGGAGAAGACCACATTTGTCACCGAATGGGGTGTCTTTGTGGCAATTGTTATCATGTTTGGCTTTAAAAATGCACCTACTACCTTCTAGAGAATGGTGCAAGAAATTCTTTATGACTATCTGATAGACTTCATGAAAGCATTTGTGGATGATTTCAGCATGCCCGAAGATAAGGCAAAGCACATAGATCTATCATTTAAGGTTATGTTTACATAGGTGTAGATATTCAAGGTTGAAGTTGAATTCGACCAAGTGTGCTTTTGTAGTAAACTCCAGAACACTGTTAGGTCACATTGTGTTAGCCCAAGGATTGGCCATAGATCCGCAACTAAGGCAGAGGCCATATCCAAAATGTCTACTCCCCAGAACATCAAGCAACTTGAAAGATTCCTTGCAAGATTTTTGAAGTATCTAGCCCATATAGCCTACCCATTATATGCACTGACCAAGAAGGATGAAAAGTATGAACGGAGCCCAGAGTGTCAAAAGGAATTTCAGTGGGCTGAAAAGCATGGTGTCATCCGCAACAGTAATGACCAATTTGATTTTTTGTAGGTAGAAAGGTTAAATATAAGGTTAATGTCCAATTTTAGAAAGAAGAGCTTGTACGTAAAGTAAAGCAAGTTATTTTTTCTTGATGTTTGATCACCACAAAAAGATATTTTGAGTATAATCAATTAATATACACCAAGAGGAATCATGGGCTCACGTGTGGGGAAAAATTGGACCCAATCTCTTTTTGCACTGGGGGGGAGCGTTACATCCATGGCTTACATGCCATACTATTAATGTTTTATTGAGGTCTCTTGCTCTTTGTTACAACATGGCTTAAAATAGATAGGCATAGTCTATGGCTAAATCTTGTTTAGGATACCTATAGGGATCATATTGTTGCTTGTATAGGTCTTACTATTTATAAGACTCATAGCCCTCTTAATCTTGAGTTTCTATAGTCATTGAGTACTACTGTACTATGATTCTTGGAGAAACTAACTGAGTTGGGATTGAGGTGGTAGTATCGAAGCTGGATATGGCAATCATTGAGTACTACTGTACTATGATTCTTACTATTTATAAGACTCATAGCCCTCTTAATCTTGAGTTTCTATAGTCATTGAGTACTACTGTACTATGATTCTTGGAGAAACTAACTGAGTTGGGATTGAGGTGGTAGTATTGAAGCTGGATATGGCAATTATGGGGGTCTATACAAACCTTGGTAAGGGGTTTTGGTATAGGTAGGCACTACATCTTGTGCTAGTTTGAGGAGTGACTAGTGGAGATGGTAAGGCTAATGGTTGAGGAGTGACGTGGGAATGGTAAGGCTACTTTTTAAGGAGTGACTAGTAAGGGTGGCAAGGCTAATGTCTACCTTAGGAGAAATTTTTGTGGCTCACTAGAGTTCACCCTATTGGATTTCCTTTTATACAATATGTTGTATCATGGTCCATGTGTTGCTAGTAAGAGCACAAATTTATTGCTTCTAGGCCTTAGTAATGTACACTTTGTACTTCTATGTTTTTGGTAGAAAATTACACACCAAACCATATCTCTCCATGGGAGACAAGTGTGGGTGCCTAGCTTAAGGGGCTAGCCTTGAGAGGTTTCCCTTGGGGAAACAAATGTGGGGTCTAACTTAAGGGGCTATCCTTGAGGTTTTTCTTGGGGTTGGCCCTAGCATAATTGGTTAAGAAATGTTTTTGCCAACTCATCCATGCTCATGTTCTTAATTGTCACTCTAGCTATGTAAAAGGTGTGCTTACGATGTCATTTGAAGGGGGGTTATATAAATCCCTCTACTTTAGGCCATATGGGGTTTTTTTCCCTATGGGTTTAGGCTATATATTTTCAAATGGAACTTATCTTATACCTTTCTCACTATGAGGCCATAGGCTTCTTACTGCCTGTGTGGTAAATACTATTGCCCTTGTGGATCCCTTGGTTTTAATGTAGTCGTAATCATTGGGTCATGTTCCTTTTGTTATACATCCAAACAAAGAGGAGATGGAATTGGTTTCGTGGTAAAGAAGCTTCTAGATATGGGTTTCTCCTATAGAAGATGTTTCTACTACTTGTGATGTGTGTTCTTTTGCTATTAGGTGTTTTGTGGGATGATTGTCCCTAAATAATGGTAAGAAAAAGAGACACATCTCTATTACCATAATTGTGGTTGTTGGTTATGGCTAGCTTGTAAGATTCCTCCCCCAGCCCCTCAAGATGTGCAGTTTCCTCTTTTCAGAATAATAACAGATCTTGTTTCTATTTGTTTTGACCTAGAGAGAGAGAAAATGTTCTAGAGAGAGGTAATTCAGCTTCTAGATATCTTTGCATGGAAAATATCCCTTCTTATTAAAATGATTTTCCCTAAAACAAAAATTCAAAAAAGAACTTTCCAGTGTGCAATTGGAATAAATTGAAATAGATAAAAAGGACCTTAGCCTGAGGGTCCAGATTTTTTGAAAATTTTGGATTAAGGTTCCTATGGACCAATAAGATTAATCCAAATGTAGAGAGGAGATAAATTGAATAATAAAAGAAAAATCCCCCAAAAATGAGTAAATACTCACATAAGATGAAGAGTTGAGTAAGGACAAGGTTTATTAGTTAAAAAAGAAGAGATATTTAGAGGAAATGATGCATTTTTTACACCTCAGTGTGGGGAATTCCCCTCATGAAGGAGACGCCTATTTCACATGTGTGGATGATTTTGAAACTCACTAACAATGAGATATTTTTATCTCTCCTCTCTCCTGTTTCAACTAGAAAAAGTAAGCTAAACTGACCCAAAAATGGTCAAAAATTGACCAAACTGATCTGGAAAATTCTAGAATCAATTTGCTTAGTTAGAGGCTCATTTTTTCCTATAAATAGAAGCCTCCCACTTTGTAAAAGGTTTATAGTGTTTTATGCACTGTTACTCTACTCCTCCCCAGAGCCAAAAACATTGAAATCATTGATAATTCACTTGTTTTTAACTAATTCCTCTACAAAGAATTGGTGGCCACTCTTGATCCAAGCAAGAGTAGAACCCTCAATCCCTCAAGCCAAAGGAAAGCTCACAAAAACTCCATGTAAGTTAGAAATTCTACTTTTTTTAATTCTATTCTATGGTTTTGTGAATTCTTGTTTGTTTTAATGTGAAATTGGATGTTATGCCTTGATGGAAAGGCTTCCCCCTTCTCTTCATTGTGAATTCAGCCCTTCTTTATCCAAGATGTGTAATCAAATAAATAGAGTTAAACTTGTCGTATTGTTTTCTCTTTAAAAAATGAGAATTGATTAGATTGGAGTGCTAAATTCATCTTGGGGAAAATTCTAAGTAGATTTAAAATGTATAAATTGAGAAATGGTCAGCTATACAAAGGAGGTTATGGGAAAATTTTCTTAAATTTTGTGGAAAAAAGTTTTATCGTTATGTTATTCAAAAAGAGTAATCCCCTCCGTTTGTGTATTATAAAAGTGTTATTTTCATTCTATGCATAAAAAGATGCATATTGGAAATTCTTTTTATTATAAAAGTGTTATTTTCATTTAATTTTGATTTTATGCATAGAAAGATGCATAAAGGAATTTATTTTTATTTCAAAAGAGTTATTCTCATTAATTTTGATTTTATGCATAGAAAGGTGCATAAAGGAATTTATTTTTATTTCAAAAGAGTTATTCTCATTAATTTTGATTTTATGCATAGAAAGGTGCATAAAGGAATTTATTTTTATTTCAAAAGAGGTATTCTCATTAATTTTGATTTTATGCATAGAAAGGTGCATAAAGGAGTTTATTTTTATTGCAAAAGAGTTACTCTCATTAATTTTGATTTTATGCATAGAAAGATGCATAAAGAATTTTTTTTTATTTCAAAAGAGTTATTCTCATTAAATTTTATTTTATGCATAGAAAGATGCATAAAAGAATTTATTTTTATTTCGAAAAGTGTTATTTTCAATAAATTTATTTTATGCATAGAAAGATGCATAAAGGATTTATTTTTGTTTTGAAAAGTGTTATTTTCATTAAAATTGAATTTATGCATAAAAAGATGCATAAAAATATTTATTTTTATTTTAAAGTGTTATTCCCATTAAATTTGATTTTTTGCATAGAAAGATTCATAAAGGATTTATTTTTATTTCGAAAAGTGTTATTTTCCTTAAAATTGAATTTATGCATAGAAAGATGCATAAAAAGATTTATAATATACTTTAGTATTGAGGGGGGGTCGACCCGTTCGTGGCTCCAATGATGGTGTATTGTGCTGTGCTTGTCTCTTTTGCAGATTATCTTGTGGAATGATGTATCATTCAGTTGTTATGTGCAATGTGGCATGTTTTAAGTGTGACGTGCGTATGGTACACGAGACCGTGCCCAAGGATGTTCACACCACCTAGCTGGTGTAGTTTCACCAAACCCCTCTCAGAAGAGGCAATGGAATCTCTTCTATATCTCATAGTAGACTAGGCAACTAAGCATCTAATGCGCCTCATCTTACACTTGTCCTATGTCGCATACTTTGCATATTCGATTCTCTTGTGAGGTATCATCAGCTCTACTTTGTCAGTCTCGACTCTGAGGTGGTGAGAGGAGGATAACCTGAGCTGGCCAATCACATGGCATGTGACATATGTATCTGTATGTATCTCAAGATCTCAATGAATCTATCCCCCGAAACTCTCATGAAGTGGTCCATGTAAAATTGGGATTTCGTGCCAAGCTTCGGAGAAGGAGACTCCCACGTCCGATGTATGAGAAGCCCTAGTAGATTGAACTAGATATTCTAATTAATCTCCTATTGTGAGAGGCGATCGATTTTGAGGTTGTGTGCATCAAATCAATCAACTACCTTGGGGTACCATGTTGGCGAGGATAATGATGGTGATGGTGTTGATGAGGAGGAGGGTAGTATAGCTTGTCTACTCGCTCCCTTTTCTTCTCCTGATGTAATTGCATAGAAGACTCTATGCTAGTCCCGGTAGAAGATCCTTGTCAAGTGTATATGCATGCTAGATGTGAGGTGAAAAAAAGAAAGAAATACCTGCCTCTATAGCCCTTCCACCTCGCAAACTTAGAATAAAACACACGAACGGGGGCACCACCAGCCACCGGCTGGAACAATTCTCTCACTCACCACCCAACCCATGCCAGAACCCACGCCAGACAGACAGCCCAAAACAGGGGCACCATAGACAAAGCAAACACCCAACAATATATTTCCAGATCAAAACATTTTACAAGCTTCTCCCGACACAGAAGCTTTACTCACACAACCCACAAACAAAACACTCAGGCCTGTCAGCCGAGGATACACCACATCCCTGATCACCACATGATCCACTCGCCTGCCTGCTGTACCAATCACATCAGAATGAACCCGGCCACGCTCACTCCAGAAGGCGCCCACACCAGCTAACCCTCGAGTCCTCTCTGACCCATCACCTCTGCATGTGTCGTCAGCAGCAGCTTCACTCCACCATCATCTCTCTCACTCTCTGTACTGATCCTCTGTCAGCTTCACAACAAACCCAGGCAGCTTATCTGCCTTGCTACCGGCCCACCACCAAGCAGCAACACTTCATCTCTGTCCACTTCACTCGGCACCCACTGTCCTCTGTCCTGTCTCCTAGGCGGCCCACACCAGCCTGCCTGACACTTGCAGCTTATCTGCTCCCCTTCACTCCCACGCTTTAACACCAGCAGCTCAAACAACAACACCTCCTCACATGGCTGCGCCCTCTCTACCCATGACTTAGCCTGCAGCTTCCACATACTGCAGACCTCAGCTGCGCTCCAGACTCCAGTCCACAAGCGGCCTCTACACTACACCCCACGAGTCAGCATCCACAGTTCATCCCACAGCTCTCTCCACAGGGCTGCGCTCCACACGCCTCTCACTTCAGCTGCGCTCCACGAGTCACCAGCTGTCTTCACACGGGAGGGTCTCCAGCACTTCTGCAGTCCATCACTCTAGACCAGCTGCGCTCCACACCTCTCTTTCTGCAGCAGCCTTCGCCTGCAGCATTCGTCGCCCAAGAAGCCCCCCACTGAAACAACTCGGCCGCTTTCGCTTTTCTGCAGCACACGCCGACTTCACCACCTTCGACCGGCTTCCAGAACGCTAGCGTTGGCAGCCCTTCAGCGTTCCACGCCACCTTTTCTTTTTTTGGCCATTTAATATTATATATTTGTTTTCTATTTTGCCTAACATGGCCACCCCAACCTTTTCACACTCATATGTCCATGGCACATGGCCCCTTCATATTTATTTGCCCATCATGCCATACCTTCAACACAAACCGGCTAGTGCCCATGCATCCTTTGGACACGCACACAAATTCAAGACGACCGAGCAGCTTAAATCAACCCAGCGAACCTCTCACCGGACAGGCCTGCAACCAGCCCAAAACCAAATCTGTCCACACTAAACACCTGGCCAGGCATTCCACGGCCAAATTCTTACACACGCCACGCATCCATATGTACACTGACCAGAAAGACGTCTCAGAAAAACGCCTGACATACTTTGCCACCCCCCCCATCTGCTAGAGCATTCATGCTCAGCAGCATTAGACAATTCCAGTAGCTATCCACCAGGATCAAAAGGAAACAGTAACTCACCATCCCATTCCCCAGTATCTGTTAAACACCATGGCTGCATCACCGCACACCAAACATCAACCACATGCATCAGAAAATCATCCACGTCCACTTCATCCACAACAAACCTCCCTGTCTTCAAAACATGTGTCATTGCAGCATTTAGCATCCCATCCATCAACACCTGTGAAGGCAAGCTTCCAGCATTTTGACCTTTCTGCACACCAAAATCCAGATCCTCTCCAATGGGAGTGTCCACCAGCACTTCCAGCTCCACTGGTTTAGGCATCTCTTCACAACCATTCAGCCCAACTAGCTCAGAATCCTTGTCATCCATGCACTTTGCCTTCAGCATCTCAGCAACTCGCAAAGAAGCCTTAGCTACATTCTCGACCATGTCAGCATCCATCTCCACCTCTGGTTCCTGCTCATCAAGGCTAGCAACTTCCCAAATATCAACCTCAGGCACACTACTCACCTCACAACGCTCTTCATCAGCCAAATCTTCATGCATACCTTCTTCAGTGTTGCCAACCCCCCTGGTATCATCGTCTAAAGACTCCTCAGCATCTAATCCATCCACATCATCCATACCATTCATCGCAGGTACCATACCATCATCAAGCTGTCCAAGAAAATCCATAATGATAGGATCTTCCTCCACGCTCTCCACATCCGCATCCGTTTTCACTTCGTCAGAAGTCTCTACCCCATCCTCCTCCCTCTCCGTATCTAGCAAAGAATCATCCTCAAAGCATGCTGTATCCAGCTCCTTTTCCTTCTTCTCATCAGCCAATCCCAAAGCATCATCCTCGTTGCTTCCCTGTGCATGCATATCATCCAGATCCAAATGATCTTCAATAGAACCTTTCAACTCACTGTCCTGTACAACCACCACGTCCAAATCCAAAGAAGAATCCACTGGTAACTCCTCATCTGCACTTTGCTCCTTCACCTGCTTCTCTTCCACCTGCACATGCTTTTCAAACTTTGGAAAAAAATCAGAAGGCATATAAAACATACCCCTTTGAACCTGTATCGGCCTTTGAGGCTCCTGTCTGATCAAACCTTGCATAGGACTCTTACCCACCTCAACCAGATTCACCTGCTTATCCCTCGCAGACACAACACCTTCATACGGATATATATCCATCTCCATCTGCTTCAAAACCTTGCCTTCCTTTTCCCTAGCAATGCTAACAGCATCATCAAATGACCTGGGATTCTTTAACTCAACCCTGACCCTCAAATGGGGTAGCAAACCATCAATAAACAAGCTCTTCTTCAAAAACATTGGAGGAACTTCCTGCTTCAATGTCACACACCACTTACCCCACAAACATGTAAATACCTTCACAAAATCATCCAGTGATTGCCCATGTACTTGCTTCAAGATGCTCAGCTCCTGCCAAAGCACGCCAGAATCCTCCACTTGCTGAAAACGCTCCAAAAGCCCTTCCTTCAACCTGTCCAAGGTCAAAACACCAGCATCCTGTGCTTCAAAACCCTTCAGCCAGCTTCGGGCATCTCCCTTCAAGAAAATCTTTATCAGCTTCAGAACCTGCTCTTCATCTGTCACATGGTTTCTAATGCATGCCAGCTCCATCTGCTCCAAAAAGTCAACCACATCTTCACCTTCCCGGCCATGAAACTCCGGATAAGACCACATCATGACAGCCTGTACGATCCCTGAGCTCTCCTCAGTGGAACACACGCCCTTCTAGGCACAAAACAACGCCAGAGCCACTCCTCAGTGGGGGCACCAGAAGGATGTGAGGTGAAAAAAAGAAAGAAATACCTGCCTCTATAGCCCTTCCACCTCGCAAACTTAGAATAACACACACGAACGGGGGCACCACCAGCCACCGGCTGGAACAATTCTCTCACTCACCACCCAACCCACGCCAGACAGACAGCCCAAAACAGGGGCACCATAGACAAAGCAAACACCCAACAATATATTTCCAGATCAAAACATTTTACAAGCTTCTCCCGACACAGAAGCTTTACTCACACAACCCACAAACAAAACACTCAGGCCTGTCAGCCGAGGATACACCACATCCCTGATCACCACATGATCCACTCGCCTGCCTGCTGTACCAATCACATCAGAATGAACCCGGCCACGCTCACTCCAGAAGGCGCCCACACCAGCTAACCCTCGAGTCCTCTCTGACCCATCACCTCTGCATGTGTCGTCAGCAGCAGCTTCACTCCACCATCATCTCTCTCACTCTCTGTGCTGATCCTCTGTCAGCTTCACAACAAACCCAGGCAGCTTATCTGCCTTGCTACCGGCCCACCACCAAGCAGCAACACTTCATCTCTGTCCACTTCACTCGGCACCCACTGTCCTCTGTCCTGTCTCCTAGGCGGCCCACACCAGCCTGCCTGACACTTGCAGCTTATCTGCTCCCCTTCACTCCCACGCTTTAACACCAGCAGCTCAAACAACAACACCTCCTCACATGGCTGCGCCCTCTCTACCCATGACTTAGCCTGCAGCTTCCACATACTGCAGACCTCAGCTGCGCTCCAGACTCCAGTCCACAAGCGGCCTCTACACTACACCCCACGAGTCAGCATCCACAGTTCATCCCACAGCTCTCTCCACAGGGCTGCGCTCCACACGCCTCTCACTTCAGCTGCGCTCCACGAGTCACCAGCTGTCTTCACACGGGAGGGTCTCCAGCACTTCTGCAGTCCATACCTCTAGACCAGCTGCGCTCCACACCTCTCTTTCTGTAGCAGCCTTCGCCTGCAGCATTCGTCGCCCAAGAAGCCCCCCACTGAAACAACTCGGCCGCTTTCGCTTTTCTGCAGCACACGCCGACTTCACCACCTTCGACCGGCTTCCAGAACGCTAGCGTTGGCAGCCCTTCAGCGTTCCACGCCACCTTTTCTTTTTTTGGCCATTTAATATTATATATTTGTTTTCTATTTTGCCTAACATGGCCACCCCAACCTTTTCACACTCATATGTCCATGGCACATGGCCCCTTCATATTTATTTGCCCATCATGCCATACCTTCAACACAAACCGGCTAGTGCCCATGCATCCTTTGGACACGCACACAAATTCAAGACGACCGAGCAGCTTAAATCAACCCAGCGAACCTCTCACCGGACAGGCCTGCAACCAGCCCAAAACCAAATCTGTCCACACTAAACACCTGGCCAGGCATTCCACGGCCAAATTCTTACACACGCCACGCATCCATATGTACACTGACCAGAAAGACGTCTCAGAAAAACGCCTGACACTAGATATAGGTGAACATCTAATCAAAGCTTTGTTGAGTCACTCACTAAGAACTTTTGTTTCTCTCTAGCTCTCTCTCTCTTACTCCTTTGCAACAATGTTGTCACATCGACAAACCTCACCAAAGGATACAACCACATGCTCTCGAAGGCCTCATCATCCACAACCACTCCACAAGAGACTCTAGCCTCATCATCGTCAACAATGCCCATGAGTCTCAAACATGTATCCTTAGCATCAACCAAAGTCAAGGAGGGATCTAAACCTTCTTCGGCATCAACCCAAAAGAAAACTCCACCAAGACAACCACAATCAAGGTATCTTAATAGTATCAAGAGGTGGGTGGAAAAGCAGCTACTTGTAGCTCAAGGCTACTATGAAGGTGCCAACCAAATTTGGGTGCCTCGACAGTCAAAGCCTCTTCCTCAATGCAACACTCAGAGGCCAAAGAAAAAGACAAATACTCTACAACTGTAAGATTCCTCCCCAGCCTCTCAAGATGTCCCATATCTTCCCCTGTAATCAAATCCCTCTTCAGAAATATAAAAGATCTTGTTTCTACCTGTTTTGGCCTAGAGGGAGAAAATATTCTAGAGAGAGGTTATTCAGATTTTAGATATTTTTGGATGGAAAAATATCTCTTCTTATTAAAATGAATTCCCCCAAAACAGAAGTTCAAAAGGTGAATTAGAAATCAATTCAAAAGGCCTTATCCTAGGGGTCTAGATTTTTTTAAAATTTTAAATTAAGGTTTTGAGGGGCCAATCAGATTCATCCAAATGTGTGGAGGAGATAAATAGAAGAAATAAAGAAAATCTCCCCAAAAATGAGTAAATACTCACATAAGATGAAGAGTGGACTAAGGACCAAAGGAAATACTAAAAAAATGAATTTTTGACACCTCAGAGTGGGGATTCCCCCTCATGAAGGAGGCGCCTATTTCACATGTGTGGTGGAGTTTTAAATTCCCAAAAATTGAGATATTTCATCTCTCCTCTCTCCTAATTCAAGTCTAATTCCAAAAAGTAACCCAAAAATGGTCAAAAATTGACCAAACTGATTTGGAAAATTCTAGAATCAGTTTGCTTGGTTAGAAGCTCACTTTTTCCTATAAATAAAAGCCTCCCCCTTTGTTGAAGCTTAATAGTGTTTCAGTGGGATCCCAAAACAACATCATTCACAAAAGCCGATGCGAGTTCCTTAAAGAACTCCACCAAGTTAACAAGTGTGGGTACCAAACACATTACTACAAGCACAAAGGTACTACCAGAGTAATACCAAAGATTGG
This sequence comes from Cibotium barometz, assembly GCF_041138505.1. NCBI lineage: Eukaryota > Viridiplantae > Streptophyta > Polypodiopsida > Cyatheales > Cibotiaceae > Cibotium > Cibotium barometz. The sequence continues at coordinate 30,233,798 of NC_141106.1, forward strand.
ATTCCCAAGTGCATCACAAATTCCCCGAAGCTTGCACAAAGAAGGAAACCTCATCCACCAAGAACATCAACCACCACCAGTTTATAATGTTCACATCAAATATGGGTGTTTGTGCATGTGCTTCAACATCAAGGATACTATTATGGTAATCCCATCATATGGTTACCAAAATCGAACAACGTGAAGAAACCCTCATCACAGACTTCAACCCCAACAGGTTCACCTAAAGTTTGATAAGAATGAAGGCCCAAGCAACACCAAGCAAGTCACTCAACCACTCTCATGCATTCATCACCTAAACAAGAGCTTGTGTGTTTAAGCAACCATAGCAGTCTTGTGAGATCCCGGTCTCCACCGCGCAACGGATTCAGGGTGCTAGCAGCGGAAGTAGCACATCGTGCAGGGGTAGGGGTCTCACACTCGGGGCCTCGCCCACGGATATCCGGACAAGAGACTAATCCATCGGTTTGTCCAAAACCGAAACCGGAAAAACTTCCTTTACCTGGAAAGCACGGGCGATTCCACCACGATAACTCTTTACTCTAACGTAGTCAAGATCATTACTGATCAAACTGATCCGACTGCACCTCTAACGGTACTTGGTCAGATCAAGGAAGAAACATGCACTTGGATCATTGGGATCAACGCTTTTTTTCCCATCAAGAGGCACAGCCGTTGATTCCTATCCATATAACAATTACTATCCGGGATTTACTTCATCTATCGTAATAATAGAAATTAAATCTCGATTTACAGATCCATCAGTCCAGCCTAACCCCATCCAGTCCCATGGGTTAGCCAACCGCCCAACCACTATAGTGATGGGATCCAATTAAGAATTTGGTTAGGTTTTGTCCCGGGTACCAAGGAAAAGAGTTCCAAGGTCCCCTAGTCGGAAGTTCATGTAAACATAAAACTAGTCACACCACTTACACACCCAATATGAAATTGCCTTTTTCTTAGCATCAGCTAACTTTAAAACAATCCTTTAATGAAACCATTATGTCACTGATGACAATCCTCATAGTCTCTGGTTGAATCCTTATTTCCAGTCATTCATTCATCGGTATACATATGGCATCATTGGCAACCAGAACGCTCACCACCTGTTCACTCAGGGGCCTTTTCCATAGTTCCTAGCTCATAGTAACCGGCAATATATTCATATAATAGAATGGAATCTCCGTGGAAGATCAGCAAGATCATCCCACAGATCCATATAAAAGAGCCATGGACTCATCCGTTGAGAACCAGCAAGGTCAATCAACCAGATCCATGCTCGGTTTCAGAAAACAATTCTTATTCTTTATTCCAATATCTTCCACGACGCACGTGTGGGTATCTTCGGCGACCCAGAGCCCGAGCACCGTATGGTCAGCACCCTCTAGGATCCTTCGCCGCCCCGCAGGTGACCTACTGCTTCACTCATAGGCCGCTTCCTTGGTCCCTCATCTACCGTACCGGAAGCTCACCATTTAAATCGAACCGAGGCTGGCCAAGACCTCGGCCGACCTTGCTACGCGAGACGTCCTCCATTGACTCTCCGTCAGCAGTTGCAACTTTAACAGTTAGGTCTCCATGACCTTAATCCATAGATGGTCAAAATGCTTCCCCAGCATTCTTGACATAAAACAATCATTTACAAACAGTCACCACAAAATACAATTTCTAAATCAAACTCTCCTCTTTCCACCTTATCCCTCCTTAGTCCACATTACTTATTTCACATTCCATTCAATGTGTACTCATTCTCATCCATTTCCTCATATCGACGACACGTTAATTCACATACACATTCACATTCACATCCATACATCCACATCTACATGCATACATCCATTTTCACATCCTCATTTATACATCCACATCCCATATCCACATTCATACATAAACCATTTTGTATTTCTCTAGAGTACTCTATCAACTCCATGTGTTAAGTAGCTACAATGTCACATGTTAGTTTTTTATCATTGTTACTTAATGGGTATTCATCAGTTTAATCATTGGTTGATGTATTACTTAGTGTTTCTACAAGATATCATGACATCTATTGGTGATTAGCTCACTAACTAAGTGAATTCAACATTTGGTATGAGATCTCCCTTCCATGGGAGTGTTCTCAATCATTAGTTGAGAGAGGGCATCTTTGTGTGTGAACATTTTTCCATTAACTCTAGCTTTGCGTGGCTTCTAACCTTTATGTTTGAAGAGATTTTTTTTTCATTTGTTGAATGGATGAAATAACATCATTGATATGATATTGGTTCAATGCAAGAGATGCTAAAAACTCTTATCTTATAGAGTGGCACTTTGAGAGTGAGAGAATTTTCAAGAGTGTACTCACATCTTTGTGAATGCATTCAAGTTAAGTGTGTAACTCCTTTTCTTCATGTATGTGGAAACATTTGAAAGGGAACAAAATAACTTTGTGAACAATTTTTCATCTCTCACTTGGTATCTCACTTGAGTAGCACAAGAGAGTGGAAAGCATTGTAAGAGAGAGAGAGTCTCATTTTTGTAAAGAGTGTGAAAGGGAGAGAGCTTCATTACTCCGATAAACTTTGTGTGCAAGGCTGTGCGAGGGATTATCTTTGTGCTTCTATGTGAAATACATTTAAGGAGGGTATCTTGAAGTGGTGCTGCTACTTTCACACTGATAACTTTGGTCATCTTCTTGGGCTGCATGATGTAGGAAATAGTGTGGGAGTAGATGCAGTGAGCCTGACCACATTCTAAAACATCCATTCATTCCCTTGTAAAATAGAAATTTCTTTTGTCTTTTTCATGATTTTGAATCCCATAAGACTTTGATCTTGTTGCATTAATCCAAGGAATCGCTTTGTGATTGTGGTTAGGAGTGGAATCCAGTTCAAAAATATAATAATTAAGCTCCATCATGTGTGGATTAGAGTAGGAGTTATTTTCATTTATCTATTTTATAGTTTTTTATGCATTGTTTGAATTGGTAGCTAAGAAGCATGCAAAATCAACTATAGCATTCAAAAAACACTTAATATCGCTTCTATAACCTCTATTAACTAATATTAGAAACCTTAATTACTCCACATCAATTACTCTAAAAAGCCATTAAAAACTCCAAAAACCAAGCCAAATCATATCTCGGGTTGGATATATGATCCCAAAATCCTCACAAAAGAAAAGATATGAGTCTAGCCAAATATAAGACTAGAGAGATGAGCCATGAGCTTGGATACATGAGCCATGATTCTAGATATGTGATCCATGAGTCTAGGGGTGTGAATTAACAAGTCTACACGAGTCTAAAGGTGGGTATACCTAATATTATACCAACCAATTAAAAATACCTTGAATACTTGTAAGGATAAACCTACTCATTTCCTTCAAGAACTTTCTATCATACACTGTGTACCAGCTATAGTTCTTAAGGAAAATTTTTTATCTTGGTAATTATTATGTAATAATTGCACACACCCCTATCATAAACCTATTTCATAAAAGTCTATGCCCACATAGGCATACTTCATAAAAATAAAATGTGAGAGTCTAGTTCCTACAAAAAAGGCATGAGCCTAAACCCATGAGAGTGTAGGGTATGAGCCTATAGAGATGTGAGTCCACTAGGGGTGATGTGAGTATAGCTCACATCACCCCTAGTTCAATCCATGAGCCTAGTTCATACAAAAAAGACTCAAGCCTACATCCATGGGCCTAAATGTATGAGTCTGTAGGGTATGAGCCTATAGAGATGTGAGCCTAGTTCCATGAGTGTGTAGCGTATGAGCCTATAGAGATGTGAGCCTAAATCCTTGATGAGCATGTAGGGCATGAGCCTATAGAGATGTGAGTCCACTAGGGGTGATGTGAGTATAGCTCAGCTCACTAGACCTGCACATGAGCCTATTTTATATAGAAAAGTCATGAGTCCACCAAACATGATTCGAGAGGCATGAGTCTAAATATATGATCCTAGAGGCACGAGTCTATATGTAGGAAAGTCATGAGTCCACTAAAAATGAATCTAGAGGCATGTGTCTACATATATGAGCCTAGAGACATGAGCCTACCACCAACACAAAATAAAAAACTCAAAAAAACTACTTTTTATAGAGGAAACTACTATTTTTTTGTAGAAGTGAATAAAATCAATTTCAAACACTAGAAACCATTTTCACCAAAGGTAAACCTGATCCGGATTAGTTGTTGGAAATACTAATATAGTCGATTACAGTCTGTCAAACCACACCTCCTTAAACCCACCCAGTCTTCACAGTCCCAAAAATGATGGTGAGTTTTCCGCTATGAAGAAGGCAAGACTCTTTTAGATCCATCTCAGAAAAGGAGATTTGGGACAAGATGAGCCAATTAAATGTAGAACTATAAGTGGAAGAATATTGAAACCCCTTTAAATGAGAGCTACCATGACCCTCCAAGTCCTTAATTTAATAATTTAATCTATAAAAAAAACCATCAACTTTGTAAAAAGGGTATTAAACCACCCTATCTTTGGTGGAAAAAGTTTTAGAAGGAGCGGGAGAAAGACCCTCGAGGTTTGCTCCCTCACGAACCATGTTGGATGCCACAATGTTTTAAACATCTAGTGTCAATCACATAAACTGGGTTTGTGTAAGATCCCTGTCCCCACCGCGCAACGAATTTAGGGGTGCTAGCAGCGGAAGTAGCACTTCTTGCATGGGGCAGGGTCCCACACTCGGGGCCTCGCCCACGAATATCCGGACAGAGACTAATCCATCAGTTCTTTCAAACCCAAAAAAAAACTTCCCTTGACCTGAAAGCACGGACGATTCCTCCAGGATAACTTTTCTCTAACGTAGTCAAAAACCCTAACTAATAGAACTGATCTGACCGAACCCGTAAGTCCCATAGTCAGATCAGGGAAAAGATTGCACTTGTATCGTAGAGACCAACGCTTTTTTCCTCATTAAGAGACACATCTTTTCCATATAACAATTTTTGTCCGTGATTTACTTCATCTATCGTACCATAACAGAATTGAGTCTCAATTTAGGGATCCATCAGTCCAGCTGGGCCTTTTCAATAGTTCCTAGCTCATAGTACCCGGTAATATAATCACATAAGAATATCCAGATGGAATCTCTGTTGAAGATCAGCAAGATCAACCAATAGATCCATATACAAGAGACATGGACTCATCCGTTGAGGACCAGAAAGGTCACTCAACTAGACCCATGCCCAAATTCAGAAAACAACTCTTACTCCTTATTCAATATCTTCCCCAACGTACTTGTGGGTATCTTCAGCGACCCAGAGCCCGAGCACCGTATGGTCAACACCCTCCAAGATCCTTCGCAGGTCACCTAGCGTTTCACTCATAGGCCACTTCCTTGGTCCCTCATCCACCGTACCTGAAGCTCGCCATTTAAATAGAACCAAGGCTGGTCAAGACCTCGGTCGACCTTGCCACACGAGATGTCCTCCGTTGACTCTCCGTCAGCTGTTGCAACTTTATCAGCTAGGACTTCACCCACGACCTCATTCACAAGACAGTCAAAATGCTTCCCAAGCATTCTTGACATAAAACAGTCATTTAAAAACAGGTCATAAATACAATGTCTATAACGAAGTCTCGTCTTCCCACATTAATCTACATTACTTAATCCACATTCATTTCATATGCATTCCCATTCTCATCCAATCACATCATTTTCCATCTCAGCACTTCTTTCCTCAATTAACCTCATCAGATCTCATCCACTCGCATTTACCAATACATCTCATCATCGCATCCACTCGCATTTACCAATACATCTCATCACATCACATTCATTGACATCTATCCAATTTACATCGCATCTTATCACATCCATTTCACATCACATCTCATTCATTCACATCCCGATTCACATCACATCACATCCATTCACATCCCATACCATTCATTCTCATCCTGATTCACATGCCATCACATGCATTCACATCCCGATTCACAGGCTATCACATTCATTCACATCCCTTATCATTCACTCACATCCTGATTCACATGCTATCACATTCATTCACATCCCTTATCATTCATTCACATCCTGATTCATAGGCTATCACATTCATTCACATCCCTTATCATTCATTCACATCCTGATTCACATGCTATCACATTCATTCACATCCCATATCATTCATTCACATCCCTTATCATTCATATCTATCCAATTTACATCACATCTCATCGCCTCTATTCTCGTTCATATCCATCACATTCACATCCACATCCACATATATTCTTCCACATCTCATCGCCTCTATTCTTGTTCATATCCATCACATCACATTCACATCCACATATATTCTTCCACATATATCCACATCCATACTTATCACATACACATCCACATCTATCCTTTCACATACATCCACATCCATCCTTTCACATACATACATCTACATCCATTCTTTCACATACATCCATTTCTATTCTTTACATACATCCACATCCATTCTTCACATACATCCACATCCATCCTTTCACATACATCCACATCCATCCCATATCATTCATTTACATCCTGATTCACATGACATCTCATCACATCTATACATCCATTCATTCACATTTATCTGATTCACATCACATCCTTCCATCCATTCTCATTTATCTGATTCACATCACATCTATCCATCCATCCATTCACATTTATCTGATTCACATCACATCTATCCATCCATTCATTCACATTTATCTGATTCACATCACATCTATCCATCCATTCATTCACATTTATCTGATTCACATCACATCTCATCACATCTATTATCTCATCACATCTATTTATCTCGTCACATCTCATCACATCTATTTATCTCTCATTCTCGTCACCTCTATTCTCATCACATCCATTCATCCATTTATAAAAATCAACTTCAGTGGGAATAACACTTTTATAAAATCCTTTTATACATCTATTTATGAATAAATTCAATTTTAAGGAAAATAACACTTTTGAAATAAAAATAAATCCTTTATGCATCTTTCTATGCATAAATCAATTTTAATGGAAATATTCAAGGATACCATGGACAATTGCCTGTTTTGTACACTTAAGATGTTAAGAGTTATATTTTGTGAGACCAGTTGCATTGAAGAAATTTGTCTTGGGCAATCTTGGAACATGTAATCAATGCCACATTGTTCACACATGGGTTGCAAAGTGTCAGTGATGACTATGGGTATGGAAGTATTCCAAACTATGCAGTCTACCACTTTGTGAGGTCCACGACAATAGAAACACTAAAGTGTTTGATTATCTGCATCTAGAGAAGTTTCTACCCTTTGGACTGTGTCTATTTGCTGCACGCGAGATAGAGGTTTTAAGTTAATTGTGGATGAAGTGGGACACTTTTTAATATCATGGTCAAAGGTTTTACAATATATGTAGTATAGAACAATAGGTGCCTTGTATGCACAATGGGGATTAGGATGGTTGTCGTTATTGCACTCAACATAATGAACATAAGGCATTTCGTTTCTCACTTGTAGGCATTAAGGATGTTTGGTTTTGAAGGAGCTCATCTTCTTTTATATGATGTTGATTTGTTAACCTATGGCGGACATTGAGGCGTATTACTTTTTACATCATATAATTATTTTACGTATTCTGAGTCATGGGCCGGGCTTGTCCGCACCACATGTAAAGGGTAAGGGGATGGGTGATCACCGATGAGAGGTGCACCTCAAATTTCATCAGGATAAGGGCTAGGATCGGCCGGCCATGTGTGGGTGATCATGTGTGAATGGCCAGGTCACATATAAAAGTCAAATGTAATCTAAAACCTCTCACTCTCGGAGTGTTGAATACAAGGAGTGCTCTTGCTTTATCTTCTCCATCTCCTTCCCCAGCGTGTGCATGTGTGTGAGAGAGAGAAAGAGAGTGTGTGTAGCGATCGAGCATTGCATGGCAGCACGGTGACGGCGAGGCAGTAGAGCGGTGGTGGCGGCGGCTCCTTCTTCATCGCACGACGCGAGAATCCTTCACGACAGGGTTTTGAGTGGTGAGTGACACACCATTGCTCTCTGTTTTGAGCTTGCTGGTTTTCTAGTTATGTGCTTGCAGTGGCTCGCACCACGGTGCTTGGCAAGTCCCTAGCTCCGACACGTGTAGCAAGAGCGCACATTTATGGTGCCGCTGTCGCTTGCACCTTGCACCAAGCTCCAAATGCAGCTCGGGCTACTATTTGAAGTCTATTTTATCCTGTAGGAAAGGCAAAGAGAGGCATGTTTATGTGTTTGTTGCTGTTCTTCAATCATTTTTCAATTATGTTTTCTTCATTTCAGTTATGTGTGTTAGCTGTTCTGTGTGTTAGCTGTTAGAGCAGTAAGTTAGTTAGAGTAGTGTGTACGTGTGCACGTGTAGATAGAGGGTAGAAGAGCTGCTGCGCGCACTGTGCTGCTGTGTTGGCAGCTGTTGCTGTTGCGCGCTGTGCTGCTGTGTTGGTAGCAGGCCGCAGAGGGCGCCCGAGGGGGCGGCAAACAAGCGGCCAGCCTTAGGTGCACATGAGCTATTTTTCTCTAAAAACATTCTTTAAGTTTTTTTTAAAAATTAAATCAACCCAACCTGCGTGGAAAGAAATTTAAAAAAAAACCCCCCAATCGACCCTGACCCTGGCCTCGGTCTTTTGATATATATATATATATATATAGGAGAGTAAGCCTCCATAGCTCTCTGAAGTGAAAGCTTAAGGGGAGTGAAGCTCTATATATAGTCTATCCCCCCAAGGAGTGGAGTGGGCATGTGGGAACAAAGCCTTCACCTTTCCCCCCACAGGCACCCTCGGACTTTCTAATTTAAGCCTCACACCTAGTCACAAATAAAGTGTTATGAGGGCCACGGGCTCTGGATAGGCAAAAACTGTGTTGTAAAGCACGCTAGGACCCCTTGAATGATACACTTGTCTTGAGCTATCACATGCCTTAGTCCAGTTTCGACCATATGGGGGTAAAAACGGGTTGAAAACAAGACAAAAATAAGGAAAAACGGGGTGCGAAACACGTGAGAAACCACTTGTGTGGGCTTCAAGGGTAGTTAACCAATGCCCATAGGATACCCACATCACATGTATCTACGCTCTGGTTGGGTGCTAGAGTCTGAGCAACTAGAAAGCATTTCAGTTACACAGGCTCACACCATCCCTCCACGTTAGCATCTTGGCCTTCATTTGGAACCCAAGGAAGTGCAACCCAAGATCCACGAATAGCGGCTAGTGACTCGTCCTCTGACTCTGAAGTCATGGAAGGGCATCCTACCTAGAACTCTGAGGAAGCAAGCCAAAACGTGCCAGTTTGGGCCCCACAACCCAGATCTAGCATGTTTAGTCGTCTAATAGAGACCTTTAGTAGAGCTATGCGCTCTGAACCTACGACAAGTGAAGTAAACAAAGGAGGTGGGGAAGTAGATTCGCCATTCACATCTCATATAGACCCTGCCCTCCCAAAGAGTGTCCATGTGGATATTCTACCCACTTCACTTCGAGAGAACCTTTTGGCACGCCAAGTTTAGATGGGATATTTCTCAATGAAAATTGGGAATATGACCTACACACGGAGACTCTGACTGACCTATACACGGGTTACACATACCATGTAGGTTGGTTAGAAGTCATATGATCTACATCTAGTGCCACCAATCTAGATGAACAACAACAAATAATATGTGAAGTTATCCATAGAATTATCCAATTCGAGAGGTAGAATAGGGGAGTGAACCTAGTTTCAACTGGCCCTATGAGATTTTTGGATATGGGCAAGGCTAAACAACCAACCGTGTCGCAATTGGTGAGTCCCGTAGATCCTTGGTATGTTGTTTCGCCTAAAGTCTCAATGCAGGTTGAGCCCATGAGCAGTAACTTTAGCTTTCCAGCTTTGGCTCAACTTTCCATTAGGGAATCCACAATGCCTACTCCGATGATGAGCATGACGGAAAGTGCACCCGTTACCACTGTAGTTAGTCCAACACTGCTACCTAGTGGTACAGTACCTACAACAATGCGTACCAGTGCATATCAACCATATGTACCTATCGCTACTAATGCTCATGTAGCTCCTATGCCTCCTGTTATACCAATGGCGTATGCTCCATGAATGCCTTATTAGAACCCTTATCCAAGAGGAGCTATGCTTAGTCACATATCATATCCTGCGTCACAACAGCTGCATACATACCAAGACCAATGCCAACTCCTGTCAACCAGGCCATCCCAGAAGTGCCTACGCCAGCTATGCCTGCTCACTTAGGTGATCTAGCAGTGTTTGCTCAAACGATCGGATGGTCTATTGCAGAAAACATGCGTGGCATACTTGAGAGAGAGCCTAGAAGCAAGGCGGTACAAGTTGCCAAGCTCACTTAGAACTTCAGTGGGGTAACGAAGATGTTAGGAAGCACATTGAAGTTTTTGAACACATGTGTGATTCCTTGGAAGAGCACAATGAGCTACATAAGTGTAAAGCCTTAGGCTTAACCTTGAGTAGAAAAGACGGAGATTGGTATCGAACTTTAAGGGTTGAAGAGCGTACTCACTATCCTACTCTCAAGAGATACATACGTGAGGGTGTGCTTTGGGGGGGTGTAGCATCTCAACTCCAAAAAGCTAAACGCGAGGAAGGAGAGTCAGTGAGAGACTTTATTAGTTGACTAAAGCATCTAAATTCTTGCTGTACTCCTGATGAGTGCTTCAATAACAACCAACTTCTTGATAGATTCATCCAAGGATTGTGCCACGAGGACATATACGATGGCCTAGTCATTAGAGGTCTTACGACGTGGGAAGAAGTCACTACCAATGGTGGATTCGAGTTAGAAGATAGCTTGATGATTGTAGGTAAAAAGGTGTCTTCGGAGACAAAGTCTGTTAGTTCGCAAGTATCTAGGCATGAGCCAATGTGACTGTAAAACCTATTCCCAAAGGAGCCCAAGATATCTGCAATGTCTATAGCTGACCTTACTAAGGCTCTCGTCACACGGTTATCAAAACTACATTCTTGAAGAGAGGGATACTGCATCAATTGCTGGAGCAAAGAAAAAGAAAACATGACGGAAGAGATCGCTTAATGCCACAAGCTCCAAACCTAGTTCAAAGACTAATATAGGGACAGGAGATGACCCTGTGTATATGAATGATCCTGAAGATAATTCTGATTCAATAGAAACCATGGAGACCAAAGCCACTACTTTAAGGGAGGAACCCACTCAGGAGCGCAACGAAGGAGAATCAAGCAAAGACATAAATTGGGGGAAACAAAAGGAAACTCCTCCTGCCCCACAACCAAGTCAGCTAATGCCCTCTCGGCTACCCAGACTGACTGAGACTCTCAAAGACAAGCCACGTGGGCCAAAAACCCTCAAGAAAAAAGATTGGGACTTACCCAAACCCAGTAGAGGAGATTGAAGGAGTGCAACAATTAAGGGGTTTGGTGGAAGAAACACAAAGAGAACTAGAGCCAGAACCTAGAAAAATCAAGATCCCAAACATTGTTTCCTACACAATTTCAGCGTCACAGGAGACATAAACCGTTAGCTATACCTAGTATCATTCAGGAAGAAAGTGAGGATAGGACATCAGGAAGTGGGCAGACACCCTTCTTGCTTGAAAGAATGTTTAGTGAGGGAATGCCTGACCCCATCAAAGAAAGTGAGGATAGGACATCAGGAAGAAGTGGGCAGACACCCTTCTTGCTTGAAAGAATGTTTAGTGAGGGAATGCCTGACCCCATCGAAGAGGAAGTGATTCCATCTTCACCAGTCCCTAGTCAAGGGCCGATATCTCAAAAAGTACCGTTGAATGTGTCCAAACTAATGGATTTCATGTCCTCTGAAATCAGAACCACGATCATATCCAAGATATACGGAGATCTTGAGCTATTCTTAGCTCTTCTTTGGGCATTTCTCAATGGAGAACTGAAGGTGGGATTACCACAATTTGCAAATATGGATAGACCCGACATGCTTTAAGATGTGGAGGAACATTTGGATCTACAAACCTACCTAGATGAAGACTCGGTCGTTGAAATACCTGTTAACAAGTTGGGACAGTACTTTGAAGGTGACGAATCTAATGCAACCCTCCCCATTACTACCAAGGGATTAACTCTAAAGGGAATCCTTGATGGTGGTGCTGGAGTGAGCATTGTGACTAAAAACTATTGGGAATCTATGGGAAGACCTCACCTAGAAGTCACAAACATAGTGGTTAAGATGGCAAACGGAACTATAGCTAAACCTATTGGAATGATTAGGGACCTTAAGATCAAGGTTCTGGGATACAAGGTAAGGCATACCTTCATTGTAATGGATTTCTCTAAGCATCCTATGTCATATCAAATGATCTTAGGACATCCTTTCATGTGAGGGAAGCACAAATGGTGCATGACTAGTCGAAAAACCATGTCTACTTACAATTCCAGGACTCTGTCATTCGAGTTGATCTTGAGAATGGTCGCGCGCATCCTTTAGGAAGCAAGGTTATCATTGATAATCGCACGCATCCTTTAGGAAGCAAGGTTATCATTGATAATCGATCGGATACCACTATTCACTCAGCCCCATTAAAGTATTTCTATACATGCAAAAAAGAGACCGATGATGGAGAATATTCTCCTTATATGGATGTCCTACCGGGCATGACTGAGTCAAATAATGTAGATTGGGTACACCTAGCGACAACCATAGACACATGGGGAAATAGAGGCACAAGTTGGGTAACATCTGAGGGGCAAGATATGCCACCATTAGTGCCAGTAAACATGATAGGTGTTATGCACTTGACTTCTGATGGCAAGAAAGTGGCAAACTCCCTTAACACTGAAAGTAGCGAAGACTCTGACCAATGTGACTTCGAGTCTGAATCTCAAGAAGAAACTAACTCTGAGCCTGATAGGGGGTAGCAAGGTTATCATTGATAATCGATCGGATACCACTATACACTCAGCCCCATAAAAGTATTTCTATACATGCAAAAAAGAGACCGATGATGGGGAAGATTCTCCTTATATGGATGTCCTACCGAGCATGACTGAGTCAGATAATGTAGATTGGGTACACCTAGCGACAACCATAGACACATGGGAAAATAGAGGCACAAGTTGGATAACACCTGAGGGGCAAGATATGCCACCATTAGTGCCAGTAAACATGCTAGGTGTTATGCACTTGACTTCTGATGGCAAGAGTGGCAAACTCCCTTAACACTGAAAGTAGACATAGTCTTTATTCCTAGGATAACATTTATGCCTACTATGCTTCAATTACCTTTTGACATGAGAAGGAGATAATTTCGTCAAGTTAGCTTTTGGTGTGTTAAAAACTAAGTCCCAAGGACAAACATTGAGTGTATTGCTGCAACTGGCATGCTGAAGAATGTAAATGGTAGCTTACAAATATTAGAGACTACATTTATAAATATCTTTGTAC